>NC_080672.1:55377554-55687911 GCF_030247195.1 Topomyia yanbarensis
GGGCGAAATCAATATGACACTAAAATATTTCAACACAGCTAGCACAAACGCAAAGAACTCATTGAACTTTGTTGAACATTTTAGGTGTCTACAGCGTGGTCATGGATCAGCAAAATTCGAAACTCAATGAGAACGAACAAGGAGAACCCGTCGAACACAGCACCTCTTTTCTGTTGAAGGTAGAAGAAATCGAAATAATAGATACACTGCCTGAAATAGAAACCGAACAACCGCTATCAGATGCCATTAGTCTCGTGTGTGAGATTTGTGACGAGGAATTTCATTCTATCTTCCTGTTTAACCATCATCAATTGAATCATCCTTACATATGTGATTTGTGTGGAAGAAAATATAGTAAACTCAATCAAATCAGAGTTCATATGATATATCACAAGGAAAAATCTCACAAATGTGACGTGTGCGAGAAAGCATTTTTCAGAGTCATTCAACTTAATGAACATAAGAAATTTCACTCGAACGATAAACCGTACGAATGTGGAATATGTGGAAAGAGATTTCCCAGCAAAAAGAAACTCAATTTACATATGGTTATGCACACAAGCGACAAACCGCACAAATGTGAAGTGTGTGGAAAGGGATTTCGCGCGAAACAGAATTGCAACCAACATATGCTTGTGCATACAAAAGAAAAACCGCACAAATGTGAAGTGTGTGGAAAAGGATTTCGCGGAAAGATGTACCTTCACCATCATATGCTTGTGCACACAAATGAAAAACCTCACAAATGCGAAGTGTGTGGAAAGGAATTTCGCTTAAAACATCACCTAGACCGCCATATGCTTTTGCACACAAATGAAAAACCGCACAAGTGTGAAGAGTGTGGAAAGAAATTTCGCTGGAAACAATACCTCAACCAACATATGCTTATGCACACAAATGATACACCGTACAAATGTGAAGTGTGTGGAAAGGAATTTTACGATATACAGTACTTCAAAAAACATATGCTTTTGCACACAAGCGACAAACCGCACAAATGTAAAGTATGTGGAAAAGGATTTCGCCTAGAAAATCAGCTCGACCGTCATATGCTTGTGCATACAAAAGAAAAACGGCACAAATGTGAAGTGTGTGGAAAAGGATTTCGCGGAAAGCTGTACCTCAAACACCATATGCTTGTGCACACAAATGAAAAACCGCACAAATGCGAAGTGTGTGGAAAGGAATTTCGCTTAAAACATCACCTAGGCCGCCATATGCTTGTGCACACAAATGAAAAACCGCACAAATGTGAAGTGTGTGGAATGACATTTCGCTGGAAACATTACCTCAACCAACATATGCTTATGCACACAAATGATAAACCGCACAAATGTGAAGTATGTGGAAAGGAAATTTACGATATACAGTACTTCAAAAAACATATGCTTGTGCACACAAAAAACAAACCGTACAAATGTGAAGTGTGTGGAAAAGAATTTTGTGAAAAGCACCACCTGAAATGCCATATTCTTGTGCACACAAATGAAAAACCGCACAAATGTGAATTGTGTGGAAAAGAATTTCGCCTAAAACATCAACTCGGTCGCCATATGCGTGTGCACACAAATGAAAAACCGTACAAATGTGAAGTGTGTAAAAAAGAATTTCATAGACGATATTGCTTCCACCGTCACATGTCAATTCACTCGAAATAAACAATGTATATTTTTCAAATGTCTTCACATTTCATAAAAAAAATTTAATTTGTCTTCAACGGCCAGGATTCTGAATCGGTTATTGATTTTGAGCCACAATTCTGCCTGAAATCAGTCAGACATCCGAACAAAATTGTCTTCAAAATGAAAAACACGTCTTCACAACATTTCAAATGTCTTCAAAATGAAGACAAATCGTCAAATCTGGAGTCTCTAGTGACATGTGTGTTCCGGTTTAGATCAATCATATGCCTGAGAATACATTAACTATAGGTCGTGTACTACAGACAACCAATATGACAAAATATTAAGCAGCAGCTCTATAGAAGCAACATCATCCCAAAATGATGTTTACTACCTCCAAAGAGATTGTGAGATACTTGCCAGAAGTATATATTTCCAGCGACAAAAACATATTTTTAGTAGGATAAAAACGCGATCTTGAATCGCTTGAAGAAAGTGAGCGCACGTTTCCGTCGAAAAATATGCATGTCCATCATTTTCATGTTTCAAAACTACCATAGAGAACACACATCCATGATTGAATAAATATGTTAATAAAATTTGTGTAAACTTTTGAATGAATATACGTTAAAGCACTAGCGCCGCCATGCCAACTTATGCCAACTATCAAATCCATTCCGGAACCGGTTCGATTCATGAATGGATTCAGTATGGAATCTGGCTCAAAGAGAATAACCGATTCCGACTCAATCGGTTGATGCATTGCATACTGAATCCACCCCACTTGAACTCATTCCGGAACCGGTTCGGATTTCTGAATGGAGTCATTATGGATTCCAAATCAAATGCAAAAACCGATTCCGACTCAGAATCGGTTGTTGCATTTAATTTGGGATCCATACTGACTCCATTCAGGATTACGAATCAAATTCCGAATGGTTTGACCGGGGCTCAGAAGCCCGAATCGGTTCCGGAATGGTTTGACTGGGTACACGCAAATGAAAAAACTACCTAAAATTGAGTTCTTTTGACTCAATCTCGGGATATCGTGGAGGAAGGTAAATTTAGGTAAATCGTGTTGAAGGTAATTTCCATTTAACCACGGCAACATTTACAACTCATTGATGGGGTTTTTATACTTATCCTTGAATTCAATATACCAAAATTTAAGTTGAATTTACCTAATTTTGAGTATACCCCAAACAACTCAAAAGTACCTTCCTCCACGGAAGACCTCGACTGAGTCAAATCTCGTTTTGTTTAAGTGCGAAAGCAACGCACAACTCAAAAGTAAGTTAAAAGAACTTATTCTGTAGGTGGTTTTATTTATCCGTGTAGTTGCTGCACTACATTAACGGATCTGACTGAGATGGGCTGAAAATTTCCACTTTTTTTCGAACCACTTTCGGAAGATTTTTCAAAACACAATTTTTCCGTTCCTAATGCATGTACTGTTGAAAAAGAATATTCCGCTGTGATACACGAACAAAATATTCTTTGTATGTAACCAATGTGCCATTCACAGAACGGCGCTTGACAGTTAGAACCGTCATACGAAACGTGCTATCCCTCTAAGAACGGTTGGTTTCAAAATCGTCCAATGAAGGACGTTCATTGGACCAATTTGGACATCGTCCAAATAACCGTTCAACGAACGTCCATCGTTGGACCCGTGTTGAACGATTTTGAAACAATTTTTTGGACATCTCAGTGGGATGCTCTGAGAAGTCATCTGGTTGAACGTTAAGCTTAAAGTGGGAACCTTGAGCTTTTGCGTATAGAGTACTTGACAATCTGTAACTGTATTAGTGGGTTAAACGAATTGTTTTCCTCCAGCTGTCATACGTGGAGAAAAACAAATCGAAATTAGCTTTTCGGTCGGATTATTTTCATCATGAAACCTGACCAACCGGTATTGTGCATGTCCAGAATAAGCTTTACAGTGTCATAGAGTATTTGAAAACCATTATAAATACTTTAGGCGAGCTATTTCAAATGTTCAAATTGGCTGACAGTTTTATAAATGACAGCTGGAGAATATTTTTCCCGATAGAATTTATCTGGTTTTTCCTTTTCACCGGAGAAGGTGATAATATTTTAATTTCGTGGAAATCAATAAAAGTGTCAAAATATACACTTCATTTCAAAGAAAAACTAGAAAGTTGCACGATAGATTCATTTTTTCGTGTTTCGGAATAGCGCCAGCAAGGCAGCGAGCGCAAAAAGGATACCGTGATAAACTCATTCGCTCATTCTCCAGCGAATTTATTTATCCGAAGAAATAATGCGTTGTATTATATGCAATTTATTTATTCGGACACAAGTTGTGTGTCAATAAGTTTTCGTGTGAAAATACGAATTTTTATTGTCGCAGTAGTAAATTTTCCGGACGCATTTATTCATATGAGTGATAAATGCAATGCCTGATAATTATACCTTAATGATCGCACCTCAACCAAGAATTCTCAATACTAACTGTAGTTAAAATTTAAATTTTATTTGTTTCATTTTTCTCTTAACAATACACGTAGCTATATCACAGACTAAGACATAACACTTGAAAACAATGCTTCGCCGGCTTTAACGGTCGTTTTAAATATATTTGTAGTTGGGACTGTGGCCACATTTGCAATTATGGCGCCACTGATATATGAACTAGCATATGGGGGATAGACCACTAGTGAAAAATTGTTCCCAAACCTGAGAGGCCACACACCAGCAAATGAGTGTTTGGGACCATGAATAAAAGGTGGAGCTACTGTTCTGAGAAAATTGTCGGATCGATGTTTTTTGAGAGAATTTCCTCATAGTGTTATGTAATTTGGTCTGTGGTTATATCGTCATTCAGAACTTTTACTCAATTTGCATGAAATGTTGATGTGTATGAAAAATAGCCGAAATAGATCCAGCAGCCTTGATTTGCATCCCGTTTGTAAATATTATGAACGCTCTTGACCGGTAAAACGACCAATGAGAAGCTGGTTCAATATTAAGGTTAGGTTAGGATCAAATTAGCTATGCGATTGTCTTCTCTTCTTCTGGGATTAATATAGGCAGAGAGTATGACAGGGTACGGCAGCCATTGGGGGACTGTGATAAACAGTGCTCTAAATATTATCAATGGATATCGAACTATGTTAACATTATACAACTTAACGAACAAGAACCAAATAAAGTTATCTCACCTTCACCTCCAGAATTACCTCGTGTTTTCTTACGGTATTATCAACATATCCTCCATATTGCAAAATTTAATACTACATTGCCTCACATATTTTTGACAAAATTTCGAAGAAATTTATTAATAGCAATCAGTATAACAAAAGATTTAAAAGTTTCAAAGCTTATACGGCTTCTCTTTCGAAATTTTAAAAAGGGGTCCCTATATTGCCTTTAGTCTCACCAAAAAATTTAACAAACTAGGTGTGCAACAAAGCGGTCCAACAAAGAAAGTTTTTCTTGCGATGATACCCCAACCGGATTTCAAAAATATAACCATAAAGAAGAAGTTTAAACTATTTCTTCCATTAAAATTCCAACCGGAACCATTCGCACCAGTCTCTTGAAAATATTGCGATTTTCACAGTTTCAGTGAATTAGGGTTTCGGGAGAAAAATAAATAAAACACTAAAAATATCTCAACACAGCTAGCGTAAAGGCAGATAACTCATTGAATTTTGTTGAACATTTTAGGTACCTACAGTATGGTCATGGATCAGCAAATTTCAAAATCTAATGAGGAGAATGAGCCAGGAGAACCCGTCGAATTCAACACCCCCTTTCTGTTGAAGATAGAAGAAATCGAAATAATAGATATACTGCCTGAAATAGAAACCGGACAACCGCTATCAGATGCCATTGGTCTCCGATGTGAGATTTGTGACGAGGAATTTTCTTCTATCTTCCTGCTTAACCATCATCGATTGAATCATCCTTACATATGTGATTTGTGTGGAAGAAAATTTAGTAAACTCAGACAAATCAGAGTTCATATGATATATCACAAGGAAAAACCTCACAAATGTGACGTGTGCGGGGAGGCATTTTTCAGAGTCATTCAACTTAATGGACATAAGAAATTTCACTCGAACGATAAACCGTACGAATGTGGACTGTGTGGAAAGGGATTTGCCAGCATAAAGAAACTCCATCTACATATGATTGTGCACACAAGCGACAAACCGCACAAATGTGAAGTATGTGGAAAGGGATTTCGCAGAAAGCAGGACCTCAACATACATATGCTTGTGCACACAGAAGAAAAACCGCACAAATGTGAAGTGTGTGGTAAGGAATTTCGCGGAAAGCAGAACTTCAATTACCATATGCGTGTGCACACAATTGAAAAACCGCACAAATGCGATGTGTGTGGAAAAGGATTTCGCGGAAAGCCATACCTTAACTACCATATGCTTGTGCACACAAATGAAAAACCGCACAAATGTGAAGTGTGTGGAAAAGGATTTCGCGTAAAACATCACCTCAGCCGCCATATGCATGTGCACACACATGGAAAACCGCATAATTGTGAAGTGTGTGGTAAAGAATTTCGCGAAAAACATAACGTCAAACAACATATGCTTGTGCATACAAGCGCCAAACAGCACAATTGTGAAGTGTGTGGAAAGGTATTTCAAAGAACAGTATATCTCAACCAACATATGATCGTGCACATGAGCGACAAACCGCACAAATGTGAAGTATGTGGAAAAGGATTTCGCGGAAAGCAGTACCTCAACCACCATATGCTTGTGCACACAAGCGACAAACCGCATAAATGTGAAGTGTGTGGAAAGGGATTTCACGAAAAACATCACTTAAAAAAACATATGCTTGTGCACACAAGCGACGAACCTCACAAATGTGATGTGTGTGGAAAGAGATTTTACGAAAAACAGAACTTAAAAAAACACATGTTTGTGCACACCAGCGACAAATCGCAAAGGAAAGCGATTTCGCGAGAAACTGAACATCGACCGCCATATGCAGATGCACACAAACGTAAAACCGTACAAATGTGAAGTGTGGAAACGAATTTCATACACAATATTGCGTCCACTATACCCTGTCAGTTCATTCGCAGTAAACAATGTGCAATATGTGTCCCGGTTTAGATCAATCATAGGCCTTAGATTAATTAGTCGGGTACTACAGACAACCGTGACATAATAGTAAGCCGCAGCTCTATAGAAGCAACTTCATCTTCACCCCAATATGATGTTTAATACATCCAAAGAGCGGGAAGCATCCAAGAGATCCAAACTAGAGACACTTGTCAGAGGCACATATTTCAAACGAAAAAACTATTTTTTGGTAGGATAACAAACCGATCTTAAAACCCTAGAAGAAATCGAGCGCATGATTCCGTCGAAAAATATGTATTTATCCATGATTTTTATGTTCCAAAACTACTACGGTGACATGCTCTAATACCGTGAGGTTAAGAACATTTCAAGTGCAAAATTGCTATAAAATTTTTTAATTGCGATGAATATGCTTATTGCGTCAATTGGCTTTATATTAGATATTAAAAATAAAAAATATAAATTGTACTGCTTATTGCGGCAGTCCCGAAAAAAAATCATTGACGAGCGACATATGAATACATCTGATTGATACCACGCATCTCGAAGGTATGATTGTGAATACCATGCAGAATCATTCTCAATATCGCGAACCTTTAAATGATCTAATAAACTGCAACAGATGACGAAATAGAAAAACTAACAATATAAATTTCAGCTCTAGATTTTTAAATTTTATGGATATTATTTAATAAGTACATAACAAGTATGTGATGGGCACCTGTAGTACGTTGAAATCATACAAAATGCAGTATCTTCCGTGTGAAGTGTATTAACGTTGTTTCTTTATTTCAAATACATTCGTGATTCGCTGGTTGGGCCACAGCCTCTATCCAACTAACGAATTTGATTCGCTATCACGCTCAGGGATATCAGAAATAATTTTCAAATGTCTTCACATTTCATAAAAAATGTCTTCATTTGTCTTCAACGGCCAGGATTCTGAATCAATTATTGATTTTGAGCCAGAAATCTATTCTATTCTAAATCAGCCAGACATAAAAAAATGTCTTCAAAATGAAAAACACGTCTTCACAACATTTCAGATGTCTTCAAAATGAAGACAAATCCTCAAATCTGGCTTCTCTGATCACGCTTATCCTCAGCTACTCATTTCAACTAAAACGCTTTTTACTCCAAAATGAGTAAAATTTGAAAGTTTAATATGATGTCTGATCGAAGTAGGTCATCTCCATCCGACATCGGTACTACATCATTCCGAATAGCCTCACTTACTTTTACAGTTGTGATTCGCTGGTTGAACACTTTTTAACTGGACCACTTTTTAGTTGAACCTCCGCTAGTTGGACCATTGTCCAACTAAAAAGCATCTGAATGTCAAAATCTTATGTCAAATTTACTTTGACAAGCAATCTGACAATTATTAGAGATGTGAATAGATGCAATACTACTAACGTCTCCTTTGGGGAGTTTTTGACATCTGTCAGTCGGTCCAACAAACGAATCAAATTTGTTAGTTGGACAGAGGTGTGGCCCAACCAGCGAATCACGACTGTACTCATTTTTGACGCGTTTCTGAAAAATAAACCGTACCAACAAAAATTAGTGAAAATAGGTGAGAGTAGTCGGAATGATGTAGTACCGATGTCGGATGGAGATGACCTACTTCGATCAGACATCATATTGCACTATCAAACAAATTTTACTCATTTTTGAGTAAAAGCCTTTTAGTTGCAATGAGTAGCTGAGGATAAGCGTGTAGTTGGACCGATTGACAAATGTCAAAAACTCTCCAATGGAGACCGAGGTGTATATAGGTGTATACATTTTTTTTTCTATGTGTGCATCAGCTGTCACTTTTTTCGGGCAAACAAGAAGAAATGAAGAAGAAAACAGAAGCACATGGTCCCCAATGTACTGGATACTAAGGTGTGGCAATGCTGTATTGCTCTCTCGCTCAATTTCTGTAACTTTATTACGTAATAAAGTTCAACTCCATATATTTTCCATATATCTGCTGTCCACGTGCTTTACAGAGATCGAGCGAGAGAGCAACAGCATTGCCACACCTTAGTATCAACCTCATTGCGTGGTCCCATACTTCATTCTGATTGGCTAGTGATGTAAACATTTGCTCTTTTGCGATCCCGGACGCCATACTTATTTTTACCACGTGCTTACAAGCTTCGTTTCGATTGGTCGGTTTGTTGATTATGTGCTTCGCGGTCCTGGCCCGCCATGATTAATTTCAATAGCAACAAACCAACACACTCAAACTTGACGAATGTGAACACCTATACTATAATCGAAGACTACATATTAAGAAGACTGATATCTCTTTCCTTCCCCCATATAAACGAGAAGCGACAGAGGTTGCAGCGCCTCTATTGGAGGAAGGTAGGAAGCTTTATGTAAAAGTGTATATGTGTGTGTGCATCACTATGGGAAGCACCACCTTTACCCGCAAGTGGCGTTGCTGTTACTGTCTCCAGATTCTGGACGGTGTTGCCAGTCTTCTTGATATGCAGTCTTCGCTATAATGCATCTCGAATGGAGACGTTGGGAATGTAAATGTATATGTTCGCATTTCTAATTATTGTCAGATTGATTGTCAAAGTAAATTTAACATGAGATTTTTGCGTTTAGATCGAGGTTTAGATGCTTTTTAGTTGGACAATAGTCCAAGTCGTTGCCAGGGATACCAGGTACCTTTTTTCAAATGTCTTCACATTATATAAAAAATGTCTTGATTTGTCTTCAACGGCCAGGATTCTGAATCGGTTATTGATATTGAGCCAGAATTCTGCCAGAAATCAGCCAGACAACCGAACAAATTTGTCTTCAAAATTAAAAACACGTCTTCACAACATTTAAAATGAAGACAAATCTTCAAATCTGGCATCTCTGGTCGTTGCTCCAACTAGTGGAGGTTCAACTGAAAAGTGATCATTATGGCGCGATTTTCATGAATGCAATATCAATTCTTCAAAAGGGCTAATGAGATTTTTGTAAACAAACTTCTTTCGCTCATTATTCCGCTGTCGAGTTGAATTTCATGAAAAATGCACATGAATCAACATCTTTACCCTTAGTAGAATCAAATTCAAATGTCTTCTGTGTTGAAAATATAACAAATTAAGAGAAATCAGCAAAACAAAAGTTTGTTTACAAATCTTATTAGCCCTATTCAAATATTGATATGGAATGGGTATTTTTACGCATTTTCTTGTAACAGTTCTGCGAAAAATAATGGGTGAAACATACCCAGGTTGACGTACAAGGTCTGTACTCATCAGAGATGCCAGATTTGAAGATTGATCTTCATTTCGAAGACATTTAAAATGTTGTGAAGACGTGCTTTTTTTTATTTTGAAGACGAATTTAGTCGGTTGTCTAACTGATTTCTGGCAGATCTCTGGCTCAAAATCAATAACCGAGTCAGAATCCTGGACATTGAAGACAAATGAAGACATTTTTTATAAAATGTGAAGACATTTGAAAGAGATACCTGGTATCCCTGGTACTCATTTATGGGTACAAACGCTTATTTAATGGGTTATTTCACTTTTATTGAAAATGCGTAGTTTTCTACGCATTAATGGGGACTTTATTTTATCAGCGTAGCTTGCCGCTTACTGTAAAACTAGGTGGATTTAACTTATGTGGTTTTTGTTTGAAGCGAAACTGACGTAGTTTCTAACCCCAACTGCTGTCAAAATGTATGAACTGACAGCGGTTGGGGTTACAACCTGACTCAGTTTCGGGTTCAAGCGAAATCGCCATTACGTAAGGTAGTTTTTTAACTTGCCTGTGACCCGTGATCTTCTGACCAGGGTGGCCGGATGGAATTCCTTAATATCGGTAAAGTTACTAAAAGTTTATCGGTATGCCGGGTTGTTATCTCAAGAACGTAGTGTTGACATAGAATTGTAAAACACTAAAAACACAGATCTCAGACCAAATCCAACTCAAAAATGAATGTTGATGTAGGATGTGTCCAAAATCAATAAAAATCGGTAGTTTTCGGTAGGGATAAGAAAATATCGGAAGTTTTCCCTTGGTCGTCTGTGAATCGGTAGGGAAGACCAAAATCGATAAATCCGGTAGATCTGGCCACCCTGCTTCTGACAATAATTTCCCCCTATAACCAAGGATACCAGGTATATTTTTCAAATGTCCACATTTCATAAAAAATGTCTTCATTTTTCTTCACCGACCAGAATTCTGAATCGGTTTTTGATATTGAGCTAGAATTCTGCCAGAAATCATTCAAGACATCCGAAAAAAATTGTCTTCAAAATGAAAAACCCGTCTTCAAAACCTTTCAAATGTTTTCAAAATGAAGACATGTGTTCACATCTGGCATCGCTGCCTATCACAAATCCCACTGACACGTCCAAAAAATTGTTTCAAAATCCTTCAACACGGGTCCAACGATGGACGTTTGTTGAACGGTTATATGGACGTCCAAATTGGTCCAACGAACGTCCTTCATTGGCCGATTTTGAAACCAACCGTTCTTAGAGGGAAACCTAGGATAGGATCCGCCAGCTGGCTTCTTTCTACACCTCTTCTTATTAGGCAATCCATTAGACGTTTGTTTGACAATTCAGCGGTGGGTTCTGTCATCAAGTCTACTCCTGCGAACAGAAAAACTCGTCCGACAAATAACTTTGTTAGTCCGATTCGTTTGATGTTGGATCGAGTCAACGATATTGTCGGACGTCGCACCCCTCGGAGTAACGTCAGAATAAGTAAACAAGAAATAATCAGCTGATCAGAAACGTCTCATGGATTGCCTAATATTTTGCTAATCCCTGTTGAAAATGACACACACCCTCCTGAATATAAACACTCATAGTAATAGACTCGCGGATATAAAAATCGCAAAACTGGCAACTAGAAAAACAAGCATGTTAAACTGGCATCACCCAAAAATGTGCAAGCTCGAACGTGCTCGACTATATTCGATCATCTGTTTTTATCAAAATGATTTTTCAAGTGGTTCAATATGAATCAAAAGAGAAGTTATATGTTTGGTACTGAGCAACAAGAAATTGAGAAAAGAAAGAAACAAATCCAATTTCTTCAGAAACACAAAGTTGATGAAAAAGAGCATAAGTAAAATGCTTTTTGTGTAGTTATATTGAACACAATAAATATCTTTCTAAATAACATTGTGAAATACTAATACGAACACGAAAAGTGAAGCCTACTGTGAATAACAAAATATATTTTTTTAACTAAAATCGCAATACTTGTTCTGCTTGTTTGCATTGAATGACGTCATGCTCGTTTGGCTCCGGATTTTGACAGTTCGTTTGGCTCGATAAAAGTACCTTCGCTGGTCTATTACTATGAGTGTCTATACTCCTGACCAATGTTCACAAAATATTAGTTTTGTTTCGATTGTGTACAAAACTTAATTTGTTCAGATTAAAATATTCTATATAAACCAATTTCACGTTTCTGGAAAAATCAAAGTTGACAAGTCGGGCCGCATATGGCACGCTTATGTAAATTAGACGCACGAAATCTCGAAAAACAAAAAAAGAACAGTACACAATCGTCGTTTTATGTTTTATACTAGGGTGTCTTATATCAATATCCGACAACACTTCCAAGCAGCCCTTTTGTATCTTCAGTTTTTAAGCCGAACGTCTGCTAGTGTCACTTTACACCAATCACGAACTGGTTCAAAAACAGGGGATAGAGCTGGCGGATCCTACCCAGTTAAGCTCAGCCGGAAATGAACCGGAATTCTAGCTGGTTCCAGTTCGTATTCCGGCTCCAGTGACACAACCGATTCTAGTTAGAATCGGTTGTGTCACGAGCCCGTGTACGAACTGGAACCAGCCAGAATTCCAGTTCAATTCCGGCTGAGCTTTACTGGGTATCCTAGAGGGAAACCAAAATAACACACACGCTCGTTGAAAATAACTCAAAAGTGAGTGACTCAATTTCAAAAAAAGTTCACATGGCCAAAAAATGAGTTGTCTTCGATTACTCAGTTTTGAGTTCGGGACGAAAATGTCAAATTTGAGTACCAAATATGAAAAATAATCGTTCCGTATTTTCAATAATAGTAACAAATGCATTCATCAGTATTTTAAATTCAACTTACTTGTATCTCTAGACGTTAAAGGACGATTCAGACGATACATCAGCTTTCGTCAACGTCAACGGAACGTCACCTTTCAATCAGGATAAGTTTAATACTATTCTCTTGTACCCGTTCACACGTGCCGTGCGTCAAAACGTTACGTGCCGTTGATGTTGTGTGTGAATGCCTCCATTTAACTGCATATAACTTATCCTGACGGAACGGTAACGTTTCGTTGACGTTGATGAAAGCTGATGTATCGTCTAAATCGTCCTTAATGCGATGCCTAGAAATCTACTCCGGAGTCCTTTTTCTAATTACATTACTGGTAACTCGAAGCTCTTGCTAATGGAGCTAAAAATAATAAGGTATGTTAACATACAACAACGATAATTATTTTAAAACAGTCCGTGAGAAACTTACTTTTTAGTTTTCTTAATGACTCTTCGTCGATTTTTTTTTGTTAAATAAACATTTGAATTATTTCCATTTCTTGACGTCGCGCTTCGTGCACCAGTAAGTTTTTTATTTCACTCAAATGCTTGATAATTTAAAGTTTACTCAAGAGTTAAGTTAATTCTACTCAAATCGATACTCACTTTTTGACAGCTTGCCCGAGTTTTTCAAATTGAGTAGTGGGAACTCAAATTTTGAGTAGTTTTGAATGAGCGTGCACGATTAAGCATACCGCGGTGGCGGTACACAGAATAACTTTGGGCTTGGTCGGTAAACATCGTAAAAGTTGGAGTCAGTGAATGCGGTGAAGACGTGTGTTCCGTGTGCTGTACCTGTAAAGGCTTTAAGTGGAATCTTTGTTTCCTAAAAACAACGAATAGCTTGAAGAATTATGTAGTGTATCTCTATATAAAGGTAAATATTGTGCTGAATTGTTCTTTTACATAATTTTTGCTGAGCTAAGTCGTTTTTACTAGAGGCTAATGCCATTTTCGATCGATATCGAAACAGTCAGTTTCCAATGACATAAATTCAAAAGGTTTGGCTAAATAAGTGGTTTGTCTGTATTAGTGACACAAGACAGGTGAATAATCCCGAAGCAACATGCGCTGACGTCATCGAAATATTGTATCCGCTCAATTGGTAAACTGAAATTACCTAGAAGATTAGAAAATTAGAAATCAGTTAATTTCTTCATATCAAACATACAGTGAGCTCCAAAATTAAGTATACACGTGTGATGAGATTTATTTGTATATTATTTTGGGCGAAAATCGTGTTAATGTGACAAAAATATGCCCATTTAAATGTGCCACTTTAAAGTTTAACGTAATAATTGGCCTCACCAGCTTAAAACATAAATTAACGTAGTTGCTAGGTGTGTAAAATTGTTTGATTTTTTTGTGATTTCAATGTGGTATAATGAAAATGGCGAACAAGTGGAAAAGAGGATATTTTACTCAATTTAATATGTTATAGTGTAATGAACTTATTTTCGCTCTGTATCCACTATCACTACCCATTTGAAGCCGTTATCTACCTCCGCTAGTCTCGTCTGTGAATGTAGATTCTTATAACACCTGTCGAAAAGGCTAATGCGCTAGGGCAACAGTTTGTGTGTTCTTATAAATTGGGGGTTTGACACAGTTAGTCTACATGAAAGGGCCGTCGCTGAGGGCGTGGCTGAAATTGATCAATCTGACAGTTTGATCAGAGAGTCTGCAGATGAGCTAATGACATTTGCTAAACCATTCCGAAACATGAAGGTCCCCGGTTTCGACGATACTTTTAACATCGAGCTAAAGCATTTGAGCCTCAGCTCATGCTTTTATAGCTAAAATATTCAAGCGGTGCAGAAAGATTAGTTACTTCTCTTCAGTTTGGAAGTTAGCAAAAGTTATTCCAGAGCTGGAACCAGGGAAAGATCCTTCTGTTTCTAAAAGCTATCGACTCATTAGCTTACTATCCGCCCTCTCCAAGTTGTTTGAGAAATCAATCCAAAGCCGAATACTTTCTTTCGCTAATGAACATGGTGTTTTCCTTGAGGAACCGTTTGGGTTCCGCATAGGAAGATCAACCAACCATCAACTCACTAGAGTTACCAACATCATCCAGCGGAACAAGTCACAGTTCCAGATGACAGCAATGGTGATCTTAGACATGACATCGAAAAAGCGTTTGATAATGTGTTATTATGGACTGGTGTTAAAGTTACATATATACAATTTCCCGATGATTCTGATCAAGATCATCATAAAATATCAAGATAAAGCATTCTGGGCAAGGGGTGAGTCGCTTAGAACAGTGTGCCATACACACTGTATCACCTACCATAACACGATATAAAATTACGATTCACAGTAATACACGATCATTTGATTTGTGCTAAGCGACTCACCCCTTGATTCTGGGTCTTTGCGTAATATACTTTCAGATTAATTTAGCGTCCCCGCAGGTGTTCCCCAAGCATCCTTGGTCTCATTCTGTACATCTCCGACATCCCAACTCTACCAGGAGGTTGAGCCCTGTCACAGTCGCTGAGCCTCAATAATCAGATGGAACAAACAAATAATCTACCCTACCATCGAGTATGTAGTACCCTTATGGAGGGGTTGTGCTAGGACACAGACTGAGGCTTCGACGCATACAAAATAAAATCTTGAAAATTTTCCTAAATTCGAGCATTTCACGTTGGAACTTATTCCAACCGATGATTTAGCGTATGCAAATGACAGTCGTTAATACATAGTCACAAATACTCATTTTCTTTAATCTACCCCAAGAAGAGAGAGGTATAAATTTCAACTAGTGAACTACAATTGGCGATTCTACGTTGAAATCGCTCACAGCCCGAATAGAAATGTACAGTAACAAAACCATGATTTTCACTGTGACAGTACAGTCATTTTACAATAATTTCTAGTAAGTTTTAGTGTTATGCTACAATACAAAAACAACAAACTTTAACGTTTTTACAGTAAATTTCAATGTAAAATAGACTTATAAATTCTTCAGCATAAGCATCGCTTAAAAGATCTCACCCGCCTATTATAAGCCTTCTCAAATTCCGAGTATTGCACTATAGCACGAAACCAACGTTTTGGTAATGCAACAAATAGTCCTACGTCAACCTCGCGAGAGTATCGTTGACATTACCTACCATTAGTCTTAAACAATTTTTGATTCCACCACAGTACGAGAAACTTTGACTCGGCTTAAGTTCTAACACCTTATAAACAAACTCGCTGAACTATAATTTTTCTCTGATGTCATCATGTTCCGTAGTATTTATCAATAATATTATTCCTGAATTTTTGTAGGTACATATTCGAAGTGGATCGGATTCTTGCAAGATTTGACGGAAGTACTAAGAAAGAAGTGAAAACTTACTCGAAATCAGCAGCACCTGATCGATAGCGGCTAACTCAGCGATCTCGTCGGAATATAAATTCAAGTAAGTTTCTTTTAGTTTTGAAATAAGTGTCCGTACTTTTCAATATCTAAGAGCTACATAGAAAAACCATTTTAACTGCTGAATGAATATTGCCGAACTTCTAATTTTTTCATTGGAACTATAGACACTCATAGTACCCAGTAAAGTTCAACCGGAAATGAACTGGAATTCTGGCTGGTTCCAGTTCGTCCACGGGCTACAGTGACACAACCGATTCTAACTAGAATCGGTTGTGTCACTGGAGTCAGAATACGAACTGGAACCAGCCAGAATTCCGGTTCATTTCCGGCTGAGCTTAACTGGGTAATAGACCAGCGAAGGTACTTTTATCGAGCCAAACAAACTGTCAAAATTCGGAGCCAAACGAGCATGACGTCATACAATGCAAATAAGCAGAACAAGTACTGCGATTTTATATAAAAAAAATTATTTTGTTATTCACAGTAGGCTTCACTTTTCATGTTCGTGTTAGTATTTTACAATGTTATTTAGAAAGATATTTATTGTTTTCTATATAAAAGAATAAAAAACATTTTACTTATGCTCTTTTTCATCAAATTTGTGTTTTTAAAGAAACTGGATTTTTTTTTACTTTTCTTATGGCGATTTCGCTTGAACCTGAAACTGAGTCAGGTTCTAACCCCAACTGCTGTCAGTTCATACATTTTGACAGCAGTTGGGGTTGGGAACTGACTCAGTTTCGCTTCAAACGAAAACCACATTAATTTCTTGTTGCTCAGTATCAAACGTATAACTTCTCTTTTGATTCACATATTGAACCACTTGAAAAATTATTTTAATAAAAAAAGGTGATCGAATACAGTCGAGCACGTTCGAGCTTGCACATTTTTGGGTGATGCCAGTTTAACGCGCTTGTTTTTCTAGTTGCCAGTTTTGCGGTTTTTACATCCGCGAGTCTATTACTATGAGTGTTTATAATTGGAACCAGTGATGTAAATTTTTATTTTCGAATGTCAACCTTTAGTTCAATCGACAGCATCTAATGGGGCTTTTCTTTGAAACACCGGGGCAGTGGATTGCGCTGGTTTTGCGCTTTATAGCAGAAGTGGGAATGAAACACGTCTAGTGGCCTGCTCTTCTGCTAGAAAATGCAACACCAGTGCAATCCACTGCCCCGGTGTTTTTCAATGAAAAACTCCCTGTCAAAAAGGGCAAGTTGCTGGCTAACGGGGGGCTATTTGCCAACTCGGATGCGCTAATTGCCCTTCAATTTGCCAGCAAATTGCTGGCAATTAGAAGGCTATTTCAAATGCGACATTTGGGCGATTAGCCGCCGTCATTTTCTTGACGCCCTACTCGCCCTTAAATCGTCACGGAAAGCGCCATTTAATCGCGCTTAATTGACCAATATGAAAATTACAAATAATACTTATTTTCGGATACATTATCTACTCACATAAACTTATCAGTATACTAGGTAATCACCACCAAACTATAGGAAGAATCAATGTTGAAATTGGTACAGTCGTGATTCGCTGGTTGGACACTTGTTAACTGGACCGCTTTTTAGTTGGACCTCCGCTAGTTGGACCACTACTGCCCAACTAAAAACCAATCAATCTGACAATTATTAGAGATGTGAACAGATGCAATGACACTACTAACATCTCCTTTGGAGAGTTTTTGACATCTACCAGTCGGTCCAACTAACGAATCAAATTTGTTAGTTGGACAGAGGTATGGCCCAACTTGCGAATCACGACTGTATTGTACACCAAAACTTGCCACAATCTGATGTTCATTAATGGCGTTTTCGGTTGACCCCGAAACTGAGTCAGGTTCTAACCCCAACCGCTGTTAGTTGATACATTTTGACAGCAGTTGGGGTTAGAAACTAACTCAGTTCCGCTTCAAGCAAAAACGACATAAGACTTTAGGTCAGAGATCTTGTTCCACTATACTTACGTACGATTCCACAATTTCCCACATTCGTTGGCTAAGCGAAGTTCACTAGACAAACAAAATACAAGCGAGAACACGCCAATTGTTTAAAAAAATGATTTTAAGCTTAAGCCAAACATGAACCGCCATGTTTGAAAAACGCAAAAAATTAAAGGGTTGTGTACAGGACACGACCACGGTGACATTAAAAATGCAGCTTTTTTCAAGAGCGTGCAAATGAATTTTATCTATCACACATATCGACTCACGTTCTTGTTCACTCGCCTGTTTTCATATGTTACAATTTCCTATATACCCTCCCCATCAAAACATAATTTATTGAAGGTCTTTTAACGGTAATCTATTAATTAATCAAGTATCTCACTAGGTGATTGGCATTATTTGGCTGATACATTTAGTAAAAATAGGCTGGTCTGTCCAGAAAATATATTCAACAGAAAAGTTCCATATTGAGAGCTGTGATGAGGAAGCCCACGCCCGCCAACGGAAATATACAGATTTTTCATGAAATATGAAATTTCATTTTCCATTTAAATTTTCAATAATGGACTAATAAACTTAAGTAAACAATCTTAAGTTTAAGTATTTCTTGATCGATTAGTGGTGGAAAAAATGAAATTATTTGATAAATTACATTGTTATGCAACGTTCGCACTACCAGTTAAAGCGGGTTTTTATGCTATCTTGGTGACATTTTTCTTGTTGCTAATTATTAAAACGTGTTATAACTCTGTAGTGTAATCATTGTATTATTAAACCAATTCTGCAGCGTTTTATGTGATATAGGTGTTTTATGTGGTAATAGGACTGACATAATTATATCTTCAGTACAGCGGTTTGTTTCATAATTTAAAACAGATTTATTTAAAAATTTAAATTAGTATACCCAACCGTTCTATTTGTTGTATACTTTAAAACGCAATTAGAACTGTGTTTTAAATACATAGGGTAGGATTGATATTCTGACTGGATAAACTGGGAAAACAATTTTAAGTCCAATAACGCTTAAGACATGGCTTGAATTTGAATCGAAAAAGAACACCCGCTTAAACTGCTGCTAAGACGGTAAGTTCTGTTTTAAAATTTTCCGTTGCGTGCAGTACGAAATAAAAGTGTTTGAAATTAGAAAACAAAAAGTTCTGCTGGAAATGTGATTGTTTCCGATGCAATTACACTCAGATTTTTCACGCAGGGGATACAGGCCGTGTAAATGAAAACCGCGTTAATTTAAAAAAACGCGTTAATGAAAACCGCGTAAATTTCAAAATCCGCGTAAAAAAACCTGAGTGTATTCTCCTATATAAAATACTACGCTGCTTAACAGTGCAATAACTACAGAAGCACGTTGTCAGATGCCTTACTCATAAAAAACATATAACCGAAATATGAAACATGAAAACCAATAGGCTCTTTACCCTACGCAGCTACAAAGCGCCGTAAACATGGATTAACAAGTTACAATGCACACGCATGCATAAAAATAAATACATTTTTTTCAAACGCAACACTCTTAAGCAGCACACACCGTATTGAATTAAATCCAAACCACCCCACCCACCCACTTTGCAAATCATTCTGTGATACCGTGCTGGTACCCGAAAAATCCGCACACGGCCACCGCTGCCGAAAATGCATAGCGTCTACCGCTTATTGTAGTGCCCAGACGCTGCAGCCATGATCTTACCCGTTCGACATAAGAACAAAAACTGATTCAAACGGGTTCGCGTCACCTCTATTTATAAACTAACCGTATATGGTTTAGTCACTTAGGTGCGAGTGCGAGTGTGTACGAGATGTTGCTCGTATGGGATAAGAGCAACAACTGATTTAAACGGACATGCGTTGCTTCTATTTATGACTTTTCGTGTGTGATTGAGCGACTAACCTACCCTCTAATGACGGCTGTGTCTGAGAAATCTGCATCACGAATGGTAATTTTCCCGTTTTTCGTGAACTTTTTAATTTTACTAATTTTTAAAAGTCGTCTTTTATTGGGGAGATATTAAATTATTACCAATATTTAAGTTAGGTGTTTCTGAATCGGTTGGTGTATGAATGATTAAAATCCATCTAGTAATATCGGAGTTATAAGCGTGCAAATCTTACATAGTTTCGTTACATGGGAGATAGTTTAGATTTTAGAATGACACCTAGCCCCAGATAGTGGAGTAAGACATTTTTAATGTCAAAACAACCAAGTCCATTTCAGCCGCCAGAAAATTTGTAAGTGTTGAAATTGCCTTTAAATCGCATTCGCAAATTGCATTTGTTCCTAGGGGCAATTAGAACAGGCGAGTAAAACGTCAAACTGTTTAAATCTCCAGACCCCAGTCAAAAAGGGCAAGTTGCTGTCTAAAGGAGAAGCTATTTGCCAACTCGGATGCGCTAATTGCCCTTCAATTTGCCAGCAAATTGCTGGCAATTAGGGGGATATTTCAAATGCAACATTTAGGCGATTAGCCGCCGTCATTTTTGCGCCGCCCAACCCGCCCTTAAATCGCCCCCAAATTGCCCACGGAACGCGCCATTTAATCGCCTTTAATTGCCTAATATGAAAATTAAAAATAATGCTTATTTTCGGATTCATTATCTACTCACATATACTTACCAGTATACTAGGTAATCACCACCAACTTATATGAAGAATCAAAGGTGAAATTGGTATTGCACACCAAAACTTATCACAATCTGACGTTCATCAAGACTTAAGGTCAGAGATCTTGTTCTACTATACTTACACACGATTCCACAATTTTCTACATTCGTTGGCTAAATGAAGTGCACTAGACAAACAAAATACAAGTAAAAACACACCAATTGTCCAAAAAACAATTTTAAGCTTATGCCAAACATGAGCCGCCATGTTTGAAAAACGCAAAAAACAACCAAGTCCATTTCTGCCGCCAGAAAATTTGTCTAAATATTGAAATTGCCTTTAAATCGCATTCGCAAATTGCATTTGTTCCTAGGGGCAATTAGCATAGGCGAGTTTAGTCAAACGTCAAACTTTTTAAATCGCCTGACCATGTTCGTCCGCATTTTTTTGACAGAAGGCAGAGATCTCACTGAAGTTTGTTGAACATTTTAGGTATCAACTGCACGATCATGGAGCAGCAAAATCCAAAATCTAATGAGGAGAATAAACTAGGAGAACCCGTCGAAGTCAGTAGCTCTATTCAGAAAGTAGAAGAAATTGAAAAGTTAGTTATATTGCCCGAAAAAACTAACAGGGACAGCATACTAAAAGAACCCGTTGAATTGAATACCTCAATGCAAGTAAAAGTAAAGGAAATAGAAATAATAGATACGCTACCTAAAAATACTAATAAGGAGAACAATTTAGGAGAACCCGTCGGATTCAACGCCCCTATTCCGATAAAAATAGAAGAAATCGAAATAATAGATTCATTGACTGAGCTAAAATCTGAAACGCAAGAAGTGGATGTTTGTGACGAAAAATTCCCATTTATCTCCCTGCTTGATGATCATCAATTGGATCACACGAAAGATGAACATTCAAACAGTGGTCCTAGTACCTATGAAGATGAAAACCCTTACATTTGTGATTTGTGTGGAAGGCGTTATTGTAAGCTCGTCCAAATCAGAGATCATATGAAATATCACAAAGGAAAACCTTTCAAATGTGATCTGTGTGAGAAGGCATATGCCACAATTAGCAATCTCAATGAACACAAGAAATGTCACACGACCGATAAGCCATTCAAATGTGAATTGTGTGGAAAGCCATTTCATTCGCGCCACCAGCTGAAACGGCACTCAAAAAGTCATTCGAGTGAGGCACCTTTCAACTGTGAGTTGTGCGGGGAAAGCTTTTCCATGCTCTGGGATCTTGTGCTTCACAAGGGAGATTACAGGCTCAAGAATGAACTTTCTAAGTGCGTCAAACACGAATCATTCAGGGTAATTAGCACAGCATGTGAGATATGTGGAAAGGAATATGATACGCTCAGAAAGCTAAAAGTTCACATGCTATCTCATAATGTGAGAATTCACAAATGTGACATGTGTGAGAAAGCATATAGTATAATTAGTAAGCTTAATGATCATAAGCAAACTCACTTATATGAACGATCATATAAATGTTCATCGTGTGGAAAAGGATATTGTACGCCGAAAGCATTAAAAAGGCACATGCTTACTCATTCAGATGAGAAACCTTTCAAGTGTGAAATGTGTGAGAAAAGCTTTCGTCTGCTCTGTCAACTCAAAACACATGAATTTGTGCACACAGATCATAAAAGTTACCAATGTAAAGTGTGTGATAAGAAGTTCAAATTTTTCTACGACCTTAAATGTCACTGGACAGTTCACACAAATGAGAAACCGCACCGATGTGATGTGTGTGGGAAAGAATTTCGTACAAAGGCTGTCCTTAAAATCCATCAGAAAATTCACACAAACGAAAAATCGCACATATGTGATGTGTGTGGAAAAGAATTTCGCGAAATGTCGAATCTCAGAAGACACATAAACATTCACGCAGGCAATAAACCGCACAAATGTGATGTGTGTGGGAAAGAATTTCGTACAAAGGATGTCTTTAAAAACCATCAGAAAATTCACACAAATGAAAAATCGCACATATGTCAAGTGTGTGGCAGAGAATTTCGGGAAATGTCGAACCTCAGAAGACACATGAATATTCACACAGGCAAATGGCCACACAAATGTGATGTATGTGGAAAGGGATTTCGCGATAAGCGGAACCTCAATAGCCACAAGATTGTTCACGAAAGCAAAGAACTAAAACAAGTACAAGTGTGAAGTGTGCGGAAAAAGACTTCGTTTTCGCGATAACCTCAACCGTCACATGGCGGCAGTTCACTCGAAGTCAACACTGTACAAATGTGGCCTGTGTGACCTGATTTAGACACGCATATGTTTAAAAACATATTAAAAGTCCTACAAATAAAGACAGGAGGCCGAGAAAACCGCTGATCAAAATTTATATTTTCATTGAAACTTTTAGATGAGACAGCAGTTTTTTTGGAATTTACCTACATATTTTCTGAACAAAGCTGGTAGGTTAAATCACAGAGAATAGAACATATAAGCTAGAACAAAGTTTCCCGAAAAACCTGTGTAAACATTTCAGTGAAAATACGTTGAAAATCACCATCACATACAGGTTCGCATGCGTGAGTCACCATTGTATCCAAGTTTGCACACAAGTCCCGTATAGCGATTGCTGGCCGATCGAAGCGCCGGCCAGTGGCAAGTTGCTACTTGCTTTTGTCATTTCAAAGCGACAGTTTTATTTCATACACAGGTTAAAAACTATACTTGTATGTCAGTTCTCAGTGGTTAAACTATACATTGTGCTTCATAGATGACTTAGAATATTTTACAACAGATAAATCATTTTTAAATGCTTATGCGACTTTTATGCCTTTATGGGCATCTATCGAAATTAGAGGCGCTTGTCGGAGAAAATGTTACTTACGAATAAACTGATTTTATAGTACTTAATCAACACATCTGATTTTTAATTCTTGATTATACACAGCTTCCCGTATTTACTGAACGTTAATTTGGAGACATTCGTAGTTTGAACGACTGGTTGTTGCAGTGTTAATGAATCTGTTCACATTCCCTGTAATTATTCTTGGAGATAGCTCGGAAGCTCAAACACTCCATCTTCTCCAGTGACTGCATCGCGTAATGTGCCAAGTCCAGATCTAGCCTGGCCAGAGAACATGTCCTCCGGGTGGTATTTCTTAATGAAAGCCGCAAATTCCGATAAGCACTGTTGCGTTACAAGCATCAGGCCAATATTTCATGGGAAAAAAGGTAAAATCTCAAATGAAGTTTCTCCAAGTATTATCACTGAAATTTGTTGTTTGATAACGCTGGCGCGGTCTCAGGTCCAGCATTTCAATAATTTCTTTATCGTTTTTATATTAGTTACCTTCCGACCTGTCAATAGCATTCATATCAAGTAACATCTCTTCGAATTCTATTTGAAGGAGAACATTGACCTAGGGGCAGATCACTTGTGATGCATTTTTAAAAATCAGCGAAATTAAATGCATTTATTTCCATCAAAATAGAAATTCATAATGTATTTTGCGTTGCGTGCAATGTTTTTGCGTTGCGTGCAATGTTGTTTGCGTTGCGTGTAAGACGTCAAAACCCTACAGAAAAACTAGCTCTACATTTAACAAAATGTCGAACAAAGTGGATCAGCGTAGGACGTTTGTTAAACAAACTTTTCTGCGAGGGAGTACAAAGCTGATGCAAAAATGGAAATTAAATGCATTTTTTCTAATTTGATGCAAATTTGTTATACATTCTTAGAGTGATCTGCCCCTAGACATTGACTGTTCTTGTGTATAGTTGGAATGTCACTGACCTATGTATAAAAAGAAATCAAAATATAGAGATGTCGAGTCATTATCTAGTAATCCTACGTTTTTATGTTAATCTGTTGAATAAATAAGTGTGTATCTGCAGACTGATCTGTAACGAGTCGTTTACATGGCAAGATGGCGGAAGGGTCAATCGAAAAGAATCATGAATGTTAGTTATGTTCTTGCGGTCGCAACACTATCCGTATTCTAATTTATTCAATCCCGCTAGTGAAACAGTCAACATACTCCAAGAAAATGACAAAACAGGTGTTTTCATTCTTTCGGTTATGAAATATTCGGCGCTTATTTTACCCACTCTGAAATAATTTTATACAGGCTAGAAACATGTTGTATTACGACAGAATATTTAATTTATTAGTTTATTTATTATGAAATGTTTGTTAATAAAACGGGGTGTTATAGCAACATATCTAAACATGAAAAAAAATTGGCTGCACTGCCACGATCGCTAGCCTCATACAGTCAACTGTCATCAATTGAGGTATCTGACGTTTAAAATACGCACACTGGGATCTCGCATTTTTATACTACCGCCTTAAGCCCAGAAGCTGTTTGGTTTCCTCATATTTTGCCGTGTAAACGATTTGGTTTCCTCTCAATTCAAACGTCAAAACGGCTCAATACCAACGCAGCTGGATAAGTCAATTATTAGGCAATCCATTAGATGTTTGATTGACAATTCAGCGGTGGGTTCTGTCAACAAGTCTACTCCTGCGAACAGAAAAACTCGTCCGACAAACGTCTTTCGTTAGTCCGATTCGGTTGATGTTTGATCGAATCAACGATATTGTCGGACGTCGCACCCCTCGGAGTATCGTCAGAAAAAGTAAACAAAAAATAATCAGCTGATCAGAAACGTCTCATGGATTGCCTAATTCAACAGGGCGCAAAAAAGCAATAATAAACAAATAAGAAGCCAGTTGTCTCGTCTTGTCTTAAGCGAACCCTGCACGGGACAAGAATATTGTCAATAAAAATATTGACGAGACTGCGTCAATACCTCAATCACATTTGAATTCCACAGAATCAATATTTTCAAAATGACATTACACAATCAATATATTGACCAATAATTGGTTTATTGTCAAAACTAACACTCCCGATTTCGAGGAAGAACCAGCCAAACGGGAGAAATGTCAATTCGGGACGATTCGGCTTTGTTTCGGCCTCCTTCTCACAACATTCGCTTATTAATTCGGCGTATCGCGTTTTTCTTTTTTTCTGTTCTGGGCAAGTAGAAGTGCGCACTGAGATTTTAAAGAAACGGTCGTTTCAAGCTTACCAAGTAAAGTTGTGCAATTTAAAGTGGTTACGATTCTGTAGGAGATAGTTAAAAAGGAGCACAGAAGAAGAAGAGATAGTGCGCTAGTAACAAAGATTAGTAAAGTATCATAGAAAAAGTAGTTATAAACCTTATAAAACTTAATCTAAAATGTTCGTCGTAAATAATGAAAACAAGCGCTAAGCGATTAAAAAGGAATGTGTGGTAAAAATTATGACTGGTACGGATTATTGCGAGACAAAGAATACGATTGACGTCACATGTGCTAATCACGCTGGATAGGTCCAGCGGACCTTTGTCGGGTTTGTAACCATTTCCAGACAACACCTCTTTCTCAGGTCAGCTAATAGTGACTGGACGGCCAAGAGCAGAATAAAAGCACTTTCCGATCACTTCACTCCAGCTTGCAACATCCGAAAGGTCCCAAACAGAAAATTACAGGAAAGCTACTGCGTCTGAATTAGCCGAGAAGGCCCAGAAAAGGCAAGCATCGAGACTACCAGCGGAGTAGCCGATTATCGCACCATATCGTGGTGTCTTCAGTCCGCAGGTGATTAGCCGAGAAGGCGCAGAAGAGGCGAACAGCGAGACTACCAACGGAGACTTCTATTAGGGCATCATATCGTGGTAGCCTCATTCCGCATGCGACATGCCGAGTTGGCGCAGAGAAGGCGAGCAGTAGCAACGACCAGTCGGCGAACCTCCACGAGGCCAGTTTTCGACACAGTAGGCCAATGAATCGGTCGACGAAGTCATCAACGGAACCCTGTTAAACATGGTACCGCAAGTATAGCAAGTATATGTAGTCGTAATAAGTTGTAAAAGCATGAAAGTGTAGTAGGTCTCTTACAAATAGAAGTTATTTTTTATCGTATTTGTTTCACTTGTGTCTCTTGTTTGCTAATTCCGGACTCGAAAGGAGTCTTAAGGCCTCGCCCTGATTGTCGCTCAGAAAACATCGAAAAGCGCAGCTTTTGAGCATCCCTAGTTGTGAGATTTGGTTGGCAGCTCTCTTTAGGATTGATTTTTATTGAGGTTCAAGTTACCTTTTTTGAGAGCATGTGTTAGATTTGAACGCTGGGTAGTATGGGTAGGAAAAATTGTTTTCAGCTTTACCACCTGATTACCCATTTAAACCTTTTCAAAACTCTAAAAGAGGAATATCAGCCGATTTATTAGCTCACAACGATTCAAATCATACAAACTAGCTGCTGGAAAAAATTATCGGTTTCGCTAAATGGTGCTTTTGTAGGGTGACCATACGTCCTGGTTTACCAGGACATGTCCTGGTTTTGCATTGACTGTCCTGGGAAGTCGAGGAAAATGCTTGATTTGTCCTGGTTTTTCTCCTGGGAGCCTAATATATTTCTATTTATTCAGTCTTCGCTTTTCACTATGCTCCAGATCGCAGTTACGACCGACCGCAACCATAACTGCAACGTATACTCATCCTCCATCGGAATGCGACAAACAAAACATAATACAGTCGAATCTCCCCATTGTACCTTCCGATGGTTTTTTTAATCTCTCAATAGTGCCTCGTCAATATCGATGAAACAATGGTTACCAGCGCTTCTTCTCGGCTCAAATCGTCTTTCAATCCGGGACCCGAATAATTCTCTTTGGTGCCTCTGAAAAGACACATCGGTGTTTTGGTGCTTCTGCTTCTACTTGAGTTCTCTTGCTAGTAGCTCTTTTTCGTCTTATTGGAAATCCATTCCATAAAAAGAAGCATATCAACTATCGAGTAAAATTTCATTGAGTGCTCTCTCGAGCTGGGGATCATGGAATTACTACTGGGTCGATACTAGTATCTACTCAGGCGCTCTGCTTGTTAACAGTGCAGTGAATCAAACGAACGTTTCTACCTAAAGTCTGCTGTCTATATGGTCGGTGTTAGGTCAGACCGGACTAAGTGACAGTGCATTGATTTCGAGAAAAATGCGTTTAAAGTTTGAATCGCAGCATCCTTTACATTATAATTGGAAAATAATTTGTACCATAATTCTTGTTTATTGTTTCATATTTCAAATCTGGTAAAGGTGGAATGTAGATGAAGAAATTCTTTATCCAGTGCTATCATTAACTCATTTTTTGATGTTTTGCGACTTGGTCCGGTCTGACTTAACACCGACCATATGTACCGTGGCAGTATTATAAACAAACAAAGCAATCGAATAATAATATTCGTCCCAAGCCAGTGTGAACAATAAAGCACCGTTACTTCCATCGGTGCGATATCGATCATTCATTTTAAGATGTTTGAAACTCAACAGCAAAATTCAACAGCAAATTTGCAAATGCAGTTCAGACTAACGGAAGTCGTAGTTATACAAGCCCACCACACTAGTGACTGATAACGTTTAAAACTTTGGCCATAACGGAAAGCTACGCTATGGAAGACAACATGCAATACGTTGTTGAGCATGATAATGTTAGGACCAAGATACCCGTTTATATTCACAATGATAAGATTGATATGCGTCTGCACGATCTACACACGGGCACTATTAATAAATTTATTACAACCATTATGTCGGAATACGTAAGACAGAATCCTTTAAGTTTGAAACCAGGAAAAAAATTTCTATGTGATTCCAACGGTGTTTATTTCGTGAAAATGCGTCATATCTGAACTTTCAATTCAAAGCAAAACGCGTGACCAAATCTCAAATCACGCTGTGCATGTATGAAGGACAGACTCCTGCGTGCCCTACGTTGTTACACAAGAAGACACATTACGAGAAACCATGTACACAAATCTCTAACGAAGCAATATCACCTGCAAGCATACCCATCACACAGGCCTTCAACAACATCAACTAAATCACAAACCACTGGAGTTGCAGCTCAGGCACCAACGAATACTGGAACAACAGACAATCATTGTGATGCGCCTACTACTTCCCAATCAACTGCTAGCACCACCGATAGTAAAGTAAATAACAAAGAACACGGATACGCGATCGTGACCCGTAGGCCCCACAAAAAACTCAAACCAGGTAATCGTGAAAGCCCATACAACATCAACAGTGAGGATAGCATGAACGAAAACGAAAAACCGAGAGAAAACGGACTAAGTGATCCACAAGCACCAAGAGGCAATGAAGTAAATCGATCTTCAATAAGAAATAAGATCTTCACGCAAAGTAACAAAGCGCGTACACAAGATCCGATGGATATACAATAAAATTCGATTTTTTTTCATTTTGATTATAGAGGTTTTAACCTTAAGGTCATTCGCCTCTTCGGGTTAGAAAAATCTCTTATGAAAATTTCTAACCCTATGTGCGGGGTCGGGGCTCGAATCCAGGTGCGCTGCGTACAAGGCAATCGAGTATGAAATATCGCACTCAAACCAGTGCTGCGAAGTTTCAAAATCAGTTACTTATTTCTGCTTGTATTTACCGAAACCAGAATTCAGATTCATCGCCTTCCTCATTCATTAACTTTCCAACTGACTGAAACTTCATGCAGATTGGAATTGAGTGCAGAGGAAATATAAATTCCTTTACCAACCAAAGCATTTATTTGTTTTTATATGAACAGTTTGAAGGCAGAAGCTGGCATTTTCTACATTTTCGAAATTTTTGGTAACAACGGTAGGTTTTGTAGCTCTCAAATCGAGAGATAATAGTTGTCATTGGAGATTGCCAGGCATAGCGCAGGGAAGCTACTTGGGATCGCTGATGTTGCTGATTTACGTCAATGTCATGCTTTTAGTACTGAAAAATGAAACGTTTACTGATGGTGGTGTAGCAAGAACTCCCAGATCTTTTTTACTGTCGAAGCTCTGTCTGCCAGACCCCAGAACTTTTTAACTGCCGAAAACATGCGGAAATGGCAATGTCGATTGAGAGGTAGCGGGGGGAAGCACTACTCTTTCGACTGTCCTGGTTTTTTACTCGTCTGATATGGTCACCCTAGCTTTTGAAAAAGTGGCTGTGATTTTTTGTCACACTACCACACCGTGCTGGGGTACGCAACACAACAGCGCAATGATAAAATCACAGCTAAGCCGATGCTTTTTCCAGCAGGTATTTTGCATGAATTGAATCGTGATGATCTAATAAATCGACTGATATTCTTCTTTTAGAGTTTTGAAAAGGTTTAAATGGATAATCTGGTGGCAAAGCTGAACACAATTTTTCTTACGCACACTACCAAGCCTTGAGGTAACTTGAGCCTTAAGGGGTTATATATGTTGAGATGCGGGAAAAAAGGGAAAACATTGAATTTTTGTAAAGGTATGTAGCCATATTTTTATGAAATACTTGTTATCCGTCTAGCGTATTACCATGTCCAATTGGCAAAATCCACCTGAGAACATAAAAAAAAATTAATAATTGTCAAAGTTATAGCAATTTCCGAAAAACGCGTTTTCTTCAAAGAGGTTTGCCGTGACTACGATTCCAGTCCAACAGCTCAACCACAGAGAACAGACGTCCATCTTCAGCATTCAACTTGTGTAAAATCTCTAACGGTTTCGAAGGTAGTTTGGATATCTAAACCAGGTGCGCTACTGTCGTCATGTTTTTTGTGGCTGAGTTCAACAGAATTGACAGCGGTTATTCGTCTACCCAGTCAAACTAGTCCGGAACCGATTCGGACTTCCAGCATGAATTCCATCTCAAATGCGTCAACCGATAGAGTCGGAATCGGTTGTTTTCTTTGAGCTAGATTCCATGCAGAATCCATCCAGGATTTCGAACCGGTTCCGGAATCGATTTGACGGATAGTTGGGATAGGTTGGTGTGGCGGCGCTAGTGTTTTTAGTATATTAATTCAAATGTTTACACACGTTTTTTAAATATTTTTGTTCGATCATGGATGTCTGTTCTCTGTGGCTCAACTGAAAGCATAAAACTAAAAAAAAATCATTAGTACATGTATCTGTGGTGTCCTTGAACGATTGATAAAAAACTTTCTTCTTTTTGAAAATGGGGACGATTTTTCCAAAAAAAACGCTTTTAATCCACCTAACAGTGTGATGAGACATTTCTTATAACTCTTATCACTCTCTTCGGATATTATATCGTTTGAGAACATTTAGAACTTGATGTTTCGCGATGTTTTTGATAACACATACTACATGGGATAGTGGCAGGACTCAGAGAATCGCTCAAATCAGCATAGGACAACATCAGTGCTAGAAACCTCAAACCAAATCAATGGGAAAGCGAAAAAATGGCCCATGGACAAGAATTATCGTTAATGCTCTGTTAATAAAATATCTAAATTGTGGTGGGAAAACTGAATTTTCCTAAAGGGGTTATTTATTTATCATTCGCATGTATGAAAAAAGCCTTATGTTTACATTTGTGAGTATCGCCCTTTTCACAAAAAAGCGTTGAAATGAAATCGCAGCTCCTGATGTCACGCTATCTCTGAAGTGCATGCGTGCATAGTTCCAAATTTTACTTCGACATCGACTTTTTCTAAAGGTGACTTCCCAGTAGTATCCTTGATTTGAATTATTATCGCTAATCCTAATGCCAAAGAACAAATAAAAACCTCTCGAAAACGAACCGTTTGGGGAAATCATCATCATTACTGGAATTTTCATTTTCACGAAACTTTTCGATAGCCTTCCGTCACTTGCGTTAATGCACTGGGTGCACAGTGCTCCGAAAATTTAGCGAAATCGTCTTAGGGCACCAGCGGGTCTAATTCAGAGCTATCTGCGCGGCGAGTTAAATCTGTAAAGAACACTAAAAATTATTTTCTATTCCATAATTTTCATTTCAGCAATTCGAGAGATCGTGCTCACCGCAAGCCGTGAAAAATAGACTACGTTGTGAAGCGACGGTCACTATTTATTAAAAAATCACGGTTAAATAAAAAATTAAACTATTAAAAAATTTCAAATAGTTTATAATTTTCACAAACTTATTAGGAAAAATTGTTTAATAAGCTTTCGTAATATTGTGTAGGAAAAAAGCTGAAAATTTCAGTATTTTCTCTATCTGCAACGAAACGGTATACGAATTGGAATAGGTTCGCCAAATTTTGGAAGAAGTCTATAAAATAACCCCTTGAAAGCTACCTAAAAATTGTTGTAGTTCGATGCAATAAAAAAAACATATTTGGCAATTCATATTTGGCTGATAAAATTGGGGTGTCAATGTATTATAATAGATATTCAGCGTTCGAAGAAGTTTCAGCGTTCGAAGAACGAGTGTAGAACGACTTTGTTTCTACTTACTTGAAGTCAGCGGCGTAGCCAGAAATTCGGTTTGGTGGGGGTTTGGTGAAAATCGATCTTACTGTCCAAACGGCATAATTCCGAAACCATAATTTTTGAAGTTTTAAAATTATGCAGAATTATTTTCCAGAAAATAGTAACAAGGTTCGTATCTTTAGCGAATTTGTTGAGACTTTATTGTAGTCATGAATATTAACCTGAGAAAACTCACCATACATACTTCTTGGACGATATACCGTCAAAATTATTTTATCAAATGATGCGCTGTTTAACGTTTGTAAAACTCATCGAAGATACTAAACCTCCGAAATTGGCGGTTTCAAAATGATGTTATCTTGACCTTAAATTACTGTTTTTAAACATTTGACCTATACATATAATTGGTCATACAACAAAAATCAAATGCTCATCAAAATTGATCAGAATCTGCTAGAGTCGAATGGAAATCGTAATTTTTCATAAATTTCTCTCTACATTCGGAAAGTGTTATCCTCGTTATTAATCATATTACGTTTTCGTCTCAACTCGACACATTCCCAAAATAAAAACCTGTTTTAATCCATCTAGTGGTGCAATTGTGCTTGTCTTTTTTGTCCAGACTACGATTCCATGGCTGGTTATGTTCAATACAATGGTGGAAATGAATATTACATGTTCAGTACGATTTGCACATACATACAATGGATCGACAGCCACGATCTTGAGATACTATGTGATACTGAAACATCGCTTGAAACCAGCGGCGGCTCATGGAGAAAGATCCGGGAGGTCCAGGTCCTGCCGAAAATTTTCAACTTGTTAAGAAATTTTAAATTAGTTTTAATTTTAAAGTAGCAACCCCTCACTGCATACTCTCTCTGGGCCGGTATGATTAACGATTTTTAGAGTGATTGCATAAACTTTCTATATGAGAAAGGCAAAAATGTACCAAAGTCCAAAGAAGTCAATTTTTGTCAAACATCTCAATGTTTCATGCATTTTAAAGTCATTTGGCATCGAAAATACAAATTTGATTTTGAAAATTTTTCATTTCAGTTTATATGGGAATTTGCTGTGTGATTGCACTCTTCAACTCGTAACTCCGGAACCGGAAGTCCAATCAATAAAAAATTCAATAGCAGCCGATGGGAAGGTTGCACCTTTCATTTGAGACTAACTTTGTGCAGATCGGTCCAGCCATCTCTGAGAAACAGAGGTCACATTTTTTCCACATACACACATACACACACAGACATTTTCCGATCTCGACGAACTCAGTCGATTGGCATATGACACTCGGCTCTCCGGGTCGGGATTAGATTGACGAATTTTAGAGTGAATGAGAAAGGCAAAAACATTTTTAGCAAATGTTGAAAGTTATGCATTTTTTGGTGAGCAGTTCTATGTTTCATAGACATTAAATCAATTTTAACTTCGCTTCCTATTAAATAAAGACCCTTATTATAGTACATCTCTACAAAAGCGAGTTCAATTTGAAAAGAAATCTGAGGATTATGATTGATTACAGAACTCTGGGATTTTCTAATGGAATGTTTTCAGACAGGAATTTGATATTGATGCAATTAGACAACTGTGAAATCAAGACCAATATATCAGTTACATATCAGGACCCCATTCCGACAATTTATCAAAAGTCCTAATGATGTTAACAACAACAGGTTATCAATCTACGGATCAGATAATTGTTATTATAATATTGAATTAAATCAGTCTGCATCAATAAATTTTCAGCTTCAATCCAATATTTTTTGGGTGTTGTGGGGGGGGGGGTGTTGTATGGTGTTAAACCCCAAAACCTCCTCTTGGCTACGCCGTTGCTTGGAGTTATTTTTTTCGCTTTTCATTTTCCGATATGTTTCAGATGGATCCGATGGTTATAAGTTAGAAAAATTGCAGTCAGAAGGTTCGCACAAATGAACATTTTTGTACTGATAAGTTATCAAGTTCCTTCCAGACAACTTGGAAGTGTTCGGTGATTATTTCTAGCGGTTGTAGATAGTAAAATAAAATACAAAATTCGTTTTATCGAAATAATGTTTGGCTTATTTCAATGGATTATTACTATATTGAACAATAAATGTGCGAGAAAGAGTAATCAACAAACAACAAGCCATAACTTTTAAAGTATTCAAAATAGATATTTAAAGTCTTTAGTAAAGTTATTCGCAAAAGCAAGAGCTACAAATTTGCTGAAGACATCATTTCGATATAATCACTTCCAAGAAAATTTGTGCAAATATCTCACTCATAGGGGGATTAATCAGCAAAAGCGCAATTCCAAAAGAAAGGCCATATTACCTCCATTAAATTCTCTGAAGATACTATTGACCTAAAATAAGCCGTTTTGGCGTTAATAATAGATTATATGTTTTTGGTCATATTTCTGGCAATGGGAAATGATAAAAATCTTTCGTCCGAATTTAATGTTAAATATCTCTTTTGATAATAGTCCGATTTCTACAATCTATAGCTTGTTCGAAAGGCATTCGTTAAATCTGTCTTAAAATATATAAATTGTTAATCTATATTGTCAATTTCGGCAGATAATTTAAAAAAACTGCAAAAAACGCCATTTTTACGCATTCAAACATTCATATCTTGGAAACTAACCATCAGAATCAAAAACAAATTAATAGCGTTCATACTGTTTTTTAGTTCTTTCATTTAAAATTGGTTTGGATAAGATCGGTTCAGCCATTGCTGAGAAACACGAATGAGAATTTGTCCGTTACATACACACACACAGACACACACACACAGACATTGTCCCAAATCGTCGAGCTGAGTCGATTGGTATATAAGACTCGGCCCTCCGGGCCTCGGAAAAAAATCTTGAAAGTTTGAGCGAATTCTATACATTTCTTTTATAAGAAATGTAAAACACTATTTTCACCTGAAAAAAATATTAAAAAATTCATAACAATAATATGAAAATTTTGACGAAAAGATGGGATCGTTTAAGGAAACGCCAGTTAAATTACGAGCAAGCTAAAAAAAAGTTTTGAGATCGGTTGAAAACTTTTTCGGCAATCGCAGTCACCGCAAAGACGTTTTTGGGAAACATGATTTCGAGATAATCGCGTTTAAATTTTCAAGTATAAGCCACGCCTTCGTAAGGGAGCAAGATGAAAAATGCTATAGCTTAGCGTCTACTGCTCCGATCTCTATAAAAATTTAAGGTAACGTTCTTGGAACCTGAACTTTACGATAGAATTCAATTCTTTGGAATATAACCCCTTAACGGGGTAAGCGTATGTGAACTCCCGCTTGATGAGTAATTATTCTCGTGGTTCGTACCGACGGGTGAGAAGGTTTACGAGCCCTTATTGACCCTGCCCGAATTTAGGTTCGTTACCCTGAGCAGTCATTTGGGCTTTGACCTATAAGGACTTTCGCCCAAGCTAAAAAGTGTCCATCCCGCGTATCACAACTGCACTATAAAAACAAAACATTTAAAAATATCTTGCGTAAAACAGAGATCTTACTGAAGTTTGTTGAACATTTTAGGTGTCAGCTGCATTAGCATGGAGCAGCAAAATCCAAAATCTAATGAAAACAAATTAGGAAAACCCGTCGAAGTCAACACCTCTACTCATTTGAAAGTAGAAGAAATCGTAAAGATAGATACATTGCCCGAAAAAACTGACAGGGACAACAAATTAACAGAACCCGTCGAACTGAACACCTCAATTCAGGTGAAAGTAAAGGAAATGAAAATAACAGATAGGCCGCCTAAAAATGGAAATAAGGTGAAAAAAATAAGTGAACCCGTCGAAATCAACACCTCTATTCCGATTAAAGTAGAGGAAATCGAAATAATAGATTCATTGACCGAATTAAAAACGGAACCGCAGGAAGCGGATGCCGCCAACCATCGATGTGAGGTTTATTGCGAAAATTTCCCAAAAAATCACTCGAGTGAGGCACCTTTCAACTGTGAATTGTGTGGAGAAAGCTTTCCCATGCTCTGGGACCTTGTGCTTCACAAGGGGGATTACAGGCTCAAGAATGAACTTTCTAAGTGCGCCAAACACGAATCTCTCAGGGTAATTAGCACAGCATGTGAGATATGTGGAAAGGAGTATGATACGCTCAGAAAGCTAAAAGGTCATATACTGACTCATTCAGATGAGAAACCTTTCAAGTGTGAAATGTGCGAGAAAAGCTTTCGTCTGCTCAGTCAACTAAAAAAACATGACTTGGTGCACACAGATCATAAAAGATACCAATGTAAAGTGTGCGATAAGAAGTTCAAATTTAACTGCGACCTAAAATGTCACTGGACAATTCACACAAATGAAAAACCGCACAGATGTGATGTGTGTGGGAAAGAATATCGTACAAAAGCTGTTCTTAAAACTCATCAGAATATTCACACTAACGAAAGTTCTCACATGTGTCAAGTGTGTGGAAGAGAATTTCGCAAAATGTCAAATCTCAGAAGACACATGAATATTCACCCAGGCACAAAGCCGCACAGATGTGAAGTGTGTGGGAAAGAATTTAGTACAAACGCTCTCTTTAAAAACCATCAGAATATTCACACAAACGAAAAACCGCACATATGTGAAGTGTGTGGAAGAAAATTTCGCGAAATGCCGAGTCTCATAAAACACATGAATATTCACACTGGCAAAAAGCCGCACAGATGTGAAGTGTGTGGAAAAGAATTTCGTACAAAAGATGTCTTTAAAAACCATCAGTATATTCACACAAACGAAAAACCGCACATATGTGAAGTGTGTGGAAGAAAATTTCGCATAATACGGAATCTCAAAAGACACATGGATATTCACACAGGCAAAAAGCCGCACAGATGTGAAGTGTGTGGAAAAGAATTTCGTATAAAAGATGTCCTTAAAAACCATCAGAATATTCACACAAACGAAAAACCGCACATATGTGAAGTGTGTGGAAGAAAATTTCGCGAAATAGGGAATCTCAAAAGACACATGAATATTCACACAGACAGAAAATCACACAGATGTGATGTGTGTGGGAAAGGATTTCGCGAAAAGCAGAACCTCAATCGTCACAAAATTGTTCACGAAAGCAAAGAACTAAAACCGTTCAAGTGTGAATTGTGCGGAAAAGGACTTCGTTTTCGCGATAACCTAAGCCGTCACATGTCGACGGTTCACTCGATGTAAACACTGTAAATATGGCCTGTATGACCAGATTTAGACACACATATGTCCGAAAAAAAACATTAAAAGTTCTACAAAGAAAGACAGCAAGCCAAGAAAACGCTGTTCAAAATTTATGTTGTTCTAGATATTTCCTAAACAAAGCTGGTAGTTTAAATTATGCACTGTACACTAAGGGCAGATCACTCTAGAAATGTACATCAAATTTGCATCGAAATTGAAAAAATGTATTTAATGTCCATTTTGCATCAATTTTACACTCCCTCGCAGATAAGTCTGTCGAACAAACGCCCTGCGCCGATCCACTTCGTTCGATGTTTTTTTTTGGATGTAGATATAGTTTCTTGCAGGGCTTTGACGCCCTACCCGCAACGCAAAATACATTCTATTTTGATGGCAAGAAACAGCGATTAATATTCTTGATTTAAAAATGCATCACAGGTGATCTGCCCCTAGATTGTGCATCATAGAAGACTCAGAATACATTACACCAGAAAACAGTATTTTATTCCTAGTTTTAAGACAGCTTTAAACTTTATCATAAAAAAATATTCATCCCCATCTTGTAAGATAGCTGTGAAACTTCTCATAAAAATTTGTTCCTCTTCTTGTATATTAATCTGTATTCCTAGTCTTAAGAGAGCTGAAATTTTTGAAAAAACTATTGTTCAATCTTGATTATCGAATCATATTTTTAGTATTAATTGGTAAAAAAATGTTCCTTTCAATATTAAAACAAATTGTTCATTGTAGCCCCTTAGTTTTAAGATATGTAAAAAAAGCAAATTGGCACCGCCAAGCTACCGCATTTGTGCCTATTAAATAAACGAACTGAATAAAAAAATACACTACGTATACAACGTTTGGAAGGCACCGAACCTTAGCCAACCAACCAGAAAACCTTGTACGGCGAGCGATCTGTAGATGTTGAAAAATATTTATTTCGGCGTCATATCAGAGTCTGTAAATGGACAAATCCACATGCAAGCGCCTAAAAGAGACTTCTTGAAGTCTTATGAAGACTCGACACTTTTTGGCCGGATTTGGCATGTTTCATTCTGCCTGGCCAGTCTTATACTGGCACAAAACTAATAATGGTTCTTCGCAGTGCATCCGCCCTATCCAAAAATATAATCCACCATGAAGACAAATGTTCATGAAATCCCAAAAAAAAAAATTAAAATGCCCTTTTAAAAATGTGTTTACACATATCGACCCTGGCTTTACTCTTGATTTGATTAAATGAGTTACGGCAAATGTTTGAGGATATTTGAAGGGCGCCGCGAATTGTGTAGTGTATAAATATTCATGTACGGTGCTTCACACAGGCAGTTCAGCTAGCTAAATTAAAAATGTCAGTTATAAGGACAAATGGAGAATGCTCGGCGTCGCGGCAGCGCGCACTCGGCGTCTTCTATATTTTGACTGTTTTACATTCCCGCCATTGAAAATAATTGTACCGATTATATTGATGGATTCGAGAGAAACAAAAATATTATGCATACTTTCTATTCCCGTCTCTTTTATTCTGCTGTGATTTTTATGTATTTTCTAGCATATACTTCTAATAAGCATTCAATGAATGGATAGACCGAATATGTCCAATGCATAAAATTTACAGCAGAAGAAACGAGAGGCAGATAGAAAAGTATGCTACCGATGCATTAATAAAATTCTGCGTGTAACGGATTAGAATGAAGCAGAGAGAATAGGGAGAGAGACGAATAGTGTGAAGCCAAAAATACCTGCCTGAGTTGGAGGAGATAAGTACTGTACATCCATCAAAAAAGAAATATAAATTTTCGTCAGAATTTACTTAAATCGTGATTGTAAGGTGCATTTTAGAGTACAGTCGTGATTTGCTGGTTGGGCCACACCTATGTTCAACTAACGAATTTGATTCGTTAGTTGGACCGACTGAGAGACAGCGATGCCAGATGTGTTTAGAAGGTTGTGAAGATGGCTTTTTCATTTTGAAGACAAATTTTTTCGGATGTCTTGACCGATTTCTTTCAGAAATCTGGCTGGTGAAGACAAATGAAGTCATTTTTTATGAAATGTGAAGACATTTGAAACATACCTGGTATCCCTGCTGACAGATGTCAAAAACTCTCCAAATGAGACGTTAGTAGTGTAATTATATCTATTCACATCTCTAATAATTGTCAGATTTATTGTCAAAGTCAAAGAGAATAGGGAAAGAGACGAATAGTGTGAAGCCAAAAATACCTTATTGAGCAGACCAATCGTGCAATGTAAATAAACATTACTCATGCCTGAGTTGGAGGAGATAAGTATTGTACTTCTATCAAAAAAGAAATTTGAATTTTCATCAGAATTTAGTTCAATCGTGATTGTAAGGTGCATTCTAGAGTATATGTATGAGTAAAAATAAGCTTTAGAATTATTTCATCTCTTTGTTTCGAAATGCACATCGTTTGATAAACAAATCCATCGATCGACATACGGTTTGTTTTCAAAATATAATAGGAGTCATTTAAAGTGCTGCCTATAGAAGTGGTTGCCAAAATTCTAGTGTTGAAATCATCATAAAGGGCGTGTTGCCGTTTTGACCGATTTTCACTCTTCGTCTCTTTCCCTATTCTCTTTGGTCAAAGTAAATTTGACATGGGATTTTTGCATTCATATATTTTTAGTCCAACTAGCAGAGGTCCAACTAAAAAGCGGTCCAGTTAAAAAGTGTCCAACCAGCGAATCACGACTGTATATGAATAAACACATAAAAACAAGCTTATTTCATTTCTTTGTTTTGGAAACACACATCATTAGAACAAATCCAATGATCACTATGCAAAATATAATAGGTGTCATTTATAGTGCAGCATGTGGAAGCGGTTGCCAAAATGCTAGTGTTGAAACCATCACAAAGGGAGTGTTGCCGTATTGACTGATTTTCACTGTTCGGCTCTCTTCGTATTCTCTCTGGAATGAAGCTACGATCGTTTCAAACGTACAGAAATACTACTTGGACTTTTCTTACGGTTTCTAAACAAAATTTAGGTTGCTGTCTGACGATCAGATTAGAATAGATTTTGAGCACTGAAAAAAAAACATTTAAGAACAACTTGCGCGAAGGCTGAGATCTTACTGAAGTTTGTTGAACATTTTAGGTGTCTACTGCATGATCATGGAGCAGCAAAATCCAAAATCTAATGAGGAGAACAAACTAGGAGAACCCATCGAATTCAATCCCTCTATTCAGTTGAAAGCAGAACAAATCGAAAAGATAGATACATTGTCTGAAAAAACTGACAGGGACAGCAAACTAACAGAACCCGTCGAATTAAACAACTCAATCCAGATGAAAGTAGAACAAATGGAAATAATACATACACCGCCTGAAAATGCTAATAAGGAGAACAATTTAGGAGAACCCGTCGGATTCAACGCTCCGATGAAAGTAGAAGAAATCGAAATAATAGATTCATTGACTGAATTAAAATCAGAACCACAGGAAGCGGATGCCGTCAGCCACCGAGTTGAGGTTTGCGGCGAAGAATTCCCAAATATCTCCTTGCTTAATAATCATCGATTGAATCAGATGAACGATGAACATTCAAATAGTGGACAAAGCACTTACGAAGACGAAAATCCCTATATTTGTGATTTGTGTGGAAGACGTTATCGTAAACTCGTCCAGATCAGAGATCATATGAAATATCACAAAGGAAAATCGTTCAAATGTGACCAGTGTGAGAAGGCATATGCCACAATTAGCAATCTCAATGAACACAAGAAATTTCACACGAACGATAAACCATTCAAATGTGAATTGTGTGGAAAGGCATTTCATTCGCGCCACCAGCTGAAACGGCACTCAAAAAGTCACTCGAGTGAGGCACCTTTCAACTGTGAGTTGTGCGGGGAAAGCTTTGCCATGCTCTGGGATCTTGTGCTTCACAAGGGAGATTACAGACTCAAGAATGAACTTTCTAAGTGCGTCAAACACGAATCATTCAGGGAAATTAGCACGGCATGTGAGATATGTGGAAAGGAATATGATACGCACAGGAAGCTAAAAGTTCACATGCTATCTCATAATGTGAGAATTCACAAATGTGACATGTGTGAGAAAGCATATAGTATAATTAGTAAGCTTAATGATCATAAGCAAACTCACTTATATGAACGGTCATATAAATGTGCATCGTGTGGAAAAGGGTATTGTACGCCGAAAGCATTAAAAAAGCACATGCTTACTCATTCAGATGAGAAACCTTTCAAGTGTGAAATGTGTGAGAAAAGCTTTCGTCTGCTCTGTCAACTCAAAACACATGAATTTGTGCACACAGATCATAAAAGTTACCAATGTAAAGTGTGCGATAAGAAGTTCAAATTTCTGTACACCTTAAAATGCCACTGGACAGTTCATACAAATGAGAGACCGCACCGATGTGATGTGTGTGGGAAAGAATTTCGTACAAAAGCGGTCCTGAAAATCCATCAGAATATTCACACGAACGAAAAATCGCATGTATGTGAAGTATGTGGAAGAGAATTTCGCGAAATGGCGAATCTCAGAAGACACATGAATATTCACACAGACAACAAGCCGCACAAATGTGATGTGTGTGGGAAGGGATTTCGCGAAAAGCAGAACCTCAACAGCCACAAGATTGTTCACGAAAGCAAAGAGCTAAGACCGTTCAAGTGTGAAGTGTGCGGAAAAGGACTTCGTCATCGTGATAACCTCAGCCGTCACATGTCGACAGTTCACTCGAAGTAAACACTGGACAAATGTGGCATGGGTGATCAGGTTGAGATCACGCATATATCTGAAAAATTATTGAAAGTTCTACACTGCCTATGATCGCAAATCAGTACCCTAAAGATAGGCAACCCCATAGAAAATGGGACAAATATGCGATAATGGGCAGTACAAAGAAAAACAGCGAGCCGAGAAATGCGTCTTCAAAATTTATATTTTCATTGAAGCTTATGGATAAGACACCCATGTTTTGGTATTTTTCTACATATATTCTATACAAAGCTGGTAGGATAAATTATGCAGAATACATTACAACAGATAACTCATTTCTCGCGCGTTTTTTTTGAGAAGGGCCAATAAGTAGGCTGTCAAAATTCACTTTGAGAGAAAATTCCAGAAAAACGGAACTCGCCGAGAATGGATGTGTTAACATTTTATGAAAGAGAAAAGTTTTCTCTATTGTCTGTTGCTGAGATTTATATTCGGCGAATAATGGTTTGTCCACAATTTTCTCTCAAAGTGAATTGTGACAGTATGCTTATTGGCCCTTCTGTAAAAACACGCGAGATTTTAAATGCTTATGTGACTATTATGTCTTTATGGGCAGCTATCGGAATTAGACGCGCTTGTCAGAAATAAAGTTACATATGAACAAACTGGTACTTCTACAGCCCCCTTCTGAATATCTTGACCAAGCATAAGTCTCCGCTAAAAAAGTTCAAATTTGTATTCTGTATTCCTAGTTTTAAGATAGTTGTAATTTTACCTCTTTGCTAAAACTATTGTCCCCCATCTTGTAAATAGAATTGTATCCCTAGTTTTAAAACACCTGTGAATTTTATCATAAATATTCGTTTCCCCTTTTGTGTACCAAACTATATTATTAGTTTTAAGATAACTGTAAATATTTCCTAAAAATCTATTACTATTGAATTCCTTGTTTTAAAATTTTTCATAAAAAAACTTTTGCCCCCTCTCTTGTATATAGAATCTTATTTCTAGTCTTAAGATAGCTGTAAAAAATTTTCTCTTTTAAAAAAAATATTTCAACATTGTAACCTCCTAGTTTTAAAATATCCAAAATGTAAAAACAAAAGAATTTGGCACCGCCAAGCTAACGCATTTGTGCCTATCAAATAAACGAAATGAATTAAAAAAAACTGGTACTTAATAATTAGTACTTAATCAACACATTCGATTTTTGATTACACATACCCTCGCGTACTGAATGCAAATTTGTGGATTTGCTAGCTGGAACGACTGATGGATGCCAAAAGCTGCCGAAAGAGGTTGTTAGCTGTGTAAATAAATCTGTTCATATCTCCAACTATTGTCAGTTTGATTGTTATTCCCTGTAATTACTCTTGGGGACGATTCGGAAGTGCAAACGCTTCATCTTCTTCAGCGAATGCTTCGTGTAATGTGACGAGTCCAGATCTGACCAGAAAAAGGCAAGTCCTTCGGGTAGTGTTTCTTAATGAAGGCAGCAAATTCCGATAAGCACTGTTGCGTTATAAGCACCAGGCCAATATTTCATGGGCAAAACTGTAAGTAAATCAAAACTAGGTTAAGCTACGTTACCGAAATTGTACTAATAAACAGTAACAGCGTAATTAGAATGCCGCGTCTTGTGGTCACGCGACTTAACGCTAAAGCGACGCCTCAAGCGAAACACGCCACGTAGCAGCTGTCAAATGAGCTTTCAAATACGCCCACTGTCCGTCTTCTCGGTTGGTGCTGCTGCAATCCTACTGGCCATACGCAGGAAGTAAGATAATCTTCCCACCGCGATACTATCTGACTCCTTGTCAGTATTATCAATACTCGAAATAGGAGAATTGCGACACCTGTCTGTTCAAGTCATCGAAGCGCCTACTTTGATATGATGGGTCCCAGGCTACTGTGAAATCCGGGTTAATAAGGACGCCGGCCGAATTACCTCCCTCGGCCGACCGGGGTTTGGAACGGACCTTAGCTTGGTTAACAACGAATTTTCAATTTTCGAACACTTATAAATGGGATTTTCGATTGATTGACACCGGTGTAGTGGATTGCACTTTATAGCAGAAGTGTCAATGGAACATACCCAGTTTTCTGCATTTCTGCTAGAATGTGCAAAAACGGTGCAGTTTCAGTGCACTCCACTACACCGGTGTCCATCAATCGAAAACCCCAGAAGTCATCTCGCTTGCGTCGGTGTTTGGCCTCGTAGCGTAAAAAGGCCGGCGGGAAATAACTAAAACACGACGAAAAAGAATTGCCGGAGGTAATCTACAGACCTAAAGTTAATGCTAAAAAATATATGTTAGAATTTGTTATTTCATGAAAAATATGGTATAGGTATATAATTCCGCCTTTAGGAAAACAATATTTTTGAAGAACGACCAACAAGAGTTTGTCTACATGAGGCGATCAGCACAGCGGTCAATTGAGTTCTCGATAACACACGATGAAATCAATGGAACAACTGGTTCAATGTGGAGTACCAACGAGCAACAGATAAGCAAATTCAGACTAGGAACTTATTGCTTGTTATTGTTACATGTCGGAACAGTTCAGTGAGCTAAGAGCAGTTGACAAAGACGATCATGAGAAAGAAAAGTACCCGGCAGTTTCAAAGTTATAGCATTTAATATACCTGTCATCACTATTTTTATTATTTGTTTACACGTTTCAATGTGTTAGTATAACTGGACTATTTGCGATTTGGTTCGAACGAACCGAATTGCGTTGCATTGTCTTGTGACGATGATTTTAGCGGATTGCACACTGACTTCATCATGTTTGACTGCCGATTATCTACTAAGAGTTCCTTAGGAAGTGGTAAGTAGGAATTCATACCAATCCGACCCATATTAAAAACTCAACAGCATGATGATAGCCATCATTGCCGGCCGCCCCCATCTCCATCGTTCACGGGAAAGGATAAGGTAGACAGGAAGTGTTGATGCTCCACCTACTTAACGGAAGGTAGACGACTCATCAGGCTCTTCCATAGGTGTCGCGGAGTTGGTCATTTGGAAGGATATAAGGTCTAGGATTCGCTCCAAGCAAGCGATGCGACCTTGGTTTTGGTTTGGTTTTCGAGTATACGATCATTCCAAAAAGAAAAGATCTTATTTAGTTTTTAGTTCTTTTTAAACTCTGGGTAGCCGGATACCGAGAGTATCCTGTTTTCTAAACAAAAGCAATTTGAACTCCACACAGCCGACCGTGGGAGTATTGCCTAGGAAAGCTAATCTTATCTGCGTAATGGGCCGGATCACCATTGTGACAGCATTAAAAAAAAATTCGCTATTTTACTAACCGAAACTATGGAGTGACACGTTGTAGAGACAGACTTATGAGAGCTCGAGATGTTATAAATCAAGAAAAGTGTTTCATATTTTCCAAATGAGAGGCTGAGAGCAAGAGTGGGTTAAAAATTCGCTGCGAGCAAAAGCGGTATACGTTTTATTTAGAGCAAAACCGGTTTAAGTACCAGTCAGAGCAGAAATGGGATAAAAAAACCCTAGCGCAAAAGTGGGTTAAAAAGATATACCACTTTTGCCCTGAGAGGATAGATATTCCATTTTTATTCTAAGAATGTTTTCAAAAATGATTTATCACCAATCAGGGAAAACCATCATCAATATGGGTATCATTTGAAAGGAGGTGGTTAGTAGATATGGGAAATCGATAATTACGCCATTTTGAGTTCCAAGATGGCGACTTCCGGTTACCACAAAATAGTGAGAACCACCATCAATATGGGTGTCATTTGAAAGGAGATGGTGAGCAGACACCGAAAATTGACCATTACCGCCATTTTGAAATCCAAGATGGCGACTTCCGGTTACCACAAAATAGTGAGAGCCACCATCAATATGGGTGTCATTTGAAAAGGAATGGTGAGCAGACATCGAAAATTGACCATTACCGCCATTCTGAATTTCAAGATGGCGACTTCCGGTTACCACAAAATAGTGAAAACCACCATCAATATGGGTGTCATTTGAAAGGGGATGGTGAGCAGACACCGAAAATTGACCACCACCGCCATTTTGAAATCCAAGATGGCGACTTTCGGTTACCACACAATAGTGAGAACCACCATCAATATGGGTGTCATTTGAAAGGAGATGGTGAGCAGACATCGAAAATTGACTTTCACCGCCATTTTGAAATTCAAGATGGCGACTTCCGGTTACCACAAAATAGTGAGAACCACCACCAATATGGGTGTCATTTGAAAGGGGATGGTGAGCAGCAATCGAAAATTGACCTTCACCGCCATTTTGAAATCCAAGATGGCGACTTCCGGTTACCACAAAATAGTGAGAACCACCATCAATATGGGTGTCATTTGAAAGAGGATGATCGTCAGACACCGAAAATTGAGCATTACCGCCATTTTGAAATCCAAGATGGCGACTCCCGGTTACCATAATATAGTGAGAACCACCATCAATATGGGTGTCATTTTATAGGGGATGGTCAGCAAACACCAAAAATTCACCATCACCGCCATTTTAAAATCCAAGATGGCGACTTCCGGTTATCACAAAATAGTGAGAACCACCATCAATATGGGTGTCATTTGAAAGGAGGTGGTTAGCAGACACCGAATATTGATCATTACCGCCATTTTGAAATCCAAGATGGCGACTTCCGGTTACCACAATATAGTAAGAACCACCATCAATATGGGTGTCATTTGAAAAGGGTCAGTAGACATCGGAAATCGATTGTTACGCCATTTTGAAATCCAAGATGGCGACTTCCGGTAACCACAAAGTAGAGAGAACCATCATCAATTTGGGTATAATTTGAAAGCGGGTGTCAGTAAATATCGGAAATTGATTATTGCGTCATTTTGAAATCCAAGATGGCGATTTCCGGTTACCACAAAATAGTGAGAACCACCATCAATATGGGTGTCATTTGAAAGGGGTGGTCAGTAGACATCGGAAATCGACAATTAGGCTATTTTGAAATCCAAGATGGCGATTTCCGGTTACCAGAAAATAGTGAGAACCATCATAAACATGGGTAACGTTTGAAAGGGGGTGTTCAGTAGTAGCCGTTTAAGATCCGATTTTCTTTCACTGCAAACATTACATTGCAACAACACGGTTTTATGCCTAAATGATCGACAACGACCAACCTGCTCTCGTTTACAACATATGTACTCGATGGATTTACTGATGGATTGCGAACCGATGCTATTCGCATGGATCGGTTCGGCCTTCGACAAAATCAACCATGATGTCGCAATAGCGAAGCTGGACAAGCTCGGTATTCATGGACAACTTCTGCGTTGGTTCCTCGATGGAAGGCAATTCCAAATCAGCATTAAGGACTGCCTATCTGCACCATTCTTCACTACATCCGGCATCTCAATAGGTAGCCATCTCGGTCCATTAATTTTCCTCCTCTACTTTAATGACATCAATATAAAATTACAAGGACCCCGCCTTTCTTTCGCCCATGATATGAAAATTTTTCGACAAATACGGGATAAAACCGATTCCGAGTTTCTTCAGAGTGAACTGGAGAGCTTTAGTACGTGGTGTGACCTAAACAGAATGGTTTTACATCCGAGTAAATGCTCAATCGTTACGATCACTCGGAAACGCTACCCGATTCAGTTTAACTACCATTTATTCGACTCGAGCACTCCAAGACACTCTCACGTCAAGGGTGGTGGAGTCATCATGGATGCAGCACCACACACTTCATACTTCGTGGATGAGGCATGAAGACAATAAAGATAAAACAATCATCGACCCGCCCGAAATTAAAATTTTGTGATTTGTTTCTCGCATCAATAAAAATATTATATATGCAATTACATATTAATTTAAGTGGTTTTAAAATAGGTTATATGAGGAAAAAAGCGAAAAAATGCTAACTTTCAATAAAATTGCTTTTGGTTCACTTCAATCCATTTTTGGGTTTATTAATATTCCTTGGATCTTCAAATTTTAAAAGGTGTATGAAATGGGTGTCACTGATGGTGGTTCTCACTATTTTGTGGTAACCGGAAGTCGCCATCTTGGAATTCAAAATGGCGGTAATGGTCAATTTTCGGTGTCAGCTGATCATCCTCTTTCAAATGACACCCATATTGATATTTTTCAATTTTCGGTGTATGCTCACCATCCCCTTTCAAATGACACCCATATTGATGGTGGTTCTCACTATTGTGTGGTAACCGGAAGTCGCCATCTTGGATTTCAAATTGGCGGTGAAAGTCAATTTTCGATGTCTGCTCACCATTCCCTTTCAAATGACACCCATATTGATGGTGGTTCTCACTATTTTGTGGTAACCGGAGATTTCAAAATGGCGGTGAAAGTCAATTTTCGATGTCTGCTCACCATTCCCTTTCATATGACACCCATATTGATGGTGGTTCTCACTATTTTGTGGTAACCGGAAGTCGCCATCTTGGAATTCAAAATGGCGGTAATGGTCAATTTTCGGTGTCTGCTGATCATCCTCTTTCAAATGACACCCATATTGATATTTTTCAATTTTCGGTGTATGCTCACCATCCCCTTTCAAATGACACCCATATTGATGGTGGTTCTCACTATTTTGTGGTAACCGGAAGTCGCCATCTTGGAATTCAAAATGGCGGTAATGGTCAATTTTCGATGTCTGCTCACCATTCTCTTTCAAATGACACCCATATTGATGGTGGTTCTCACTATTTTGTGGTAACCGGAAGTCGCCATCTTGGAATTCAAAATGGCGGTAATGGTCAATTTTCGGTGTCTGCTGATCATCCTCTTTCAAATGACACCCATATTGATATTTTTCAATTTTCGGTGTATGCTCACCATCCCCTTTCAAATGACACCCATATTGATGGTGGTTCTCACTATTTTGTGGTAACCGGAAGTCGCCATCTTGGAATTCAAAATGGCGGTAATGGTCAATTTTCGATGTCTGCTCACCATTCTCTTTCAAATGACACCCATATTGATGGTGGCTCTCACTATTTTGTGGTAACCGAAAGTCGCCATCTTGGAATTCAAAATGGCGGTGAAGGTCAATTTTCGGTGTCTGCTGATCATTCTCTTTCAAATGACACCCATATTGATGGTGGTTCTCACTATTTTGTGGTAACCGGAAGTCGCCATCTTAGATTTCAAAATGGCGGTGGTGGTCTATTTTCGGTGTATGCTCACCATCCCCTTTCAAATGACACCCATATTGATGGTGGTTCTCACTATTTTATGGTAACCGGAAGTCGCCATCTTGGATTTCAAAATGGCGGAAATGGTCAATTTTCGGTGTCTGCTCACCATCCCCTTTCAAATGACACCCATATTGATGGTGGTTCGTACTATTTTGTGGTAACCGGAAGTCGCCATCTTGGAATTCAAAATGGCGGTAATGGTCAATTTTCGGTGCCTGCTGATCATCCTCTTTCAAATGACACCCATATTGATGGTGGTTCTCGCTATTTTGTGGTAACCGGAAGTCGCCATCTTGGATTTCAAAATGGCGGAAATGGTCAATTTTCGGTGTCTGCTGATCATCCTCTTTCAAATGACACCCATATTGATGGTGGTTCTCACTATTTTATGGTAACCGGAAGTCGCCATCTTGGATTTCAAAATGGCGGTGAAGGTCAATTTTCGATGTCTGCTCACCATCCCCTTTCAAATGACACCCATATTGATGGTGGTTCTCACTACTTTGTGGGAACCGGAAGTCGCCATCTTGGATTTCAAAATGGCGGCAATCGTCAATTTCCGATGCCTATTGACCTATACGGATCCTATATTACACGATTTCTAAGGCATCGAAAAATATAATAAAATTTCATTTCCCACAAGTCCGAATAAGAAAATTCTGATTCTTTTCTTAGCGCAAAAATGGGTTAATATTCTATACCAGTCTTGCCTTGAAAATTTTGTCGAACCATTTTTGCGCGAATTAATATTTGATCCACTTTTGCCTGAGGTGTGATGACTATACCATTTCTGATCTAACAGAATATTTTAACCCACTTTTGCTCTGAACAAAATTTTAACCCACTCTTACTCTCAGCCTCTCAAATTGTTTGCGAAAAAACGAATATCGAACATTGACGGGAAATACAATGGGTCGTTAACCTGATGCACGGGTTTGTTAGCAATAACGGAACTCAAAATTAGATTCATAAAAACAGACGCCGCGAATTTTCAGTACGTATTGACCCTTGATCATCGATACTAGTCAGATTGAAGTCTTATTGGGGCTGATTTACGAACAACAATTTATTGAGATAAAATATTAATCGAAGGTTGTATACAAACCTAACATACAAAAGAAAGCCAAGAAATAATTTTGAGCTGCCCAAAATAACCATTAACTGTACCGAAAGATTCACTCTGCAAGACGGATACACTAGCAGTTCCGCGCGCGCGTCGTTTGTCCCCCTTCTCTGTCAGCATACGACCACAGATCCTAGACGATCTTCACTAATGCCATTCCCGCTCGAAACGAAACTGAGACAGGCTTCAATCCGTCCACCTGTCGAAGTGAACGAATTGACAGCGGTTGGGGATAGACCCCGACCCCGAGTGTGAACATAAACGGCAAAAGGAGGCCTGTACCCTGGTTGGCACCGCGGGGAGATAAGAAATAGGAGTTCTGTATCAGAGGTGAATGGCGACATAGATTGGCCTCATGTTGCACGATAATACAGCTTTGCCAACCGATTTGGGTCGAACGAATGGAATTGGAGACAAAATTATTCCATGTCCATTTAAATAATACGAGTGAACTATCATATAAAGTGAGGTTATCTGTGTTCGTTGTGAATCTGCATTCATCACCATTTTTTTCTTTATTGGTGATGCTGGCTGTTGGTTTGGAAGCACTAGGTGCAATCGTTGTTACTTCGCTGTTGGTAATGGAAGTAAGTTTCATGGACCTGTGGGTTTCGCAGTTCTTGTGTAGCAACCGCTTGTGATCTAGCATAAAACGACTGTCTACCAGTTTGGATCATAATAGATGGAATTTCCTTAGCAGTGCCTAAGCAGAATCTCCCGTTATCATAGAATTGACATGTAAGGATCAAAACAAACACGATTCAAGTTACTATTTGAGAGCTAGATTATAATACATTTTGTATACTAAAAACTTTTAAAAGCAGCTTGCGTGAAGGCTGAGATCTTACTGAAGTTTGTTGAACATTTTAGGTGTCTACTGCATGATCATGGAGCAGCAAAATCCAAAATCTAACAAGGAGAAAAAACTAGGAGAACCCGTCGAAATCAACGCCTCTGTTCAGTTGAAAGTAGAACAAATCGAAATGACAGAGACATTGTCTGAAAAAGCTGACAGAGACAATAAAATAAAAGAACCCATCGAATTAAACACCTCAATCCAGGTGAAAGTAGAAGAAATGGATATAATAGACACACCGCCTGAAAATGCCAATAAGGAGAACAAATTAGGAGAACCCGTCGGATTCAACGCCCCTATTCCGATGAAAGTAGAAGAAATCGAAATAATAGATTCATTGACTGAATTAAAATCAGAACCACAGGAAGCGGATGTCGTTAGCCACCGATGTGAGGTTTGTGGCAAAGTATTCCCATTAATCTCCCTGCTTGATGATCATCGATTGGATCACACGAAAGATGAAGATTCAAACAGTGGTCCTAGTACCTGCGAAGATGAAAACCCTTACATTTGTGACTTGTGCGGAAGAAGATATCGTAAACTCGTCCAGATCAGAGATCATATGAAATATCACAAAGGAAAACCTTTCAAATGTGACGTGTGTGAGAAGCCATTTGCCACAATTAGCAATCTCAATGAACACAAGAAGTTTCACACGAACGATAAACCATTCAAGTGTGAGTTGTGTGAAAAGGCATTTCATGCGCGCCACCAGCTGAAAAGGCACTCATATAATCACACAACTGAGACACAGTTTAACTGTGAGCTGTGCGGGGAAGGATTTTCCACACTCTGGGACCTTGTGCTTCACAAGGGAGATTACAGGCTCAAGAATGAACTTTCTAAGTGCGTCAAACACGAATCATTCAGGGTAGTTAGTACAGCATGTGAGATATGTGGAAAGGAATATGATACGCTCAGAAAGCTAAAGTGCCATATGCAATCCCATAATGTGAGAATTCACAAATGTGACATGTGTGAGAAAGCATTTAGTATAATTGGTAAGCTTATGCTGATTTCGTTTTTAGAGCGGATTCGCTCTAGGTTCGCTCTGAGCTGTCACTTTTGTATGGATTTTGTAAATATTAGAGCGAACCTAGGGCGACTCTGATCTAAAGCCGAAATCGGCATTAATGAACATAAGAAAACTCATTTATATGAACGATCATATGAATGTCAATCTTGTGGGAAAGGATTTTGTACACCGAAAGCAGTGAAAAAGCACATGCTTACTCATTCAGATGAGAAACCTTTCAAGTGTGAAATGTGTGAGAAAAGCTTTCGCCTGCGTTGTCAACTCAAATCGCATGAACATGTGCACACAGATCATAAAAGTTACCAATGTAAAGTGTGCGATAAGGAGTTTAAATTTCTTTACAGTTTAAAAGCTCACTGGACAATTCATACGAATAAAAAACCGCACAGATGTGAAGTGTGTGGGAAAGAATTTCGCGAAAAAGGTGTCCTCAAAACCCACCAGAATATTCACACAAACGAAAAATCACACATGTGTGAAGTGTGCGGAAGAGAGTTTCGCGAAATACCGAATCTCAAAAGACACATGAATATTCACACAGACAAAAAGCCACACAAATGTGATGTGTGTGGGAAGGGATTTCGCGAAATGCAGAACCTCAGCAGACACAAGATGGTTCACGAAAGCATAGAACTAAAACCGTACAAGTGTGAAGTGTGCGGAAAGGGTCTTCGTTATCGCGATAACCTCAGCCGTCACATATCGACAGTTCACTCGAAGTGAATATTGAACAATGCTGACATGTGTGACCAAATTTAAAGCACGCTTATGCCTGAAAGTATATTAACTAGAGGTCGTGTAGTACACACGACTAAAATGACATATATTAACCTTCATTTATATATCAAAGTGCCTGCATTTATATGCATATATGTACCATGATAAAAAAACAGTAAGTCGAGAAAAACGCATTTCAAAATTACATTTTAATTGAAATGGATAAGCTAGTACCTAGTTTGAATTATGCTCGGAATCTAGGGGCAGATCACTTGTGATGCATTTTTAAAAATCAGCGAAATTAAATGCATTTATTTCCATCAAAATAGAAATTCATAATGTATTTTGCGTTGCGTGCAATGTTTTTGCGTTGCCTGCAATGTGGTTCGCGTTGCGTGTAAGACGTCAAAACCCTACAGAAAAACTAGCCCTACATTTAGCAAAACGTCGAACAAAGTGGATCAGCGTAGGACGTTTGTTAAACAAACTTTTCTGCGAGGGAGTGCCAAGCTGATGCAAAAATGGAAATTAAATGCATTTTTTCTAATTTGATGCAAATTTGTTATACATTCTTAGAGTGATCTGCCCCTAGCTCGGAATACATTTCAACAGATAACTCAATTTTAAATGCAATAATCGAAATTAGAGGCGATTGTCAGGGAAAAATGTTACATACAAATAAACTAATTTATAGTACTTAATTAAAACATCAGACTTTCAATTCTTGATTAACAATACCTTCCCGTATTTATTGAACGCAAATTTGTAAACATTAGCTAGTTTGAATGTCATTGTTCTTTCCTGGAATTGTTCGACCAAGATGCTCAAACGCTTCATCTTCTCCAGTGACCGCTTCACGTAATGTGCCGAGTCCAGATCCGGCCAAAAATTGATACGTTATTCAGGTGGTGTTATTTAATGAAGGCCGCAGCTTGCGATAAGCAATATTGCTTTATAAGCATCACGCCAATATGTCAGCCAGATAGGTAAAGCTAAACTGAAACTTGTCAAAAACACTCAATCCGAAGAAATTCGTTTCGAATCCGTCTGGAACGAGCGCCATTGACAGGACTCGTGCTCGATTGGAATAGCACTGACAGATAAATGGCAAACAAACGATAGACGTCTCGAGTCTTTATCTAGAGGGACTCAGTGTCGTTATTTGTTAGTTGCGTCAGTTCGAATTCAATTTGGTTCTTTACTGATACATTTACTCTATTTTTTGACAGTTCACTAGTTTACTGTTTACATGAACATAGCAAAATTTTGTGCGGACAAATTGCAAATAAATTTTTGAAGTCCACGTAAACAGTACAAGCGAACCGTCGAAAATTAACACTCGAGTTCATTTGCGACGTCACCGTAAAGTATTCAATTGAGTTCTACAAGAGCGAATCTAGTCGTCAACCAAATTTTTCTAAGTCCATGTAAACAGTACCCATTAAGAAGCTCAAAAAAATAGGCCCATATTATTAGCTCGAATCATAACTCGTCGAAATGTCAATTGACGATAGGTTCATCCGGAGTGTTCATTTGTGTTTACATTTTGCTAGCGTTGCCAATTTTATTTTGTGTCCACCACCCAATGTGGCTACGCCACATCGCTTTCGCGCGTGCTGTCCGACTTCGCTACCGCTCAGGGATAGGCGAGCTTGACAGGATATTTTTTAATAGGGCTCAGCAAATAGGCGCATAGAAACCCAACGCAAATGAAAGGGCGCGTGCATCTTTACTTCAAATTTCATGAAAATATCGAAATATTTGAATATTTATGTGCAAGAACCACCAAGTAGACAAGATCACAGTGGATATTAATTATCACTTTCATAATAGAACCGCCGTTTACAGAATAATTTTGTGAATAATAACCATTCGCCTCTGGTTTATCCAAAAATGTTAGTTTAGCCTTTATATTCCACTTGAGAAGAAAGGCCTAAGTCGAAATCTCGAAGAAAATGTATGTTTCGCCGTTTTGTTTTCTTTAATTATAAATATATCTATAAACCATTTTTAATAATTTTCACCTAAATCTTGTAGTGTTTTATTCGCATAATGCCATAATAGCGAAAACGAAGTTTGTTTACATTTGCGATTTAAGCCCTAATGAAAGATCTATGTCGAAGTATGAAATCATATCATCAGAACTTCGAGTTGGTTTTCTATTCGTGCATGTAAAGTGCTTACTTACGACGAAAATGAAATTTTTAAGCTATAGAGCTTGAACATGGGATGCCAGTGTTTTTTCCTGAAATGGACTGCCAGTTTTTGTGTCCGCTTAACCCTTAATATAGTAACTCTACCCGACCAGGAGAAAATAACTGGGCAATAACCCGAGCATACTACACTGAGCCAAGAAATCTCATAACATATATTAAAAATATCACATAGCTTACCAATAATGACAATCCCATTCATTTTATGTGTATCCATTGAAAATCATGTGCTTAACACACAACGATCATTATGGAACACGAATAATATTCATTGTTTAATACGATATGTTAACGGTGGTTATCTGTGTTGTCAGATAATTGTTATGCGATATGCACACATGAAAAAATTTTGGCAGGCGTCACTTGAAGTTCTACAGCCATTTGGATCGACGATTTTGAATCCAGGCCGTCTTTGAATACTTCAATGCTGCAGGAAACGCAATGTAAGTTTTATGTTTAATTTATAAAATCCTTACCATATGACGCACTCCGTCCTTCCCAATTTATTCTGTACAGAAGTCAACTATTCTTCGAATTCTAGCGCCAGATTTGTTGGAAGCCGACAACTGTTGGGAATCAGGAACACTTCACCCCTGGCTCTGGAAGCATTACTGGAAACCTTTATCAATATGTAAATGATTTTAAACATCAGCTACATTGTTCATCAACAACTAAAATGACCAAAAATAATAAAAAAAGTAACCGAACTAGAAATAAATTCATTTTAGTATTATTAATTAAATCACTTGAAATTTATTATCGAAACCAATAATCCTCATTGGTATTTCAGTTCAATTTTTATGGCAAATACCAATAACAATCAATTGTATTTCCCATAGAATATATGTGAATGTTCCAATGAATAGGATCGTGACCATATCAGGAATATCTATGTGATATGCACTTATGAATTATGTGAAAAACTGCATGGAAAATAATTATGAATGTTTTCACATAAATTTTACATGATTTCTGCGTTCAGTGTATTTTTTGGTATTCATTCCAAAACTTAGTATTAATTGAATACTTTACGCTGACGTCACAAATGAACTCAAGTGTTCATTTTTGACAGTTCGCTTGTACTGTTTACATGGACTTAGAAAACTTCTTGCGAATTGCTTCGAGCGAATCTAGTCGTTCACAAAAATTTTCTAAGTGTATGTAAACAGTACAAGTGAACTGTCAAGAAAAGTGAGGTTAACTGCGCCAGTAAAGAACCTAATTAGGTTTTACACCAACCGACCTAACCCCATAAACTGAGACGGATGAACTTCCTGTGACAATTCTCGGTGGTTTGTTTACATGGGAGTTACGTGAGTTCGAATGTAACAGATGAGCACCCGTTGCACTCGCACTCACGCAACTGATAAAGTAAACAAACCACCGAGAATTGTGAAACATGAATTTCATTCATCATCAGTTCATTCGTGTCGTCATCTTGTAGAACTCAATTGATTATTGCACCTCATTGAGTATTTCTAGTTGCCAGTTTTGCGGTTTTTACATCCGCGAGTCTATTACCATGAGTGTTTATAGTGAACTGTCTAGAAAAATTAGGGTAAATGTGAGGATAACAGTGTCAGTAAAGAACCTAATCGTCAAACGAAGTTCAATCGACTCACTAAAACTAGTTGTCACCCTATCAAAACCATTAGGAATACTACTTGGAGTTTTCTTACAGTATTCTAACAAAATTTGGCTTACTGTTCGACAACTAAATTAGAATACATAGTGAATACTGAAAAAAAAAATTAAAAACAGCTTGTGTAAAGGCAGAAATCTTACTGAAGATTGTTAAATATTTTAGGTGTCTACTGTATGATCATGGAGCAGCAAAATCCAAAATCTAATGAGAACAAACTTGGAGAACCCGTCGAATTCAACGCCTATATTCAGTTGAAAGTAGAACAACTCGAAGTGATAGATACATTGGCTGAAACAACTAACAGGGGCACCAAACTAAGAAAACCCGTTGAATTAAACACCTCACTCCAGATGAAAGTAGAGGAAATGGAAGTAATAGTTGCAACGCCTAAAAATGTTAATGAGGAGAACAAATTAGGAGAACCAGACGAATACAACGCCCCTATTCCGATCAAAGTAGAAGAAATCGAAATAATAGATTCATTGACTGAATTAAAATCAGAACAAGAAGTAACGGATGCCGTCAGCTACCGATGTAAAGTTTGTGGCAAAGAATTCCCATCTTTCTCCCTGCTTAATGATCACCGATTGAATCACACGAAAGATGAACATTCAAACAGTGGTCCTAGTACCAACGAAGATGAGAATCCTTACATCTGTGATTTGTGTGGAAGACGTTATCGTAAACTCGTCCAGATCAGGCAACATATGATATATCACAAAGGAAAACCTTTCAAATGTGACGTGTGTAAGAAGCAACTTGCCACAATCAACACTCTCAATGAACACAAGAAATCTCACACGAACGATAAATCATTCAAATGTGAATTGTGCGAAAAGGCATATCATGCGCGCCACCAGTTGAAAAAGCACACATATAGTCACACGAGTGAGACACAGTTTAACTGTGAGTTGTGTGGGGAAGGATTTTCCACGCTTTGGGACCTTGTGCTTCACAAGGGAGATTACAGGCTCAAGAATGAAGTTTCTCAATGCGTCAAACACGAATCATTCAGGGTAATTAGTACAGCATGTGACATATGTGGAAAGGAATATGATACGCTCAGAAAGCTAAAGTGCCATATGCAATCCCATAATGTAAGGATTCACAAATGTGACCTGTGTCAGAAAACATTTAGTATGATTGGCAAGCTTAATGAACATAAGAAAACTCATTTATACGAACGATCATATAAATGTCAATCGTGCGGAAAAGGATTTTGTACGCCAAAAAAAGTAAAAAGGCACATGCTCACTCATTCAGATGAGAAACCTTTCAAGTGTGAAATGTGCGAAAAAAGCTTTCGTTTGCGCTGTCAACTCAAACTGCATGAATTTGTTCACACAGATCATAAGAATTATCAATGTAAAGTGTGTGATAGGGAGTTTAGATTTCTTTACAGTTTAAAAGGTCACTGGAAAATTCACACGAATAAAAAACCGCACAGATGTGAAGTGTGTGGGAAAGAATTTCGCGAAATGTCGAGTCTCAGAGTACATATGCATATTCACACAGGCGAAAAACCGCACAAATGTGAAGTGTGTGGGAAAGAATTTCGCCAAAAAGGTGTCCTCAAAACCCACCAGAATATTCATATAAACAAAAAGTCGCACATCTGTGATGTGTGTGGAAGAAAATTTCGCGAAATACCGAATCTCAAAAAACACATGAATATTCACACAGACAAAAAACCGTACAAATGTGATGTGTGTGGAAAAGGCTTTCGCGAAATGCAGAACCTCAGCAGACACAAGATGGTTCACTAAAGCATAGAACTAAAACCGTACAAGTGTGAAGTGTGCGGGAAGGGCCTGCGTTATCGCGATAACCTCAGCCGTCACATATCGACAGTTCACTCGAAGTAAATATTGATCAATTGAGACATGTGTGGCCAAATTTAGAGCATAAGCGTGCCTGAAAGGACATTAACTAGAGGTCGTGTACTACACACGGCTAAAATGACTTAAATTAGCCTTCAGAAGTCGAGAAAAATTATTTAAGTGAACTTTATGGATAAGCTAGTACCTAGTTTGAATTGTGCTCGAAATACATTTCAACAGATAAGTCAATTTTGAATGCAACCATCGAAATTAGAGGCGATTGTAAGAGGAAAATGTTGCATATAAATAAACTAAATTACTGTACTTAATACATCAGATTTTTAATTCTCGCTTACAATACTCACCCGTATTTACCAAATTTTATTGCAGAAATCCTGGCCGTTCATGCACTGAAAATAATCGACACGATAAAACCATATGCAATTAAACCACCGACAAACCGACATGCCAATTAGGACGATTTCGGTGAAATTTTTTGGCAAATAATTTAAACTCGGAACAGTAGCTCTATCTGTATAATGAATTACACATCATTACTTAACGTGTCTCTCGTAAAAGAACACTAATATCCTCTAGTAAAGGTATGGACAAGACATATTCAAACGAGCAGAAGTTTTTCGAATTCAAATGAGCGGAGCATCGTATATTTACGTTTTAAGTAGAAAGTATTGTGGTATTAACTGGCTTTGTTCTCTGGTTGACTCCATGAAAAGTGAATCGAATAAATGGAATCAACCTCAAGTCGGTTCCGACAGCATGAAGTACACAGTTACTTTACGATCGACCGGACATGCCGCAGACTCATGTGATTTGCATTCTAACGCCAAAAGATCCTAACTCCTGCGGTAGCAGGCAAAAGGTTAAATCGCCGGGAAGCTCCGAGCTTGCTCAAATGACCCTATTTCACGCTTTTCTAAACTTTCTTCCTTCAACTACTTGCTCTCCCTTAAGGTACTATGGCTCTTAATATTGAAAAATATACTTCACCTTCCAGTCCCTTGCTAATTAAATACCGTTACAACAACTACGGGATTTATTATCACATTGATTAATAAACTATTCCATTTCCGAAAATGAAACGATTTACGATCGGATCGTAGATCTTTCGTCGAAAATGCAGTGTATGCCCTGAATTACCTTATATTTTGTCAAATATCGGTATATGTTTACAAAATTTAGTCAGCTATTCGTCAAAATTTAATGTTCAACAAAACTAGAACATATATTTTTAAGGTTATAGTTTCCTTTAACCATTTCAAGTTTTTCTTTGAGCCAAGTGTCTTAAAACTATGGTTGTCTATTTTCTCTTGGCCAAACTTCTACTGTTGGAACTCTACACTGAAAAAAAATCAAACGTTAGTTCTATTTGCTTCAAAGCACTTAAAATCCATATGAAGAAGAAATGCAAATGTCATCACGCGCACACATACCTTTTATGTGTCAACAGTATAAACTATGTATGCACACATAAGTTATATGTGCGTATTGTTATAGAATCGGGTTTTATGTGTCTTATAGTTATGAAATGTGTATGTCTTGTAAATACACACATCAGGTTTATGTGTCAGCAAATCGTGCCTATCTGCCTCCGCTAATTGCAAAAATCTATGTGTAAAATCAATAGGCATAACGTTTAAATTTTTTTGAGTGTAGATACATAGAGTAGCTTCGATGATTATTAGAGAGTTGACTGAAAATTTCGTAACTCGTAGTGTCAAACGAACGTCCGTTTGACAGTACGAGTTACAAAATTTTGCGTTGACTCCTATAATATCTTGCCAAATTTGAAAATACAGTGTCATGTCAGTTTGTCGGTGATCAAACCATCAACGAAATTAAACATCACTTTCATGTGCGTTCTCATGTTAAAAGTAAAAGAAATGATTTCCCTTTGAATTTCACATGGAAATCCATTAAAACGCATTTCATGTGGTGTTTCAAATTAAATTCAAACAAATTTCACATGAATACGACATATTTATCAATTGACTCACAGAGAACAGACATCCGTGATCGAACAAAATTATTTACAAAACGTATGTAAACATTTGAATTAATATACGATAAACACTAGCGCCGCCAAACTACCTTATCCCAACTATCCGTTAAATCCATTCCGAAACCGGTTCGAAATCCTGAATGGATTCAGTATGGAATCATGCCCAAAGAAAACAACCGATTCCGACTCTATCGGTTCATGCATCTGAGTTGGAATTCATACTGGAAATCCGAAACGGTTCTGGACTAGTTTGACTGGGTAGAGGAATAACCGCTGTCAATTGGGTCATTAAGCTATATATAGTTTTCCGTTCCATTCGATAAATTTTAGGTCCAATATACATAATATAACATCATTTCTAAAAAAAAATTCGTTGTAATACGTAAAAACGATTTTTTTGTTTTTTAAAATAAATCTTATATAAACTTGGCGACCATACATAAGAAAACTGCGGTTGTTTACATCTGGCCTATCAGGACAACACCCAAAATGATAAAAAACTATATGTAATGGATGGTGTCAAATAAAAATAACCCTCCGGGAAAACCGAGAAAACATGCCCTAATTTTTTTCTGACAGGGCATCATTTGTCGTGAAATTCGATATGTCAAATCCTTCCTATAGTGTCAAATCCAGACTGTCAACATATTTCTTTATTTTAAATTTTAATATTATTTTCACGTTTCCTGAGTTGGAAAAAAACATTGTTGCAATCACGAAAATCAGCTTTATCGATGTAAGTAATAAAAAACTTTTTTTTCTCATTCAATTACCCAATTCAGTCGAACTCAGTCACAAAAAAAACATGACGCCAGTACATGCAGTTATTAAACGCGCTGAAAAAAATTCAAAATCTTTGAAAATAATCGTTGTTTGTAATCATCGAATTTTTGGCATGGTAAAAACTTTGTGGGGCAATATAAGCAATCTTAAGGGGCAATATGATCTTGTCGCAAAGATTATATTTATCACAAAATTTTAAATTTATTTCACTTATCATTAATAAGAATCATATTTTCTATTTATTTAGTGACATTCAGTTGCCCCTGAAATTATTCTTATAGTTTTTAACAGCGCTTTCGGAACTCTAAGTTTCAAATTTCTAATTTGTTTAAATAATATCTTTGCGAGTAACTTTCTCGAGCAAATATTATTATTCATCGCTCGTAGTAGCTTCAGGTATTAACCGTTTACATACGGATAACTTTTCAGAATTTAATGCATAAACTCATATGGGATTTGCGTGGTGCTCATTTTGCTCCATACTGCAGAGCTATGTTCGCTGATTTTTTGAGGAAACTACAAAGTCATAATTTAACAAGACTTTCTTTGAAATAGTTAAAAAGACGTTAAATATTCCGGAGATATATGCATTTTTCATTTACCGCAAACATACGTCATGCGAATGCTTATTTATATAGCTTGAATCTTATAACATTTTCAGTTCTTTGACATCCTGTCAGATTTTTGTATTTTTTTTGTGATTTATTATTTGTTTTATGTCGCAATAAAAGTATTACATCATCATCTAATGGTGATTACCGAAGCATTCGCGCAAACAAAAAAATCGAAAATTGTTCATAGATTCTTGGAAAACGGGGGTGCTCAACTCGCCCCACATGGCGATATTGCCTCACTTTCCCCTATAGTGCATTTCTACATGTAAAACAATTAATTTCACCGATTCTTCAGCCAATGAAAGCTATAAGTAAAACGAAGTGATATTCACGTGTAATTCATTTGGAAATTTTGGTCAATGGTATTTCTTAAGATGTTGATTAGAAAAACTCTAGAAAGAGAACTGCGGAGACTCCATTTTGGATCGATTGGATTCGCGTTTAGCTGTCAAAAAACGAATCCAATCGAGATTGCCTATCCTTATAACATTGGACGTGTTGCCATACAATGTCGAGGCATACGTTGCCAAAAATACTGTTTTTCTCTACGCAGAGTTTTTCTAATGTTGATGTGCTTTTCACACCATTTTCGCATGAATTTCATTTGAGAACCGTAATCCCCACACTCGAATGGATATTCAAATGGCAACCGTGTGCATTTCATGTGTTTGTGGATTGAAACAATTCAATAGATTTCCACATGATATTAACGTGTTTTTTCAGTGTGGTGACGATTTACCAATACCCGATCAGGAGAAAATAACTGGACAATAACTCTAATAACAAAATATTTTAAAACCAATAATTTTGTTGGTTGTAGTGATAAACCATAAATGATTGGATTCAATAACACATATTTTTAGTTTTAGCGCTAAATTTTCCTACGTGTACGGTATTCATTGTGAATACTAAAAAAATATTTAAAACAGTTTGCGTAAAAGCAGAAATCTTACTGAAGATTGTTAAACATTTTAGGTATCTATTGTATGATCATGGAGCAGCAGAATCCAAAATCTAATGAGAACAAACTTGGAGAACCCGTCGAATTCAACGCCTCTATTCAGTTGAAAATAGAACAACTCGAAGTGATAGATACATTGGCTGAAACAACTAACAGGGGCACCAAACTAAGAAAACCCGTTGAATTAAACACCTCACTCAGCGTGAAAGTAGAGGAAATGGAAATAATAGATACACCGCCTGAAAATGTTAATAAGGAGAACAAACTAGGAGAACCAGACGGATACAACGCCCCTATTCCGATCAAAGTAGAAGAAATCGAAATAATAGATTCATTGACTGAATTAAAATCAGAACCAGAGGTAACAGATGCCGTCAGCTACCGATGTAAAGTTTGTGGCAAAGAATTCCCATCTTTCTCCCTGCTTAATGATCACCGATTGAATCACACGAAAGATGAACATTCAAACAGTGGTCCTAGTACCAACGGAGATGAAAATCCTTACATTTGTGACTTGTGTGGAAGACGTTATCGCAAACTCGTCCAGATCAGACAACATATGAAATATCAGAAAGGAAAACCTTACAAATGTGACGTGTGTGAGAAGCCATTTGTCACAACTAGCAATCTCAATGAACATAAGAAATTTCACACGAACGATAAACCATTCAAATGTGAATTGTGCGGAAAGGCATATTATGCGCGCTACCAACTGAAAAAGCACTCATTTAGTCACACGAGTGAAACACAGTTTAACTGTGAGTTGTGTGGGGAAGGATTTGCTACGCTCTGGAACCTTGTGCTCCACAAGGGGACTTTCAGGCTCAGGAATGAATTTTCTAAATGCGTCAAACACGAATCTTTCAGGGTAATTAGTACAGCATGTGATATATGCGGAAAGGAATACGATACTCTCAGAAAGTTAAAAGACCATATGCAATCTCATAATGTGAGAATTCACAAATGTGACCTATGCGAGAAGGCATTTAGTATAATGGGCCAGCTGACTGAACATAAGAAAAGTCACTTATATGAACGATCATGTGAATGTGAATCGTGTGGAAAAGGATTTTGTACGCCGAACGCATTGAAAAAGCACATGCTTACTCATTCAGATGAGAGACCATTCAAGTGTGAAATGTGCGAAAAAAGCTTTCTTCAGCGCAGTCAACTTAAAGCACATGAATTTGTGCACACTGATTATAAAAGTTACCAATGCAAAGTGTGCGGTAAGAAGTTTAAAATTTTGTACAGCCTTAAATGTCACTGGACAATTCACACGAATAAAAAACCACACAGCTGTGATGTGTGTGGGAAAGAATTTCGTGAAAAAGCTGTCCTTAAACGACATCAGAACATTCACACAAACGAAAAATCGCATATTTGTGAAGTGTGTGGAAAGGAATTTCGCCAAAAAACGAACCTCAGAAGACACATGAATATTCACGCAGACAAAAAACCGCATAAATGTGATGTGTGTGGGAACGGATTTCGCGACCTTCACAATCTCAACAGACACAAGATGGTTCACGAAAGCATAAAACTGAAAACGTACACGTGTGAAGTGTGTGGAAAACCAATTCGTTATCGCTGTAACCTTAGCCGTCACATGTTATTATTTCACTCGAAGTAGACAATGAACAAATATGACATAGATTTTTAACGCGCTTATTCCGAAAAAGATATTAATTAAATGGTGTAAATTACCATGCACGTCAATCAAAGCGACACTGTCTTTAGATGCATTTAAATCCCACAGTGAAAAACAAGAAGTCGGGAAAAACCTAGATCACTTCTGATGCATTTTTAAAAATTAACTAAATTAAATGCATTTCTTTCCATCAAAATAGAAATTCGCTATATATTTTGCGTTGCGTACAATGTATTTTGCGTTGCGTGTAAGACGTCAAAACCCTACAAAAACTAGTCCTACATTCAACAAAACGTCGAACAAAGTGAATCAGCGTAGGACGTTTGCTAAACAAACTTTTCGGCGAGGATGTGCAAAGTTGATGCAAAAATGGAAATTAAATGCATTTTTTCTAATTTGATGCAAATTTGTTATACATTTCTAAAGTGATCTGCCCCTAGGAAAAAACTCTGTTCAAGATTTACTTTTTCGTCAAATCTTATGGATAAGACCACCATTTTTCTAAAAAAAAGCAGCTAGTTTTTATTGTGCATCAAAGGTGACTGACTATACATTTCAATTGATAACTCATTTTTAACTGCAATGCATATGGGGCTCTTATGTTTTTATGGGCAACTACCGAAATTAGAGGCGCTTGTCAAAGAAAAATGTTATGTACGAATAAACTAATTTATAGTACTTAAGCAACACTTCAGATTTTTTTCTTGTACACATGCCGTCCCCATCATTTACTTTATCGACAATTGCGACCCGTTATTTTCAGATTTATCACTACGGTATTGCTGTAAGAAGATATAATTCGTAATTAAAAACTTTTCATATTTCTCAAATAGAATTGAATAATGACACGATCCTCTCTAAAAGTTTTTATTATCTCTTCAAAAGTATAATTAGACTCAATTGAATATTTCGCAACCAACATCATCTAAAAAAATTACTGCTAGTGTCAATATTCGAATCTCTCATCAATTGTTCGAATAGACAACTTCTTAGTGAATATCTATGATCTCATGATGTGACGTTTTCGGAACAGCTGAACAACAAATGAAGTGGTTTTAAGTTCGCATTACATGTGCCTACATTTTATTACGTATAATACAAGTATTACACTTGCTTAGAAATTAGGTTTAATACTTCCAATATTGAAAGAATTCGACGAAATAAGGTAAGCAAGTATTACTAATGAAAATCGATGAAATAGGAATGTTTACGTATCGATGTTCACCAAAGTTATTTCAATTCAATGTCGTATATATAGGTGTGGCAGAACACGGTTTGCTAGTATTGGCAACCGAACCCGGATAGAATTTTACAATAGCATTTACCCTACAAACAATCATAAAATAATAAATATTATAGTTATTACTGTTTCAACATTGTTCGATGCCAAGTTCTCACAGTAGATTTACAATAAAATTTCATGTAACAATAAATTTCACTGTTCAGCAAAAAACTGATACAGTGCATTCACATTAAATTTTACTGTTTTAACCACCCCCTTTTTCACTGTAAAAGTCTATTTTACATTGAAATTTACTATAAAAACGTTAAAGTTTATTGTTTTTGTATTGTAGCATAACACTAAAACTTACTGTAAATTATTGTAAAAATACTGTACTGTCACAGTGAAAATCAAGGTTTTGTTACTGTACATTTCTATTCGGGAAAATATGTAAACAATCCAGAAGCACAACGGGTCGACGTCATAGCGTTCACACGATTCAATGGAAGCAGAACGAACGGTATGACGAAAGTAAGTCGATTTATTCTGTGATCACTCACACCACTCATGTAAGATTCATCTTACGAATACCAAAGTGCCCTCTTCGCCATACCTGTATATACGACGTTGATTTCAATTCACATCACTCACGTCCAGGGATACGAGGTATATTTTTCAAAAACCCTCTAAGAACGGTTGGTTTCAAAATCGTCCAATGAAGGACGTTCGTTGAACCAATTTGGACAACGTCCAAATAACCGTTCAACAAACGTCCATCGTTGGACCCGTGTTGAACGATTTTGAAACAATTTTTTGGACGTCTCAGTGGGAATCTTCACATTTCAAGAGTATTTATTCAAAAGGTCCTAAGTGACATTGAGTTCGAACTGAGAAAGACGAGGCCGAAGTTTTATAGACCTAAAACAAATCCCTATTAGAGAACAAATCTCGACAAACATATGATTACGGCTTAAAAGCCAACTGTCAAAATTCTCTTTGAAAGGAAATTCTGGACAAACCGTTACTCACCAATCACATATGTTGGTAGTCAGTGATGCTATTCTCGTTCGTTGGCGCGTAAAAAGCCTTTTCTCGTTTCACGCGCGATAGCGAGAACACTCTTAGTAGCCCATGCCCTTCGAGCATTCACACTCACCTCCCTAGTAACAATTGAGGTTTTATGGTAGTTTTATAGCCACTGATAAAACTTAGATTGCACTTGTAGCGTGCTATAAAACTTCAATTGTTACTTGGGCTGTGCTGTTCAATGCATTTCTCGCTTGCAAGGTATCACAGCAGACGAGCATTCGCGAGCAAAGCTTCCTACAATTGCTACCTACCAGATGAAAGCTTGCAAGAAAGCTTGGGTTTCTCGAGTATTCCCGCTCGCGGTTTTGATTCACCCGGGCGCGAACGATGAAGAACGCTAGGCATGCTATTCGTACATGCCCGCGAATGAACGGGCTGGATGTGCTTCTCGCTCGTTTCGCAACACTGTTGGTAGTAAACAAAAGAGAAAAGTTGTCTCTTTTATTAACTGCTGTGAACTGTGCTTAGTCAGTCACGGTTTGTCCGGAATTTCAAAGAATTTTGACAGTTGGCTTTTAAGCCGTAATCATATGTTTGTCGAGAAATATGTGTAACAATAATGCCAATATTGTCTAAGAACTATGCTCTTTAGGTAATAATACTCTTTTTCAGCAAAGGTAGCTCTTACGACGAATATTGAAATTCTTCAAAGTTTTCGGCAAAATGAGCATGGGAATACGAATGTTCTTCATCACTACTGTGAATAGTTGCACTGGATTTAAAAGAAGTCTTGCGGAAAAAAATACGAGAAACTAGTTTATATTAACAAACCATTGGCTGGAAGTGGTTAAAACCAACGAATGGCATGTTACTTTAGAATAATTTAAGCTTTCCAATTATCATTTAATTTATTATACTTTCTAAATTCAACTTCGAAAATAAGTCGCAAGAACAGAAGAAAATAATTTGTTTTATTTTGATGCTTAGGACGTTTTTACTATGTACCTATGTGCAGTGGGAAAAACATAGAATGAAATGAATCTTGCGTCGTTTTTGCATGGCGCCTATTTTACGCACATGTCCTTTCAATGTAAAAGCACAGACTAACAGACATAACACTATGAGGGAATTCCCTAAAAAAACATCGATCCGACAATTTTCCCAGAACACTAGCTACACCTTTTATTCACAGTCCCAATCACTCATTTACTGGTGGGTTACCCCTCAGGTTTGGGAACAATTTTTCACTAGTGGTCTATCCCCCATATGCTTGTCCATATGTCAGTGGCGCCATAATTTCAAATGTGGCCACAGTCCCAACTACAAATATATTTAAAATGCCCGTTAAAGCGGGCAAAGCTTTGTTTTTGAGTGTTATGTCTGTTAGTCTGTGGTAAAAGGTCTCAAGTGCAAAATTTCAAAATATCATCATGAAAACTTTGCGACTTTTTATATAATGCTTGTTATTTTGATAAATACTGGGTATAATGAGTCCTGGTTTTCGGTATTCGTTAGCTATGTTGTAATCACATGCTGTGCTGCAAATAACTCAGTTTGTTTACATTTGTCACTAAGGACCATTTGAATCGGTACTCTTGATTTCATAAAAAAAATGTCTTCATTAGTCTTAACCGACCAGGGTTCTGAATCGGTATTTGAGTTTGAGCCAAAATTCTGCCAGAAATCAGTGAAGACATCCGAAAAATTTGTCTTCAAGATGAAAAACCCGTCTTCACTAGAGCACTCTAGTTAGAGTGCGGCCAAGACGCGTTTGACGTATCCAAACGAGCCGACGTATTTCTATTGTGAATATGTCAAATTTCATGTTCGTTTGGATACGTCATGGCCTCTTGGCCACACTCTAACCCAGTTAAACTCATTCCGGAACCGGTTCGCATTTCTGAATGGAGTCATTATGGATTCCAAATCAAATGCAACAACCGATTCCGACTCAGAATCGGTTGTTGCATTTGATTTGGGGGCCCATATTATTGGCTCGAATCAAAACTCGTCGAAATGTCAATTGACGATAGGTTCATCCGGAGTGTTCATTTGTGTTTACATTTTGCTAGCGTTGCCAATTTTATTTTGTGTCCACCACCCAATGTGGCTACGCCACATCGCTTTTGCGCGTGCTGTCCGACTTCGCTACCGCTCAGTCGGACTTAAACTGGGGATAGCCCCTATGTTTGAGTAAGCCGGGCAAACGAGTGGATCACAGGTTCGCTTGCTTCCGACGGCCGGTCGGTGGCCACCTCGCCCGGCGGATTCTCAGCGGCTTTGCGCCGCTTCAGTTCCTAGGCCTCGGTTATGCGGCTAAGCCGCATCGAAATGGTACCCCTTAAACATTCTAACTTGAATCGGTTGTGTCACCGGAGCCGGAATACGAATTAGAACCAGCCAGCATTCCGGTTGAGTTAAACTGGGAAGTTTAGTAAAATTTAATCTAGAAATAAAATTTTTTTGGCAACGCTCCAGCACCCCGTTGATTTCACCACCTGGGCGCCAGTTTGACGATATGAAATGAACTTTGTTTACTTTCTACAAGTTTTGATTCGAGCCAACAACATCCAGCCGCTCTAGTCTTCACAACCTTTCAAATGTCTTCAAAATTAAAAAATGTCTTAACATCTGGCATCGCGGCTCACGTCTTCCGCAGGTTGTACCTCAATATGAAGGTGGGGAGCAAGTCTAGGGTGACCATATGAGGCGAGTAAAAAACCAGGACAGTCGAAAGGGGACTGGCCTCCCCCGTTACCTATCAATCGACTGTGCTTTCTCCACAGGTTTTCGGCAGTTACAAAGATCTTGGGTCGGGCAGGCAGAGCTTCGGCAGTAAAAAAGTTCTGTGGTTCTGAAAGGAAGAGCTCCACCAGAAATTTTTTTGTGGGAATTCGATCACTGTGCTTTTTAGGATTTATACACACACACGCGAAGTTCTTGCTACACCACCACTAGCGAAAGTTTCATGCTGTTGTTGGAGAAATCGGAAATCCTGAATTGAGCAAATGAGACGAATTATTATGAGATCGTCTGTGCAGGAACAGGCGAGAAGTTTTCAGCACTAAATACACGTCATTGAAGCAAAGCAGAAACATCAACGGTCGCAAGTAGCTTCCCTGCGCTATATCTGGCAATCTCGAATGACAACCATTGGTAAGCAGTATCACAATGATCGGACACGCTGTGCGTAGATTCTGTTATTCCAGCATTCGTTGGTGGCTGAGTTGCAACTCCGGTTGTTGGTGATTTAGTTAATGTTGTTGGGTTTGCTCGCAGTTGATGTTGTTTCAATAAAGCCTTTCACACATGGTTTGGCACATAGGCATCTGTCCTTCATATGTGCGCAGCGTGATTTGAGATTTGCTTCTCACGATACGAACACCATTGGATATACCTGGAAAAAAGTTTCCAGGTTTCAAACTTTCACCGTTACGTACTTCGACATCAATAGTGAATTTATTGGTTGTACGCGGGGATAGATCGTGCAGACTCACACCAGTCTTATCTTCGTCAATCTAAACGGGTATCTTGATTCTAACATTGACATGCGCAACGACGTGTTGCATGTTGTTTCCCATAGCCAAACTTTTCGCCATGGCCAAAGTTTTAAATGCTATCAGTACCGCATTACGAGTATGCGCCTTTATTAATTGTTCCACTTCGCGGACACAAGGGCGGATTGGACAAACGACCACTGTATTGGATCGAAGATTGTTAAAATTTTGCTGCTGAGTTTCAATCATTTTTAAATAAACGATCGATACCGCATCAATGAAAGTAACGGTGCATTATTTTCCACACTGGTATGGGACAAATGTTATTTTTCGATTGCTTTACTGGCGCGGTACATATAGACGGCAGACTGTATGTTGAAACGTTCGTTTGATTCACTGCACTGTTACCAAGCAGCGCGATTATAGCTTCCGATCCGATTGAGATGGAAAAGTAGACTGATTAGGAACTGGTATTGATCCTAAAGGGATTCCATAATTACCAGCTCGAGAGAGCGCTCAGTAAGGTTATTTCACGACAGTTATTGTTGTTTCGCCATTTTCCTTTTTATGAAATGGATTTACAGTAAAACGAAAAACAGCCACTTGCAAGAGAACTCTAGAAGAAGCAGAATCGCAAAAACTTCGATGTGTCTTCTTAGAGGTAGGCACTAGAGGGAATTTTTCGGATCCCGGAATCATTGTTTCATCGACATTGCTAGCGGCCAGAGTTTAGTCCACAACTGGAATCGGTTCGATTTGTTCGATTGCCAAATGTTGTTGCAAACAGACTACAGCTCATTCATATGGTACGTACATACGAACGCCTCTTTCTCTTTTCAATTTCCATGTAAAAAAGTAAGTTGGAAAAAGAAATAACGAGGTACTATCGAGAGATTAAAAAAATGCATCGGATGGTACAATTGAGAGATTCGAGTGTATTAAGTTTTGTTTGTCGTACTCTGGAGCAGAGTCAATAAAGCGAAAACTCAATAATTAGAAATATAACAAGTGTTCAATAAAAAATGAGAATTATTTCAATACCTTTCTGTAATTAAAGAAAAGAGCGTAAATTTTTTTCTCTCCAAGACAATTGCTCTCTGAACTTCGTATAAATGGGAGACATGGTTCATTTCGCTCGGGTGCTGTCAGTTCAATCAAAGATGGCGTCGAAACAGCAAGTACTCCGCGAGCGTGTTGTGCGGTTTACACTTGGCCATTGTGGAAAAAAGTTTACGGTAGACCACTTTCGAGACAACGTGCCCGTGAGCACAGTTTACCAAATCCCGGCATCCCTGAGCGTGGAGCGGAAGGCCGGTATCGGCCGCCGACGAAGATAATGACGAAGAAAAAGAAGGAAGCGTTGAAAAAGCTGTTCGACAACAAGGACGAAACGAGTTTGCGTGATGCCGGCCTCAAGATGAAGGACATCATCTGTCGGAATAAGACTCGGTCCCCCGACGACATGGACGAGCAGATAGCGATCGGGAAATCGCAGTGCTGGTGGATGACGAACAACTACCGCGAGACATTGCTGCTCTCGAACACCCACATTCCAGGAAATGACAGCTACTATTCCAGCGACAAGTCGGCCACACACCCCGAAGTAAAATATTAGTTTAAGCATAAATTTAAAAGAAATGTTATGCTGTACATCGCCATATCGGACAGAGGAATTTCAAAACTGTGGTTCAAGCCGAGCGGTCTGGCCATCAATCAACAAGTGTACCAGGACGAGTGTCTTAAGTGTATTCTGCCGTTCTTAAAGGAGTATCATGTGGTTGGGAAGTACGTCTTCTGGCCGGACAAGACGTCTTCCCATTACGCCAAGAAGACGCTGTAGTATCTTGAGTAGAAAAAGATACCGTACGTGCCGAAAGAAAGAAACCCCACTAACTTGCCCCAGTGCCGTCCCATTGGGGTTTTTTCGGCTCCCTCAGTGCTTTAGTGTATAAAAATAATTGGCGAGTTAAGGATACGAAGCAGTTAACTACCAGGATCCGGAGTTGTATCCGGAAGAAGGACGTCAGTGCCGTGCAGTGCTCTTGTGAGAACATCGCGACTAAGTTGCGTCGTACTGCTGACCAGGGCCCCTTCTCTAATATTCATTGACATTTTTTTGAAGAATAAACATTATGTTTTATAATAAAAAATACTGAATTCGATGAAGATTTTTTTTTTGTTTTTCAACTACATGACTGAAAAAACTCATTTTTATTGAACACCTGTTATTAGGCTTACATGAGAAAAACCAGGACAAATCAAGCTTTTTCCTCGACTTCCCAGGACACCAGGACAGTCATTAAAAAACCAGGACATGTCCTGGGAAACCAGGACGTATGGTCACCCTAAGCAAGTCTCTCTTTGATAGTGTACGTGAGCCTGACAAGTTAATAATCAACAAGTCTCGATAAACATATGATTACGGCATAAAAGCCAACTGTCAAAATTCTCTTTGAAAGAAAATTCCGGACAAACCGTTACTCGCCAATCACAGAGATTGGTAGTAAACAAAAGAGAAAAGTTTTCTCTTTCATTAACTGCTATGAACTTTGTTTAGCCAGTGACGGTTTTGTCCGGATTTTTTTTTGTTGGAGACGAACCACTGCGACCACTATTTAGATCTATTGTGGTGGCTGGATGTTGTTGGCTCGAATCAAAACTTGTCGAAAGTAAACAAAGTTCATTTCATATCGTCAACCTGGCGCCCAGGTGGTGAAATCAACGGAGTGCTGGAGCGTTGCCAGAAAAATTTTATTTCCAGATCAAATTGTACTAAACTTCCCAGTTTAACTCAGCCGAAATGCTGGCTGGTTCTAATTCGTATTCCGGCTCCGGTGACACAACCGATTCAAGTTAGAATGTTTAAGGGGTACCATTTCGATGCGGCTTAGCCGCATAACCGAGGCCTAGAGGGCGAGGTGGCCACCGACCCGCCGTCGGAAGCAAGCGAACCTGTGACCCACTCGTTTGCCCGGCTTACTCAAACATAGGGGCTATCCCTAGTTTAAGTCCGACTGAGCGGTAGCGAAGTCGGACAGCACGCACAAAAGCGATGTGGCGTAGCCACATTGGGTGCTGGACACAAAATAAAATTGGCAACGCTAGTAAAATGTAAACACAAATGAACACTCCGGATGAACCTATCGTCAATTGACATTTCGACGAGTTTTGATTCGAGCCAATAATATGGGCCCATTGTGGTAGTCCGGAATTTCCTTTCAAAGAGAATTTTGATAGTTGGCTTTTAAGCCGTAATCATATGTTTGGCGAGAAGTTGAAATGCTTACGTAGAAATGAATGTTGGTCCACGGGATGGAATATGAAGTTGAAAAGAGTATTTGTTTATCGATAAACAGTGCGATTTCTAATAATTTCATTAAGGACATGTTCAGGAGCTTTTCAGTTCTAGCTTCAAAATTTTGACAGTTCTATAATATAAAACTGAAAATTTTAGAACTAGAACTTGCATCCCCCATTAGCAGTTTAAGCGGGTGTTCTGTTCAGTTTAAAATTCATGTCTCGCCATGCCTTCAGCGTTATTGCATTCAAATTTATTTTTCCCCAGTCTATCGGGTCTAAGTGTCTATGCTGAGTACTCTCCATGTATTTAAAACAATGTTCTAAACGTGTTTTAAAATCAGCAACAAATAGTATGGCATCGTATAAGTTTTAAATTTTTAAACAACTGTTTGAACTCCTATGCTACCCATGATCGCATATTTGTCCCGTTTTCTATGGGATTTCCTATCTTTATGGGACTGACTTGCGATCATAGGCAGTATATAAGATAAAACGCTCCTGGACATGCCCTTAGAAAGCACTAGCTAATACATGTCGCGCGTTGCTGCGACTTTCATAGAAATACGAGTAAAACAATTTGTTCCGAAGCGCCATCTGGCGGGCAGATAATCCCCAACCAATAGTAAGTAGCGTGAAAGCGAAATATTTTAATGAAATTTGAAAAAAAAAATTATATATCCAACACAAATATGCCTAACATTTTAAATTCTTTTGCCAAGTTATCTTGTGAGAAAATTTCCTTGGACATAGTGAAAATTGGCGACTGACCTCGGCACCTACCGGTCGGCTCGTTGTGAAGGCTAGGTCTACCGCCGAGGACTACAACGGGTAGATCGCGGCGAAGCGGGGAGCTAAATGGCTCTTGGTAGTAGGACAAAACTGGGGGCTTATTGGTTCACGAAACGGACATCGCTACCGAGAGAAATTACGCCCTTATTCTGTAGCCCTTCACTGACGGCGAACATGGGCTGCAGAGTGTGCGAGAAGTATTTCCATAATGACCACCGGGCGATTCGCTACCGCATCGGCCAAGGAAGGACGACCGGCAAGCTAAAGTGGAAGACGACAGCCTTCAACAAAAACCCCTTTGTTGAGTCACCTCGGCAGGCAGCGGAATCAAATACGTTGATGCGGTTGATCTAACAAGAAGGATTGTAACGTTAAAATGCCACGAAAACTACACGCTGCTCGTCTCAGAGCCAGATCGCGGAGTGAGAGGAGAACGTAGGCGACGTTTCGATAACCTAGGGTCGCTTTAAAACGGGAGATCAAGCTTAGAGTGTTGCGATCCTGGCATATCTGGGCGTGTTTAGAATGCTGCTGCAAAGCGTTTAGATATAGGAAATTCCCCCGAAATGTGGAAGGTACAGCAACTGGTGTTGCTGCCAAAGCCAGGAAAGTCGCCGGGCCATCCAGCCTCGTATAGATCTACGCTGCAGCGCTGACCAGAAGAATGAGCCATCCTTCCGGTCAGCAAGAGCTACTGAACCCTGAAGAGCTACTTCCAGAGTTGAGTGCTGCTGTACGAGACGAACGTAGGGCAGAAGTCAAAGCAAGTCACAGCGGGTGTTCCTCAGGGCTCCATTGTCGGTCCAACTTGTTGGAACAGGATGTACGATGGAGTCTTGACACTGCGGATGCCCAGCAAATCGTGAATTTAGCGGACGACGCGTCTACTAATGGTGATGGGTGAGACACTGGATGAAGTGAAGGTGACGGAGACAGTAGATGCTATCGAGTGCTGGATGAACTGGATAGCTCATCACAAGACGGATGTGTTGTTGGTCAGCAACTTCAAAGCGATTCACCGGATACAGATCGTCATCGGAGGACACGTGATTGCATCGAAACGTGAACTGAAGCTATTGGGAGTGATAATCGACGACCGGTTAAGGTTTAACAACCACATTGACTACGCCTGCGCCTGTTACCTAGTGTTCCGTCATCGATACTGCGATATGGGGTTCCTGTCTGGGGTGCGGCGAAGAGAACCAAGCGGAACCACGAAAACCAGAACAGGATGTTCCGGCTGGTGGTCGTACAAATGTCGACCGCGTACAGAACAATATCGTAGAAGGCGGTATGCATTATCGCCAAGATGATCCCCATCTGCAATACCCTGGCGGAGGATATCAAGTGCTACAATCAAAGAAACGCCAGAAATGTGAGGAAGATGGTGAGAATCGATTCGATGGCGACGTGGCAGAAGGAATGGGACAATACGCAGCACCGTACCGGACCTACCGGCGCATCTCAAACTGGTGACCTTCCGCCTGACAAAACTCCTGTCGGGTCACGGCTGCTTCAGGAAGTATCTTCATCGGTTCGGGCACGCAACGTCATCATTGTGTCCGGAGTGTGAGCACATCAAGGAGACTCCGGGGCATGTGGTAGTCGAATGTCCGAGGTTCGAAGCGATGTGCAAGGAGGTACTTAAAACGGATGGACCGGACATCAACCCGGATAATGAAGCCTCCAGAATGACAAGCGACGTAAAGACGTGGAATGCGGTCTACAGAGTGGTGATGCATATCATGACCGCCTTACAGCGAAAGTGGCGTGATGAACACCGAGCAAAAGTTTTGGAAGAACAATCACCGAACTCTCCGCAGGAATAAACTAGATCGACCGCCGAGGACAAGTCGAGTAGACTGCGACAGAGCACCGAGTATGGGACGTTTGAACACCAGCGTACCGGACGCCACGCTCTATCCGTAATCACCCTACCGGTTGACCTGATAGAATTACAGCGAAAATCAAAGAATAATCGGCATCGGGAGAACTTCTTTCGCCGGGGAATTCTCTGGGGACTAGACTGAGTAGACCTTCGACGAGAGTCTTGGGTCGTCGGGACACCAGCGAATCGTACGCCCTGGTTACCCGGAATCGCCGAACTGACCTTGGTGAGAATTTCGGGAGATTTTCTCTCGACGGGGAACTCTCCGTCGGAGTAGGTCAGGTCCATCGTCGGGGACTAGACCGAGTAGTTCGCGAACAAGTCGGGAGCTGAATGGCTCATCAAGGAAGTGGTGCTAAATGGCACGAAATAGGAAATAAAGGGGCTCAAGAAGTTCCGGCTGTTACCGTGAATCAGCTGTATTAGTTACGGCGTCGTTTATGTTTTCACGTGTTGTCCTGCGAAAACCCATTGTCTTTCGTCCTCAGTACAGTACATTTAATAAATGTAAAACTTGTCAAGTATGTTTTTTCTTACGTCAAAACGAATGCTGAATACGAGTTTTGTGTGGGTTTTTCGATATTTTTGTTTTTGAAAAAATACAGACATCAACATGAAACATACGCTTGGGAGCACGGTAGGGCAGCCGTTTGGGGGCACTGCACTGATAAAAATCCGAACGGTAATTATATGTGCTTTAAGCCACTTAAAATCCATATGAGGAAGTTTTGTATCGGTGGAAGAGGGCACTGAAGCCGTAATAAAACGACGAAAAGTTAATATATATATATATATATATATATATATATATATATATATATATATATATATATATATATATATATATATATATATATATATATATATATATATATATATATATATATATATATATATATATATATATATATATATATATATATATATATATATATATATATATATATATATATATATATATATATATATATATATATATATATATATATATATATATATATATATATATATATATATATATATATATATATATATAAAACACGTTTTATTCTTACGAGGTTAAAAATCCAACTGACATCCGGAAACAGTTATTGCTACGTCGATGACGTCGCTTTCCTGACAGCGCCTGCTGTCAGGGTCGAGCCTCTTGGTAGGCAGCGGTGGAAAACCGCCAGTGTTCCCAGTCGTAACATCTCCTCCTCTTAATAGAGGTGGTATGGATCGAACCACTGAGGCGCTCTTCGAGTCCTCGAAGAACGGCGTGGTAGACCAACCTCCGATTCTGCTTTTGAAGTCGACCCGATTATGTTGAACGGCGCAAAGGTCGATGATGAGGAAGATGTTGATGCTTCTAAACTGGATGACGAAGATGATTCTGACTCTGGTGGCGATCCACGCCACGGCGTGGCCGACGCACGAATAGACGGCTCCCAGAGTGTTGATTTATCGAGCGACATCTGCGTAGGCGTTGTGCTTCCCGATACTGATGGTGAAGAAGGTTGCACTTGTGGTGACTGCGGCAGATTCCATGCTTCCAAAAGGACGTCCAAGGGCAACGGGTTGCTAGTTTGCCTAGGATATTGCCCGACGGTTGGTGTTAGACCGGCACGGCTGCGCATTTGGTTGATGTGAGATCGCAGCATACGACGTTCTTCGACCCACGCGTTGTACATCACGGTACCGATGCGCTCAACAACCACGCCAGAGGCCCATCTCCAGCTGTTTCGGACGTGCACCTGAACAAAGACAGGATCAGCTCGGTTAAAGAACCTATGTTTGTTGTTATCGGCTGACTCGGTAGCTGGAGCACACACAGCGGGCGGGCGCAGTAGTTCGAGACAAGTTCGAAGTTTGCGACCGAACATTACCTCCGACGGTGATTTCCCCTCCGGTGCCGAACAGTTTGGTGTACTTCGGTAAGTGAGAAGGAAAGTGTCCAAAGCTGCATTTATTGTACTTCTCCCCTCTCTGATCTTCTTGACGGCCCGCTTGAAGGTGTCCACAAATCGCTCCGCTTGGCCGTTGGATTGTGGATGGTATGGTGTGGACGTTACGTGCTGAATGCCGTTCATTGCACAAAATTCTGCAAACTCCGCACTTGTGTACTGCGTCCCGTTGTCGCTCACCACGAGAGTAGGCATTCCCAGCCGAGCAAATAGACCACGCAGGATAGCGATCTAGGCGAGGGCGGAGATAGTGCGCATTTGAACAACCTCGGGCCACTTTGAGAAGGAATCCACCACGATGAGAAAGTGATCGCCTTCGATTGGACCCGCAAAATCGATATGTACTCGCTGCCATGGACCAGATGATTTTGGCCACGGCACAGGAGGAGAGTGCGGGGGTGACTTTGCTATTGAGGCACAGTGCTGGCAAGCCTTGGTGTAGCTCACGATGTCGTCATCAAGGGACGGCCAGTATACGTAGCTTCGGGTGATGGCCTTTATACGCTGGATACCGGGATGACCATGATGTAATTGATCCAGACACCGTTTATTGTGCTGCGATGGAATAACGAGCCTGTCCGCAAACAGAAGACACCCTTCCACTATGCAGAGTGAATCTCGCCTAGCGTGGAATCGCTTTATCTCCGGTTTGACGGTTTTCGTTTGAGGCCAACCATCCTTAACGTACCGATAGATTTGGCGAAGAAGTTGATCAGCTTGGGTGCCCTGCTCGACGGCTCTGAAACTTAGGGGCAGAACATCAGTTGTACCAGTTGCTACTGACCTTATATCCGCTTCAAGATACACGGTATGACGTAATCCTCTTCGGGCCTGATGTGTTGGTTAATCAGACGGGACAATACATCTGCATTGCCGAACTCAGTCGGCACGTACTCGATTCCAAAATCGTAGAGCAGCAACGTTAAAGCAAACCGCTGAAGCCGGTTGACTGTGTATACCGGTATGCCTTTCTTGGAACCAAAGATACGCAGCAGTGGAGCGTGGTCGGTTTGCAGTCGAAAACGCCGACCAAACAGCATTTTGTGGAATTTAGTTACCGCGAAGATAATTGCCAGACCCTCACGATCTGGTTGGCTGTAATTCTGCTCGACCTTGGTGAGTGCTCTCGAAGCGTGTTGGACTACCTTGATGGTACCGTCGGAAAACCGATGAGAAATAGCGGCCCCCAATCCGATAGAAGAAGCATCGGCCGATACGATTATTTCAAGCTTCGGATCATAGTGTGTGAGCAGAAGATCCGAAGAGAGTAGTTGTTTGAACCGCTCAAATGCCTGCTGGCACTCGGGGGTCCACTCGAACTTGGAATCTGCCTTCAGTAGTTTGTCTAGTGGGTACCGCAGTGTTCGCATGTTGGGCATAAACTTGCCATAAAAATTTATCGCTCCGAGAAAGGAACGAACGCCAGAAACATCTGTGGGAGGCGGTAGCTTAATAATTGCCTCGATTTTTCCTGGATCAGGCCGCAGGCCACGGCTGTCGATGATGTGACCCAAATAGGGAATCTGGTCCTTGCCGAAAGAGCATTTTTCAGCACGGATGATGAATCCAAATTCCTGGATGCGCTGCAGCACTGCCTTGAGGTTGCAATCATGTTGAGTTGAGACCTGTTGAATAATCTCCGCTGATTCTGATGGCACCACTTGCTTTGCGGACAACCACGATTGGCGCGGCCCACTCCGAAAAGTCAACTGGAGTGATAATTTTCAACTGCTCTAACCGGTCGAGTTCTTGGTCCACCAAGTCGTACATGGCGTATGCTACCGGCTGCTTAGGGCAAAAAACTGGATTACACTGCTGCTTTAACTCCAATTTGACCTGCATTTTTGCACACAGACCTAGCTGCTGACTGAAAACTCCGGGAAAATAGCTTCTGAGTGCAGTAAGCGACGTTGGTAAGCTGGCAATGTGACAGCAAAATTTGTCCATGGGCAAGGACCACAAGCTGAAACTGTCCACAAGATCAGATCTGAGGAGCTGTAATGGTCGCTCGGAGACACGGATTAGTTCTCGACGAATGCGACCGTCAATGGTGACGTCACAGGAAAACTCGCCTACGAGCTGCAATGCGTTGCCGGAAGCTGTCGTGGCCTGCACTGTTGCCGGTGCTAGGCTTGGGCTTCCCACTTGCCTCCAAATCTGCTTCCCGATTACCGTTATATCACTGGCGGTGTCGAGCTGGAGCTGTATGGCCGTCCCATTGATACCGACGGAGACAAATTTCCGTCGCTTTTGAACAGTGCACTCGTTGATCACCACAACGTTACTGTTAACTGTTTGCTGTCTTCCTTGCTGTGAATTTCGAGACTGTTTGGCGCTACCACAGTATCCCTCACGATGCCCGATTTGACTGCAGTCGGAACATTTGTGGCTCTTGAATGAACAATCCCTGATGTAATGAAAAGCACCACAGAACCAACATGGTGTTGTTGCTTGCGGTAGGTTTATGTGGCATTTGATCGCGACGCTGAAACTGCTTTTGTGCACCTGCTGAAAGGAGGTTGCTGTTGCCTCTATCATGGCACTATCGTGTTTGAGGATAAGCAGCCGCTGATTTTCCTCCGAAAGCTGCTCCAGCGTAACATCCTCGCGCTCCTCAATTCTGGAGAGAAGCCGTGTGTGAATTCCCACATCGCACTCTGATTTCAAGCCACATACATACACAAGATATTTGAATTGATCCTCCGTCAGCTTCCTGAGGTCAAATCCCACGCACAGTTTATTCACTCTGCAAGCATATGCCACGTGGTCCTCTGTCGGGATTTTGGCCACCTGCAGGCACTTGTACCGTCTACTTACGATGGACTCCTTGATGCTGAAGAGGCTTTTTAGTTTGTTGACTGTCTCAGCAAAATTTAGATGCTTAGGCTCCTGCGGCAATATGTAACTGATGTAGCGGTCGTGCTCCGCAATGCCCAATTTTCTGAGCAGCAACCTAACCTAAGCCGGGTCATCGAAAACAAACATCAAATTCAATTTAATAAAATCGGAAATAATCTAATCATTGCCACGCATATCGAATGCACCATCGAATCAGCAGATGTATATTAGATGCTGTCGAAATCAGCAGAGGGCTAAGTTAACTCACTATTTAACGACCAGATTAGAATACAGCGCAAATTCGTTAGTTGGGGGTTCGTTAGTTGGGGGTTCGTTAGTTGGGGGTTCGTTAGTTGGGGTGTTCGTTAGTTGGGGTTTCCGTTAGTTGGGTGTTCGCTAGTTGGGGCATGCCCCAACTAAAAGACACACTTACGTCAAAACTAAAAGTCAAACACTGATTGACGTTTGAAAGTAATCGATTTCAAGGGGCTCATTAATTGATTTCTGTGACGATCTAGAAAAAAAAATACTTTGAAATCAAATGGAACTTTATTTATATTCCAGGATGTTCTTAGTAAAATAAATGTATAGGATGTTGGCTGTTAGATGCGCTTCTTCCATTCAGCATCAGTTAGTTTGTTTCGCAGAGATGTTAGTTTTCTGACTTCTTGGAGGTCATCTCTGACGTACTCAATCACATTATCTAATGATTTGAGTACGACAGAAAATTGTTTTCTGCGGTTTGAAGATGCATCACAGTTCACCTGTTGCTCGTCCATTCCAGGAACATTATCGCCGGAGGTGTTCAACCATTCCTCCTCGGTACATATTGTATTATCTAACCGCTGTAAAACTGAATGAATGATTTCTTCATCTGTGTACTGATAACTTGTAACACTTAAAATATTCCCCTGCGAGTCCACAACCTGGTCATTGAGCCAGCGAACAACGTCATTTTCGCTGGTGTTAGTACCGGCAGCTTTGTCTGCAGCAGCTATGAGAGATTTAAGCTCTTGCATGTTATCCTCCACCGGTGGAGATTCATAATATTCAAATTCTGGGAAATTGTCAATTAGTTTGTTCCAAGAATGCTTTATTGTTTGAAGCGGAAACCTCATCCCACGAGTTGGACAACCAATCCAGACATTGTGTCAATGAAATATTTTTCAATCGTTGATTAAAAGGCAGATGATCATCTTCAAGAACCAAATTTAACATAAGATTTCTCTTATAACGCATTTTTATTGCGTTGATTACGGACTGGTCCATGGCTGGCATTCGCTTGTAACATTGGGAGGCAAGTAGATAACTTGGATCAACTCATCGTCACTTTTTAAATCGCAGAGATCGTGGTGAGCCGAGCAGTTATCCAAGACAAGAAGTGCTTTTGGTTCGAGCCCGTTCTCGTTGCAGAACTTTCGCACGGCGGGAACAAATTCCTCGTCAAACCACTTTCGAAACAGGAGTCGGGTCATCCAAGCCTTCTTCGAATTGTAACAAGAAACCGGTAGAGCTTTCTTGTCACGAGGAAGGTCTCTCGGATTTTCAGACGTGCCTATAAACATAAGTTTTAATTTCAAGCTTCCGTCCATATTCGCACAAGGCATGAAAGTGTATCGGATTCGATTCAATTTACGGCCAGATGCAGCTTTTCATCCCACAAGACTACCGTTCGAGATGCAATCAGTTTAACGAATAATGCCTATTCATCAGCGTTAAACAGTTGCGAAGGTTTTAAACCCATTTCTACGATTTTGTTCATGAGCACTCCTTTAAACTTGACGTAAGCTTCGAGATCGGCGGAAGCCTTTTCTCCAGCGGATATAACCGTACGTAGGCCAAAGCGATTGCGGAAACGACGAGCCCACCCATTCGATGCAAGAAATTGACATGTCTCGTAGCATCCGTTTTGCTGTAATGTTTCGAATAGTAGTTTTGCTTTGACCTTCAGAACATCCGACGGAATAATTATGTTTGCGTTTCTTTGTTGCAGGATCCACATGAACAATGCCTCTTCCATCAACGGAAAATTCTGTTCTTTCATAGTTCGTCGTTGCTCTATTCCGTGTTCTCTATGGCTGTCTATTTTTGATTTGATAGCTTCTTTTTGCTTAAGCAGTCGGCCCATGGTTTAACTTCCAATCCCGTATTTTTTGCGAGCTGCTCGTGTGGCAATTCACTGGACTCGGCGTCATGGATTACGTCCAACTTTTTAGCTAGTGGCAACGTTGTATGCTTACGTTTTATCGGTTTATTTTCCGATGGCGTATCCATTTCTTGTTTTGTGTAAAGGGATTTATCAAAAAAAAAATAATGGCAAAAACACTAATGACATACTTTGTCACAAAAATTGACTCTTAACTGCCAGAAAAAAGCCAACTCTCATCAACCGCAAAATATTTGTTTTTTTTTTATCGAAGAAAACAAACAATCAGCGTTTCCCTCGAGAATTTTTTGCCAGCAGTCAGTTGCCCCAATTAGCGGATACCATTCGCTAGTTGGGGCGCAGTCGTGACCCAATTAGCGAATTTGCGCTGTAGTCAATGAATACTAAAAATAATCAAAAACAGTTAGCGTTATGACAGAGAACTTACAGAACTTTGTTGAACATTCTAGGTGTCCAGCTTCATCATCATCATCATGGAGCAACAAAATTCAAAATCTAATGAGGAGATCAAACTAGAAGAACCCGTCGAATGCAATACCTCTCTACAGTTAAAGGTAGAAGAAATCGAAATTATAGATACATTGCCTGAAGTAGAGTCCGGACAGCCGCCATCAGATACCGTTAACCACCGATGTGAACTTTGTGGCCAAAATTTCCCATCCATTGACCTGCTCAACCAGCATCAATTTAATCATCCCTACATATGTGATTTGTGTGGAAAAGCTTATCGTGATCGAAGTCTTATCAGCCATCATATGATACGTCACAGGCAAAAATCTCACAAATGTGATGTTTGTGAGAAGGCATTTTCTCTGGCCGGTTTGCTCACTACCCATAAGAAAATTCACCTTCCTAAACCATACCGTAGCTGCCCAGATCGTTACGAATGTGATTTGTGTGGAAAAAAATATCGTGAGCTCAATCAGATGAGACTTCATATGAAAGTACACGAGAATAAACCTCACAAATGTGACGTTTGTGAGAAGGCATTTTCCATAGTCGGTCAGCTCACTAGACATAAGAAAATCCACTTAGACCCTTACATATGTGATTTGTGTGGGAAAAAATGTCTCGAACTCAAATATATGATATTTCATATGAAAATTCACAAGGAAAAACCTTACAAATGTGATGTGTGTGAGAAGGCATTTTGCACAGATAGCGATCTCAATGAACATAAAAAGCTTCACTCGAACGATAAACCATACATATGTAAATTATGTGGAGAGGCATTTCATATGCGCACTCAGCTACGAAGTCATACGTCTGCTCACTTGAGTGAGAAACATTTCACTTGTAATGTGTGTGGGAAAGTATTCGCTATGTCCTGGAGCTTCGCGACCGATAACGGAATAGACATACACACTAACGAACTTACTGCGTGTAGCAAACATGAATCTCTTCGCCTAATTAGTATAGCATGTGATATATGTGGAAGAGAATGCCGTACGCTCGGAGAGCTGAAAACACATAAGAAAGTTCACAATGTAAAATCTCATAAATGTGACGTGTGTGGGAAACTATTTGGTTCTATTCACCAACTCAAAGCACATAAGAATATTCACTCGAACGAAAAATCATATGTGTGTGAGACATGTGGAAAAGCATTTCGCACGCAGTTCAATCTGAATGTTCACAAGCGTACTCACTCTAGTGAGAAATCATTAGAGTGTGAAGTGTATGGAAAAGAATTTATTGGAAGGAACCTTCTTCAAACCCATATGTATTTTCACACAAACGAAACTCCACACAAATGTGAAATATGCGGAAAAGCATTTCGCCAACTGTATGTACTCAAAAAGCATATGTATGTTCACACAAAAGCAAAACCGTATGACTGTTGCATTTGTGGAAAAGCATATCGTGAAAGGCACAACCTCAAAACCCACATGTATCTTCACACGAACGAAAAACCACACAAATGTGAAGTATGCGGAAAAGAATTTCACCTACCTAGTGTGCTCAGAAAACATATGTATGTGCACACAAAAGAGAAACCGTATAAATGCGATCTGTGTGGACAAGCATATCGTAGAAGGCACACCCTCAAATGCCACATGAATCTTCACGTGAACGGAAAACCATACAAATGTGACGTATGTGAAAAGCAATTTCGTCATAAGAAGAGCCTCCCAGTCCATATGTTGCTTCACACAAACGAAAAACCATACAAATGTGAAATATGCGGAAAAGCATTTCCCTTACAGAGTGCGCTCAAAAAGCATATGGATGTGCACACTAAAGCAAAACCGTATGAATGTGACATTTGTGGAAAAGCATATAGTGGAAAATACTCCCTCAAAACCCACATGTATGTTCACACGAACGAATATCCTCACAAATGTGAAGTGTGTGGAAAACAATTTAGTAAGAGCGGTTACTTCAAAATCCATATGAATGGGCACACAAACGAAAAACGGTACAAATGTGAACTGTGTGGACAAAATTTTGGCGATGAAACGACTCTCAGGTACCATGCAAGGGTTCACACAAACCCGCACAAATGTGAAGTATGTGGAAAAGAATTTCACCTACATAGTGTGCTCAGAAGACATATGTATGTGCACACAGAAGAAAAACCATATGAATGTGATTTGTGTGGAAAAGCATATCGTGGAAAGTACTCTCTCGCAACCCACATGTATGTTCACACGAACGAATATCCTCACAAATGTGATGTGTGTGGAAAAAAATTTGGTGAGAGCCGTTTGCTCAAAACCCATATGACTGTGCACACAAACGAAAAACAGTACAAATGTGAAGTGTGTGGAAAAGAATTTTATTATCTCAGTTCCCTCAAACGTCACAATTCACTTCACTCGAAATAAGCAATTATCAAATGTGACATGTAGTAATCTATTTGTGACAGTGTAAAAGTTAAAGTTCGTGCGTTTTAGATATCCAAACAAATTAATAAACCAGAATAATTACAAGCTAACCACAACCCGTCGTTCCCGCGAAAAAAATGCAGGCCGGTAGAAATCCGCCAGGCTTCCTGCAGCAGTCCATGTTGGAATAACATGCCTGGCAACCCCTACCACTACACTCATATTGTTTTTCCTATCCACACCTTTCGAAATTGATTAAAAAAATGTTTTTGTCATTATCATTTAGACGCAATAAAGTAAAAACGTGTTTCATGAATTGCTCGTTAGTTTTTCTTTTGCTATTTTCGGCTAAAACCTATACGATAACGCACAAAACGTTATGGGCCCAGATCATTTCCAAAACAAATTCGATGATTTAGTGTAAACAGTTATCGCGATGGTCGATGACGATCGAGTTGAACGTTTTCAGCTACCGCTGTTTGATGGGTCCAATTTCTCGTCATGGAAATTCCGTATGCAGGTGTTATTGGAGGAGCACGACCTGCTGGAATGCGTTAAAGCTGATGTTGCTGACGTGGAGGCATTGAAAGAAGAACCCGGTGCTTCCGCGGAGGTGAAGCAGCGAAAGGAAATGGAACGAAAAAGTGGGTGAAGAAAGTATAGAGATGTAAAAGTTTGATCATTTCCCGAATTCACGACTCCCAGTTGGAGTTTGTACAAGGGAAACGCACACCGAAAGAAATCTGGACGGCGTTGAGTAGTCTTTGATAGACGTAGTATCGCTAGCCGTATGCACATGAAGCGACGGATGCTGGCGTTTCGGTATGAAATTCAAGATCATTTTCTTTACTTTGATCGGTTAGTGCGTGCGCACCGAGGAACGGGAGCTGAAATGGAAGAACTGGATGTCATTTGCCATCTTCTCAATTTGGGTGCTTCGTTTAACACCGTGGTCACTGCGCTGGAAACAATCCCTCTAAACAAGGTCCTAGCACAGACCTACCAGACATGACACTCGAGGTCACCCACCAATGTGTTGCAAAAATTTACCGGCTTTTTCAAACGTTAATTTATCATGCTCATTACTTTCCGTGCTCACCGCAAGAGGCGCGTAACCATATGACATGATTGACAAGAATGCCCAAACGCACACTATTGAGCGGCTGTTTGTCGTTATTGTTATTGGCGATTCTACGTTGAAACCGCTCACAGATAGCGCTGGAAGCAAAGTGTTGCTGATTTGATTCTGTTCTGTCATAGTGCATATATTTTCTGTAAACATTGGTAAAAAAATAACTTTTAAACACCAAATCACCGATCAATTTGTCTATAATTGTTTATGAAAATGATGGAAAACCATCATTTTATAAGATGATGAGAAAACATCTTGCGAAAAGCGTGTAAAACATAGTGGTTTCTAATATTATTCGCAGAGCTATATGTGTGCTGTTCCGAAATGCAATTAGTTGAGCACAGTACCTGCCGCACATCATTTACCGTTCCTCCTAAGTTAAGATAAATTCATGAAACTCTCCAGATCACGCGAGGAAAGAATATATCCGGCTAATAGGAAAGTGTCAGCTTTGTATCATACACAGCCGATCCTTCTCTCTGATAGTCATCACTGAATCTCCTACGTAGTCCAAAATATGAAGGAGTTTGACATTGGTACTGATTGGGTGTCGGTTTCGAGATGGAACTTCATTTATGGACCGATTTTTTTTAACCACAATAATACCCCGATAACAAATCGAAGAAGTGTATGAACCAAATGGTTGCAAATGGCTGTAATTTCAGAATAATCGCAAATAAAACTAAATTTCTTACTCGTTTCATTCATATTTTGGCAGTGGTAAGCTTTTTCCGAGAAGAAAATGAAGTTTTTGTTGTAAGCTACGACTCACTTGCGGGTGAAAAAAAGCAAACTATCACTTTGCCAGTTCATGAGCTGAATCATAGGTGTCGCATGACTAATTTTGGTTTTGCCGCAAATCGCCAATTGTGCCAAGTAAACAGTTTTTGAGTGAAACAAGAATAAAACTTGGGTTGTACAATTGCTTTTCATAATCGTTCGTCTTGAAATCAAGACTTTAAGTGAGTATGACGAAAACGGGGGCGTAAATTTTGGAGAAGATTGTTTAGGGAGCAATGTCAGGAGAAAACAGTGGGTATCTAAGTGTACCGTAACGACGATGGCAAATTGCGCACTGATTTAATCATGTTTTTCTGCTAAAGTCAAATGAGAGTAGATTGGAATATGATATTCATAATAGTGAATTGTAATTACTCTTGCAAATCAAATAAGGCTAATCTGGGCCTTTTACGGAAATATTTTATTTTTCAATTTCAATTCAATAGCAAAAACACTATGGTCGGTGCACTTTCCACTAACTTCACAAACTGACTTGTGGAGAATAGTTCACATTACAGCGCACGGAACAATCAAATTGCCCACATCACATTCCGTGTTAATGATATATAATCCTTCTTGCTCACATAGTGTAGATTCCTGCAAAGAAATCTATACATTTCTCGTAATTCGGCGTCTCTTCCATTTGATTAATGGTTGTTGTTAGTTTCTGTGGTCTATAATAATCTCTTACGCATACCAATGCACCGCCATGTCAAATACATGAAAGTGTCAAGCATATGGTAGAGTTCAAAAGATCGCCACCAGGCGGTGATAGTGTGCAAAGCGTAATGAATTTCGAAGTGATGATCACATTTTTTTTCAATGAATTGATCTTAGTGTCATGTTTGGTAGGTCTGTGGGTGTAGGCTGACTCTTAATTGATGTTTGTTGTTCGGTTCATTTGCCCATAACTACTTACGCACACCAATGCACTGTCATGTCAAATGGACAAATGTGTCAACCAGATTATGTAGTTGATAGAATCGCCACGATGGGGCGATAGTGCGCAAAGCGAATTTAAATTGGAAATGATGTGGCATGTCTGGTAGGTCTGTGGTCCTAGCATGCGTCAAAATTGTTAGTGGTGGTGTCAGAGACAGCCTATAAAACGTTGTATTGGTGACGTAGACGGTACCAAGCACCGAAGAAACAGTCACATACGAGCACAGAGGCAGTTTTCAATTTGACGCATGCTAGGATCTTCCCATATAACAACTTTGGCCGGAGGTGAACTTAAACATAGAATTTGTAAAATGTCGCCTCTTGGACGAGGAAATCAAGCGGAAGGGCATGTGTCGTGAACGGAGGCAGCTGAATAGCAGGAAGAAGTTTAAGTGCTTTGTATGTAACAAAGAGGTACACAAATCGTCCGATTGTCCCATCAAAAAGGGAGAAAAAAGTGATGAGAAAGTTCGCGAAAAATTACCATCGATATCTACGCCTATCGAGTGTCGTTTAAAGCTGCCTAGAGGTGATGAGCACACCCGTACCGCGAGCTTGTTGGTTGTCTAACGTACGCATCGCTTACAACAAGGCCCGATCTATTAGCAGCAGTGAATTTCTTTAGTTAATTTCAAAGTTGTCCGACTGATCAGCACTGGACCTACCTCAAGCGTGTGTTGAGATACATCAAGGAGTCCCTGGACATCGAACTGATGTATCGAGCTGATTCGAAGGCACCGCTCGTTGAGATTTTCTCGGACGCGGATTGGGACAACGATCTTGTGGACCGACCTTCGGTTAGCGGATGTTTGGTCAAGGTAGTTGGATGCTGTGTCGGCTGGGTGACCGCCAACAGAAGCTAAGCTGAACGCATTATGTGCAGCTGCGTGTTACGAGATTTGGTTGACTGCTCAATGATTTGGGAAAAGAAACTAAACTGCCAGTGTGATTTTATGTAGACGATCAGTCTACGATAAGGATTGCGGAAGATAGCAAAAACCACGGGCGTCTCAAGCTTCCCAAGTAACCTATAAGCATTATAACATAGCCTAAAATATGCTTTACATATAAAGCAATCTTAAAGAGCCGTGAAGCCCTAAATACTGATGTAATGCTGGTATTATGCCAGAAGAGGCGAAAAATAGTGCTTTTTTTTTTTTTATTCATTTCGTTTATTTGATAGGCACAAATGCGTTAGCTTGGCGGTGCCAAATGCTTTTGTTTTTACATTTTGGATATCTTAAAACTAGGAGGTTACAATGTTGAAATATTTTTTTTTACAAAGGAAAAGAAAGTTTACAGCTATCTTAAGACTAGAAATACGATTCAATATACAAAAGAGGGCCAAAAGATTTTTTTATGAAAAAAATTAAAACAAGGGATTCACTTTGATATACAAGAGGGGGAGTAATAGTATTTTACGAAATATTTTACGGTTATCTTAAAACTAACAATATAGTTTAGTACACAAAAGGGGGAACAAATATTTATGAGAAATTTCACAGAAATCTTAAAACTAGGGATTCAATTCTATTTACAAGATGGAGGACAAGAGTTTCAATAAAGAGTAAAAATTATAGCTATCTTAAAACTAGGAATACAGAATACTAATTTGAATTTTTTAACTAAAACTTATGCTTGGTCAAGATATTCAAAGGGTGGCTTATTTCCGCATCAGTGTAGCAGCAGTTGTATCAAAGACAGGGGAGAGACAGGGAAAGAAGAGCAAAACTTGCAACTTTCGCTCGAACGGCGGGGGGGGGGGGGGAGGGAGATCAGCGTATCAAATTTGCGCCTCAGTCTAGTAAGTCGTCGAGTACCGGATTGGCGGATGGTATTCTTCGGACCCGCGGGGAATCCTTCAAAAGTCATCGGACCTCGAGTCGCTCTCGCTTCAGTTTCCTTCTATGCAGGCGTAGTGGTAAGGGCGACGGCGGTTACATAGTGGCACTCTGGAGCTGATCGGTTCCACAAGGCAGGAGGAAACTCTAAAAACGAGAAATAAAAGAGAGGGGCTAAATTGGGATATTTATCGTTTTTATGAAGGTATAAATAAGGGACATATAGGGGAAATCACGAGTTGCCAGCATATCTCGGACTGGTACATTGGGTGGTCTACCTCGGGCCCGAAGGGATTCCTTTAACTGAGACCTGGCGTCACAATACCCGGCGCACACCCAGACAACGTGTTCGATGTCGTGATAGCCCTCGTCACAAGCGCACAGACTACTCTCCGCAAGCCCAATACGCCGCAAATGCGCATCCATGGTGTAGTGATTGGACATAAGTCGGGACATTACACGAATAAAATCCCGACCCACATCCATCCCCCCGAACCAAGGCTTCGTTGATACCTTTGGGATAATCGAATGTAGCCATCGTCCAAGTTCCCCATTGCTCCACGAGGTTTGCCAACTGTTGAGCGTCCTCTGACGACAAATACTAAAAAATTCATTGAAGCAGATTGGTCTTTCGTATATGTCACCATTTAATGCGCCCACCTTTGCTAATGAGTCGGCCTTTTCATTGCCCGGGATAGAACAATGAGAGGGGACCCAAACAAAGGTAATCTTATAAGATTTTTCAGATAACGTACACAAGGACTCCTGTATCTTCCCCAGAAAATACGGTAATTGCTTTTTAGGCTTCACCGCACGAAGAGCCTCGATAGAGCTGAGGCTGTCCGAAACGATGAAGTAGTGATCTGTGGGCAGAGTGTCGATGATCCCAAGGGTGTACTGAATTGCAGCTAACTCTGCGACGTAAACTGAAGCGGGATCATTGAGCTTGAATGAAGCGGTGATAGTATTGTTGAAGATACCGAAGCCAGTGGACCCATCGAGATTTGATCCGTCAGTGTAAAACATTTTGTCGCAGTCGACTTCTCGGAATTTATTATAAAATATATTGGGGATCACCTGCGGGCGTATATGGTCCGGGATTCCACGAATCTCTTCCTTCATGGATGTGTCGAAGAATACAGTAGAATCAGAAGTATCTAGCAAACGAACACGGTTGGGAGTATATGCAGAAGGATTAATGCTCTGTGCCATGTAGTCGAAGTACAAGGCCATAAATCGGGTTTGAGAATTAAGCTCGACGAGCCTCTCGAAGTTTTCAATTACCAACGGGTTCAGAATGTCGCATCGGATGAGCAATCGATATGAGAGTTCCCAAAATCGATTTTTTAGCGGAAGAACGCCCGCCAGCACTTCGAGACTCATCGTATGGGTCGAGTGCATGCAACCCAAGGCAATGCGCAAGCAACGATACTGGATTCTCTCTAGTTTGATGAAGTGTATGTTCGCAGCGGAGCGGAAACAGAAACACCCGTACTCCATCACCGACAATATCGTTGTTTGGTACAACCTGATCAGGTCTCCTGGGTGAGCACCCCACCATGTTCCAGTTATTGTTCGGAGAAAATTGATCCTTTGTTGGCATTTCTGTTTCAGATACCTAATGTGACATCCCCAGGTACCTTTAGAGTCGAACCAGACCCCGAGATATTTAAATGTGAAAACCTGGTTGATCGTTGCACCCATTATTAAAAGCTGGAGTTGCGCCGGCTCACGTTTCCTAGAAAAAACAACCAACTCCGTTTTCTCCGTGGAGAACTCAATACCCAGCTGAAGAGCCCAAGCAGACAAATTGTCCAAGGTATTTTGTAATGGTCCTTGCAAGTCGGCAGCTTTGGGCCCTGTAACAGAGACCACCCCGTCGTCTGCAAGTTGCCTTAGCGTGCATGAATTGGCAAGACAATCGTCAATGTCATTCACGTAGAAATTGTAGAGCAGGGGACTTAGACATGAGCCCTGGGGAAGACCCATGTAGCTAAATCGCGATGTTGTTAAATCGCCATGCGAAAAGTGCATGTGCTTTTCAGACAACAGGTTTAGCAAAAAGTTATTTAAAATTGGCGAAAGACCATGCTGGTGCAGCTTCTCTGACAGAGTGTTGATAGAAACTGAGTCAAAAGCCCCCTTAATATCCAAGAAGACTGATGCCATCTGCTCTTTGTTAGCATAGGCCATTTGGATTTCTGTAGAAAGCAACGCAAGGCAATCGTTCGTCCCTTTGCCTTTGCGGAAGCCAAATTGTGTATCTGACAGTAAGCCATTTGCTTCAACCCAATTGTCGAGGCGAAACATGATCATTTTCTCGAACAACTTCCGAATACAGGACAGCATTGCAATCGGCCGATACGAGTTGTGGTCGGAGGCTGGTTTTCCTGGTTTTTGGATGGCGATGACCTTCACTTGCCTCCATTCATAAGGGACAATGTTACCCTCAAGAAACTTGTTAAATAAATTCAACAGGCGCCTTTTTGCAGTGTCAGGCAGATTCTTCAGCAAGTTGAATTTGATTCTGTCTAACCCTGGGGCGTTATTGTTGCACGATAAGAGAGCAAGTGAGAACTCCACCATCGAAAACGGTGTTTCGTTCGCGGTATCGTGAGAAGACGCGGCGCGGTACGTTTTCTGTACCGGGACAGAGTCCGGACAGATCTTCTTGGCGAAAGCGAATATCCAACGGTTTGAATATTCCACGTTCTCGTTGGTACTATTATGATTACGCATACGTCGAGCCGTACCCCAAAGAGTGCTCATCGCTGTTTCTCTCGTTAACCCGTCGACGAACCGGCGCCAATAACTGCGTTTTTTGGCTTTCATTAGACTCTTCATTCGCCTTTCTAACGACGCGTACTGTTGATAGCTAGCGGGTAACCCGTCTTCCCGGAAGGCCTTATATGCAGTGGACTTTTCCGCGTACAGCTCTGAGCACTCTTTATCCCACCACAGGGTGGGAGACCGTCTATGGGTATTCGCGCTGGGTACTGGTTTAGTCTGAGCTTCATTCGCACTGTCGAGAATCAAGCCAGCCAAAAACCTGTACTCTTCCTCCGGAGGAAGTTCTTGAGTGGATTCGATTTTAACGGATATCGCGGTCGCGTAACTCTTCCAATCAATGTTCCGTGTGAGGTCATACGATACATTGATTGTTTCCGATGGTCTTGAACCGTTAGCAATTGAAATCACGATAGGCAAATGATCGCTACCGTGGGGATCAGGGATCACCTTCCACATGCAATCTAACTGTAGCGATGTCGAGCAAAGCGATAAATCCAACGCGCTTGCGCGTGCTGGTGGTGTAGGAATCCGCGTCATTTCTCCCGTGTTTAAGATGGTCATGTTGAAATTATCGCAAAGATCTTGGATTAATGTTGATCTATTATCATCATGAAGACAGCCCCATACCGTACCGTGCGAGTTAAAGTCTCCCAGAACTAGCCGCGGTGCCGGTAAGGATTCCGTGATATTACAAAGCGTTCGGTCCCCTACCGAGGCTCTAGGAGGAATGTAGATGGAAGCAATGCAAAGGTCTTTACCTTTGATTAAAACTTGACAAGCGACAATTTCAATGCCTGGTGTCGAAGGGAGGTTAATTCGGTTGAAAGAATAGCACTTTTTGATCCCCAAAAGTACTCCTCCATAGGGGTTTTCTCGATCCAGACGAATTATATTAAAGTCGTGGAAGTTGAGATTTATATCGGAAGTTAACCAAGTTTCACATAATGCGAAAGCATCACATTTTAAACTATTTAGTAAAAATTTAAAGGAATCGATTTTCGGGAGGATACTTCTGCTGTTCCACTGTAGAACAGTGATCGAATCGGTGACCTCGTTCGATGACTTAGCCATCGAAGGATACGATCGCTGCAAGGAGGGGCCACTTAGTAGTCAACTGCTTCAAAAATGTTTGCACTATAGGGAGAAAACGTATCAGAAGGCTTTTAAGAGGATCAGTAACATTGAAAGCTGTGAAAATTAAGTCCACTATGTCAGAAAATTTCATTAGTCCGCTACTGGACTGAGTATCTGTTTGAAAAAAGGGGACACTTGGGGTTTTGGATGTCCCTGGAAGTGGTGGGTACTCCTTGTTAGAATTAATATTTCCAAGTCCTGGAGCAAATTGCTTCGGCTTTTGTGCATCACTTCCGTTGGATTTATTGGTTGTAGATGGCGCACTCTGAGTGGACGACACCTTGGCACCCTTACGAGGCAATGTAGGGGAGGCTGGATTTCTCCTCTTCCTGGATTCCCCTGGGTTAACCAAAGATGTTCCCTCTCGTGGGTCGTCAGATTCTTGCTCAACGTTAACCAAACCAGCATAGGGATTTTCGGACAGGACAGATGGCGAAGCATTCTTTAGCATTTCTGCATAAGAACGCCTTGAGCGTTCCTTAAGGGAGCGCTTAATTTTATCCCCGCGCTGCTTGTACGCAGGGCATGATTTAAGAGCATGTGAAGGGCCCCCGCAGCAAATACACTTTTCAGTTTCTTTGTCGCAAGAGTCATCCTCATGCTCTCCTTCGCATTTGCCGCATCGTTTCTTATTTCCACAATATGTGGCTGTGTGGCCCAACTGCTTGCAATTGCTGCAGCTCATGACCCGCGGTACAAACAGGCGAACTGGTAGGCGAACCCTGTCAAGGAGGATGTAGTTGGGAAGAGAGGACCCGGCGAATGTCACCCGAAGCGAGCCTGATAGAGAGTAGGTAGTCTTACCTCCCTCGGTGTTTGCGGTATACAATTGTTTGCATTCTAAGATCTTAATCTGTTCAAGAGAGGGGTCCTTAAAGCAGCCAACCCCGTGCTCCAACAGTTCTTCGCATTTCAGGCCCGGTTCGGACACTACCCCATCGATTTCACAGGCCACACAAGGCACGTACGCTTTAAATTCCCGCGTAAAGCGCTCACAGCAAGCAATCGCGTTTGCCTGGCCGAGATCACTCACTAGAACACGTATCTTGTTTGCCCGAACACGTGTTATCTGAGTTACGGCCGGGTAATTAGCAGTCAGATCTCGAGAAAGTTTTAATATATTAACCGGTTTCTCTCCGGTCCGAAAATATACCACCCATGGCCCAGAGGAACCTTCTGGGTACTGCTTTATACGGGGAGCAATGCGAGTATTAGGGGGATCAGGGACTTCCATGATTGCATCAGATGGTATTTCGCCCTCGGCCATTTAAGCACGAGGGCAGAGCGTTATATAAACGGGAATGTGTCTTATTATTTGATTACAAGGTAGAGTAAAAGTAGGGAAAAGGAAAGAAAGCAAACGAGGAAAAAAAATAAAGCAAAACTTATCTGCAAACAACGTCGATTGTTCCGCACCAGCGAAAACAATGTACTGGATTTACTGTCGGCACCAGCAGAACGGCTGCTAACGAACGAACAAAGGATGACCTTGACTCACTAAAATTTACACACCGAGCACCACTGTGAAATATAACGATCCGTTCCGTTCAAAGGTTGGGAGACGTATGAAAAAAATAGTGCTATTACTGTGCAGAGATTGACAACTCGTTTCTGCAGTACTAATGCTATTATATAGCACCAGCGCAAAAATGTCCAATTTGAAACTCCTAATATTGGCATTACAAATGCTATTAGAAAATTTCAGCCGGCTGTCATTTTCCGGTATGGTTTTAAAACCATTTTTTATTTTTCCTTTTTGTATGATGAGCAAAAAAGAAAAAAATTAAAATGTTCTTAATGTAATTGACTCTCTTCTAATGCATTGTAATGAATACTCTTAATAGGTTTTCGTTCTAACATGATATGAATGTTTTACGAAAATTACCGTTAATAAGTCTCGAACGGAGGTACCTTGTCTCGTCCTGTATTTGGCATTACAATAGCATTACATCGGCTTTCTGTTTGTTCTATAATGGCACTAAATGCACATGAAAAGCTACATTCTTTAAAGATCCTTGAAGCATGCACGCGTTATATCAGCTTTATATATGCATATAGAGCAAGCGACTGGTAAAGACCGTTCTGCCAGATTTCTATCGGGTTAGCTAAACTACAGCGAACTCGGTTTTGCTCGCATTTTCTGGCAAATTCTGACAGGAACCGAACAAAACCCTGGCACAACTCGGAAATAAACCGTGCAATTTCTACCTGGTAGAATTTTGGCACGAATCGAGCAAAGCATCTGACAAAGTTGTGATAGGAAGTGTACAGAAACCCAATCAAAAAGGGCAAGTTGCTGGCTGACAGTAGCCTATTTGCCAACTCGGATGCGCTAATTGCCCTTCAATTTGTCAGAAAATTGCTGGCAATTAGGGAGCTATTTCAAATGCAACTTTTGGGCGATTCGCGCCGTTATTTTTTTGCCTAGTCGCCCTTAAATCGGCCACGGAACGCGCCATTTAATCGCCCTTAATTGAAAATTTCAAATAATACTTATTTTCGGATTTATTATCCACTCACTTAAACTTATCAGTATACTAGGTAATTACCACCAAACTACAGGAAGAATCAATGGTGAAATTGATATTGCACACCAAAACTTACCACAATCTGACTTTTATTAATACTTTCGGTCAGAGATCTTGTTCCACTGTACTTATACACGATTCCACAATTTCCCACATTCGTTGGCTAAATGAAGTGCACTAGACAAACAAAACACAAGCGAAAACACGTCAATTGTTAATTTTTTTTTAACTTAAGCCAAACATGAACCGTCATGTTTGAAACACGCAAAAAACAACCAAGTCCATTTCAGCCGCCAGAAAATTTGTCTAATGGCGATTTCGCTTGAACCAGAAACTGAGTCAGGTTCTAACCCCAACTGCTGTCAGTTCATACATTTTGACAGCAGTTGGGGTTAGGAACTGACTCAGTTATGCCTCAAACGAAAACCACATAAGTATTGAAATTGCCTCTAAATCGCACTCGCAAATTGCATTTTGTTCCTAGGGGCTATTAGCACAGGCAAGTTGAGTCAAACGTCAAACTGTGTCAATCGCCTGACCATGTTCGTCCGCATTTTTTTTGACCGGGAAACCTCTCCGTACATTCCTGGCTGAATTCTGACTAAAAACGAGCAGCATCGGTTAGTTTAACCATTTCTGTCAGAAACGGTTGAGCGAATTTCCTGCCAGAATTCTCACTCAAATCTTGCAAAATACTGGCAGAAACAGCTAGAATCAATTCGACACAGATCTTTCATTAGGGCCTAAGTCGCAATGTACTCAAATGGAGAAAAATCAGTTTCAATATTCGGCGATGCTTTTCTAAATGTAGTTTTTATTGTAGGTATAAATTACTTTATGACCATGTTTTTCCGGAAGCATCTTTGGTTAAACCTTATGGCAATATAACAAAAAATTTAATTCCTATGTGCTTTTAGTGGGTAGAAACTAAAAAAATGCTTACGCCCAATTTGCATCCCAGTCGTGATTTCGCCCTTCAGCAACCACCATTTGCGGAAGGGCTAAACTGTGTACATAATTTTCAGAAGGGCGCGGTAAATGGGCTAAACTGACTTTGTCTTGCTGGGTAGGGCTGGGAAAATGGGCGAGCTTGACAGTATACTTTTTAATAGGGCTCAGCAAATGGGCGCATAGAAACCCAATGTAAATGAAAGGGCGCGTGAATCTTTTCTTCGAATTACATGAACATATCGAAATATTCGAATGTTTATGTGCAACAACTATCGAGTAGACATGATCATAGTAGATATTGCTTATCATTTATATAATAGAACCGCCGTTTAAAGAATAATTTTGTGAATAACAACCGTACGCCCGGTTCTGTCAAAAAATGTAAGTTTAGCCTTTATATTCCATATGATAAGAAGGGCCTAAGTCGAAATCTCGAAGAAAATGCACGTTTCGCCGTTTAGTTTTCTTTAATTATAAATCGAACTAAAAACCATTTTAACTAATTTTCACCTCAATCTTGTAGTATGTTTGTCGCATAATGTCATAATAGCGAAAACGCAGTTTGTTTACATTTGCGATTTAAGCCCTAATGAAAAATCTATGTCGAATTTCGCTTTGCTCAACTTCTGCTAACTTTTTGCTTGGGCACGGTCTCTGGTGATTATTTTACAAGTATAAAAGTAAAACACTCAAAAGTGCCAAAATATTCCCACCTCTCTCCATCTATAGCGGACCCTACACGAGACAAGAATATTGTTAATAAAAATATTGACAAGACTACTTCAATCCGTCAATCCCATTTAAATTATACAGAATCGGTATTTTCATAGTGTCCTTACATGATCAATATATTGATCAATAATTGGTTTACTGTCAATATTTCTGCTCGTGTAGGGTCCGCATGGGCCGAACCGTCATGCAATCACATATACTAATGCATTGTACGATTGGGGATACCGCATATGTAATGACATTGGTCTCGGTTCTGTCGGTAAACGTCATAATCGTAAACATTGATTGGAGTTGGTGAATATAATCAATAAACCAAAAGTAACGAAGTGCCGAGTGAATTGTGCTTATTTGAGAGGTAGATATACTGCTGAATGCTTTGTTTATCTAAGTTTCTGATTAACCAAACCATTTTTGATTGAGGCTCATGCCGTTTTATTTTCTTAAACGCGATCACGTAGCGTTCAATCACTAATTGCCAGTGTGGCCAGTTTGTATTTTTTTTTAAATATTGGTAGGCTCACCTCAACTTTATGACTTAGGGGGCTTACAGAGTGGCGGCGAGAAGCTGAGCTGGGGCTGGTACTGACAGTAGGAAGCGAGATGCGAGAAACCTGCTTGCCGCATATCAAATGGAGCCTGTCACAGCAAAAGCAGGCAGTCGGCGCCGACTGCCTGCTTTTACTGTGACAGGCTCCATTTGATATACTGCAAGCAGCCCCTGCTCAGCTTCTCTCCACCACTCTGTAAGCACCCTTAATCCATGTGCAGTTGTGTTAGTGCGAGATTGAGGTTAAATCGGGTGGAAATTTTGCCAAATAAGGTTAAATTAGGTGGAGAATCGCTGTGTGCGTGTCCTATTTCGTATACTTATATGTCCATACACATTGCAAATGTGTTGGCGTCCTAGACATCAAATAAGTCAATACGCGCTCATTCATAGCAACTCAAATTGAGTGGCTGGCCACTATTTGAGAAAAAGTGCACATTACACGGAAACGAAAAACTACCTAAAATTGAGTTCCTTTGACTCAATCTCGTGGTATCGTGGGGGAACTTAAAATTAGGTAAACCGTGGTGAAGGTAGTTTCCATTTAACCACGGCAAAAATTACAACTCATTTTTTATACTCAAATATAAGTTGAATTTACCTAATTTTGAGTATACTCCAAACAACTCAAAAGTACGTTCCTCCACGGAAGACCTCGACTGAGTCAAATCTCTCGTTTTGTTTTTGACAGCACTAATAAGTGCGAAAGCGACGCACAACTCAAAAGTAAGTTAAAAGAACTTATTCTACAGGTTGTTTTATTTAACCGTGTAGGCAATTCATGAGACGTTTCTGATCAGCTGATTATTTCTTGTTTACTTATTCTGACGTTACTCCGAGGGGTGCGACGTCCGACAATATCGTTGATTCGATCCAACATCAAACGAATCGGACTAACAAAGTTGTTTGTCGGACGAGTTTTTCTGTTCGCAGGAGTAGACTTGGTGACAGAACCCACCGCTGAATTGTCAAACAAACGTCTAATGGATTGCCTAATAGTCAAAAAATGAGTGTCTCGTTTACTCCGTTTTAAGTTTGAGATACAAATGTCAAATTTGAGTACATTTCACTTAAAAAGCAAATGCGAAAAAAATATTTAGTATTGATTCGTTATAATGTACAAAAGTTGTGATCGATTCGCTTCACCCAAATTTCTAAAAAATCGCGACAAAATTTTTTTTTTCATGATGAAACCCTTCATTCCCTTAATCTTGGTTTTAAAAATGTTGAATTTGGCTTTCTTATCATAAATGGTCGGGTAAAATGTTATGCTATTTCAATACATATTTGGAAAATGTAATTTGTAAAAAATATAAGTTTTATTTTATAGGCGAACAAATATGATGTCTGAAGCCTGCATGTCAGTAGATTCCACCCAAATGTTTCTTTCGATTACATGGTTAGGTTTGCAAAATTTGTTTTGATACCAAGTCGGTCGACTTCATTGTATTTAGTATTGTACATTGCTGTATGATTGAACCGAGCTGTTCTGGAGAATTATCCTCCTGCGAAAAGCGAAACCATACTTCCTCATCACGATCTTCCTTTTTGCAACCATAAACTACACGGGTTTATTTGCAAAAATCTTGAAATAATCTTCTGTGTTTATTGGCCTATAATCACAGGTTATTATTATGAAGCTGGGTGGATTTATTGTTGAGAAGTGTATCATTTTGCTCGATCTTTAACTTGCTGCATAGAACGTCAACATGCAATGTGTGCCCAACAGATGCTTTGACTGTATGTGTAGCAAGAGCCCTATTCGCGATCTAAAGCTGGATGTAGACCGCAAGATGACACGAAAGTGCAATGATGATGTTTCTATTTTAATCTGACAAAACGCAACTACAAGTAAATTTTGAATTTTAAAAACTCAATGTTATAATTAAATGTTACTTCTTCCAATGAAAAGTAATATTGATGAAGAAAATACGTTTCCTACATCTGAAAAACATCGAAATGGTAAATTTCTTGTTACATCACTAAGAGTTCGTTCTTCCGGATTCAAAATTGCGAAAGAAACGAAAATAAATTTCGAGAAAACTTTTACCTCTATTGACGACAGGAATATAGCAAACAGTGATGCCAATTATAAATACACTCGACAGGTTGTACACTGAGAAACAAAAATATGCATGGTTAGCATACTTTCTATTCCCGTCTCTTTTCTTCTGCTGTGATTTTTATGCATTTTCATGCATATACTTCTAGTAAGCATTCAATGAGTGGATAGACCGAATATGTCCAATGCATAAAATTTACAGCAGAAGAAACGAGAGGCAGATAGAAAAGTATGCTATCGATGCATAAATAAAATTCTGCGTGTAGGTTTAAATCGAACTGAGGCGAGATCTAGGGGCAGATCACTCTAAGAATGTATAACAAATTTGCATCAAATTAGAAAAAATGCATTTAATTTGCATTTTTGCATCAACTTTGCACCCCCTCGCAAAAAAGTTTGTTTAACAAACGTCCTACACTGATCCATTTTGTTCGACGTTTTGTTAAATGTACACGCTCGTAAAAAGTTACTCAGATTCTGAGTACTTTTAACTCAGTTTTGAATGATGTTCGTAAACGTCAAAAATTGAGTTGTCATGTATAATATCTCTGAGTAACTCTGACTCTATTTTTGGGTATTACACAAGAAACCGTTTTGGAGTTACCAAACGGAAAAGCCGTTTCTCGCCAAGTTAAAAATTCCAAGCGTCATCCGCCATTTTCCATTAGTAGGTACACGCTCGTTTAGTTATCGCTCATCACTTTTTCACAAATAAAAATTTGTTCAAATATTTATAATAGTTGAAGCTAGAGTTGTGTGTAAAATACATTTTAATTGAAAGAGTGGATTTGAACAACCAGCATGCAGAAGATTTCGGAAGAGGTGGATGCTGAAACTGCAATGAAGTTGCGAGGTAATATTCACGTTATATTATATATATATATATATATATATATATATATATATATATATATATATATATATATATATATATATATATATATATATATATATATATATATATATATATATATATATATATATATATATATATGTATATATATATATATATATATACTGGAAAAAAAGTGTAAGGTTTCAGGTTTCTCATGCCATGTGCCAAATTGTGGGAAGATGATTCCTGGACACGTGGATGAATTGAAGGAACACTTCCGGTTGGTACACAATTTGAACACCAGCAAAGCAGCCGCTCAACCTTTCCTTTGTTCAGAATGTGGTTCACTGTACCAGAGGTTTAAGAGCTTGAAACGGCACATAGAGAGTGTTCATCCACTAATTACAGAAAATTCTACAAATATTTCATACGACCATGACGCTGTTGAACAAATTCAAAATAATCATCCGGAAAATATGCTCGTAGATGATGATTATCTGTTGAGAATAACGAATACTATATTCTTTAAAACGGCGCCGTCGTTAGTATTAGTAGAAAATTAGTAAATTCGCCACAGATTTGCGAAAAGATGTATCTCTTCCCGAGACAAAAATCAAAAAGTTCTTACAGGTTACCTCGAATCTTATAGAAGATTACGAGTGTTACATGTTGAATCTATTCAGAGAATTTTTGAAATCGAAGTCGATCCCATTAAACGATACCGACGCTTTGAAATTTATAAACGACGCTTCTTTGGATGGAATTTTTGCAGACGTAGCTTCTCCAAAAGACAACCTAGCATATTTGTCTGGAGTTGCGGGTTGTGCTGTGCCAAACCCTAGGGAAGAAGTCTTGGGAAGAACTAGAATCACTAAAACTGTCCCCGCGATTACCAAACTAGGCAAAAGAAAAAGTGTACAAATAGTGAAAGACGTTGCTCACTATATTCCACTAACCAGCATTTTAGCACTGGTTATGAAGAATCCCGGAGCTCGCAAGATGATAGCAGAAGAAGCAGTGAATGACGATATCTTGTGCGGTTTCAAAGATGGTCAACGTTTCAAAACACACCCATTCCTGACACGGTTTCCCGATGCATTACGACTCTCGCTTCATCTGGACGATGTCGAATATCTGAACCCTTTGGGATCACGCAAATCAAAAAAAAAACTTACCAATTTCAGTGTTAAAATTGAGAATCTCCACCCCGCAATTAATTCATCCTCCAACAGGATATATCTAACGCTTACAGTTCGCTCAAGAGATGTAAAAAAATATGGCTACAATAACGTTATGAAACCGCTGATTCAAGATTTGCGTGAGCTTGAATCAGATGATGGTGTTGTAGTACAATATGGGAGTGAAAAGTTTACGATGAGGGCAGTTCTAGTGCATGTTTTGGGGGACACGCTGGCAATTCATGAAATTTTCGAGTTAATGGGGCCCCAATCAAGTCTATTCTGTAGAATGTGCTATGCGACGCGTACTGCACTTCATTGTGGAAACATTGGTGATACCTTCCCTCATCGCACTGAAGAAAGCATACAAGGTGATTTAAATGCTCTTCAAAGCGGAACTAAAACACCTTCACAATGCGGAATCATTCGAAAATCAGCACTGAATGAAGTTAAATATTTCAACATAGCGGAAAATAACACGTTTGATCCAATGCATGATCTTTTGGAAGGCGTCGTCATGGTCGTAATCAAATGTGTTTTGAACGAAGCTGTAAATATCCATAAAGTGATAACGATTAGTCAAGTCAACCAAATTATACAGCATTACGAATACGGTATAACTGAATCGGCTGATAAACCTACCGCTAATTTTACTTGCGAGAAGTTAAAAGCACGTGGACATGCTATTCCTCAGTCAGCTTCGCAATGTTGGCTTCTCCTTCGAGCATTCCCTTTTATGTTCAACCAGATTCTCGGATTTAATTCAAATTTATCATCATTGCTTAGAGCTCTCATGAAAATAACTTATTATAGTTTCTCCAATAAGCTAACATTGAATCAGATTAACGATCTGGAAAACGAAATCGAATGTTTTTACAAGTTGTTCAAATCCTGCTTCCCTGCCATCAACCCTACCAATAAATTCCATCACATCTCTCATTATCCCTACATAATTCGTCAGGATGGGCCAGTTGTTAATCATAGTTGCTTACGCTTCGAAGCGAAATTCAAGGAGTCGAAATCCCAAGCGAAGACATGCAACAATTTCATCAATTTAACAAACAGCTTTGCTAAGCGCCTGAATCTAGCACAGATAACCACTATTCTTGACCATTCATACGAAATTGGTACGGTAGATATCGTTTCGTCAAAGCACATACACAAAAAATCTCTAAGTAATTTACTCCTGATCCGGGATCTACCAGATTCAATCAAATATATAAACCATATGAAAATAAATAACACAAGCTTTCGGCCGGGACTGATAGCGAAATACCAAGTATGCAACGAAATGTCCTATGGTTTGATAATAGATATATTGCAATCGGATAATCAAATTGTTTGCCTAATACAGCATCTCGAATGCGAATATTGTTTACAATACAACAGTTACAAACTCAAAACTGACAGTCAAGTTATTCGCATATCACACAAGAACTTGCAAACGAAAAAAACATACAACTTATGGAGTATATACGGAGATTCAGAAGAAAACTACTATATAAGTTTGAAATATGTAGATAGTTAGTAGGGAAATAAACTTGGAAATAAATTTATAATAAAATAAACAACAATCAAGAAGGTAGTGCAAACAACTTGAGATGTCACTTTAAACCTTTATATATACTTATTCGCTCTTTTCAGCCCAAAAAATAAACGATCAGAACCTAGTTCTGCTCAACGATGCCGACCTAGTTGAAATGGGGATAATCGAAAAAGGATCCCGTCTAACAATTCTTAACATAATAAAAAACTATAGTTCTGAAGCTAATCCGACCAAAGATAAAATTGATGAGACTTCCACTAATGTTCAAAATTTGGTAAACTTTCTACTATAATTACTGTAAGCGCTTGTCGTACTATAGGGACCGTTCATAAACCACGTAGACCGAAATTTGAGAATTTTTAACCCCCCCTCCCCCCTAGTAGACCTTAGTAGACTTTTACCAACCCCCCTCCCCCCGCCAAAAGTCTACGTAGACTTTTAATTTTTGCCTTTCTCATATAGAAATCACTCTGAAAAACGTCAACCTAATTTTTTTCGACTCGCATAGGGTTTCTGGATTTTAACAGGGGCGTAGTTGATGGTTTACGGAGAGGGGTTACACCCCCCCCCCTCTACTGTTCGCGCCCCTCCTTTAAAAATCTCCTTAAATCACCCCTCAGACCAACACCCCATCCAGCCCTCATACCTCTCCCTTTCAACCCCATCATTTTTAAACCACCACTAGATCACAAAGCATACCAATTTAAGCTGGGGAGTCGTTCGTTCATGGGACTTTCGCCCTCTTCACATACCCACCCCCGCATGACAAAATGAGTTAGCAAGCAGATAACATTGATCTAATGCTGATTAGGCTAATGGAGTATGATATTTTTTTGTTTCAAGTGTTTCACCGTCGACACGTAGCTCATCAAGTTCGTGGCTGGCATGCCATTGTGTATAAGTGCAAAGTGTACTAAGAATGTAATGGACATTTCCACGATTATGTTGAACATAAAAAGCCTCCGTGCCATAGTTTAGAGAAATGAGAAAGGCACAATTGCACCGCTAGGAGGATTAAAATAGGTTTTTTTTATTCGCAGGAAATGTGAATTTAGCAAGAAGCACATTATAATGTTCAATTAAAAATAAGCGTTCAGATTTATTTCAAGCTTTTTAAATATTAAAGAAAGATTTTTCACATTGGTTTTTTGTCTATGATTGATCAAATCAATTAATACCGATTCAACGTGCTTTCCAGCGTTTGTGTAGCGGAATACTTCTTTTCAAGGTTAGTCACTCAAATATATGTAAAAAGATACATTGCTATAACTAGCTTAAATTTTGGCCGAAGTGCGACCTTCACCAACAATGCAGAATTGCTAAAAACTTTTTGAGCCTTACTGGTGCATTTAAAATTGTTAAATTATAAGAAACAATTACAAATCAATACTGTCGATGTGTGCTATCATCTAGACTAAAATAATAAACCAAACATGCACACAAATTTATTTCTAAGATAATAAGATAATCTAAATTGCCTTATTTGATTAAGGGAACGAAGCTATTTAAATCTTCCCAAAAATATTTATATTTCTTATGTAATTAATAGCCGTATCACCTTAGAGTATTATCGCAAAGTATCAAAGTTTAACTTCGAATATTTTCGAAGATAAATATAGTAGAGCCGGTTTGCACGGAGTTGCATAGGGTCAAGACGTAAAATTTAACGGGTGTTTAAAGATTTTGAAATCAGTGTAAATGATTGCAACTGATTAACTCGAGTAAACACTTTGTTGTAGAAGTTTAACTACACTACTGCTTTAACCACTGAAATTATTAAATAAAAATAAAAAAATTAATCTACTTATTGTTAAAAATCGGGTGTTTTGTTGTTACAATGCTTAACTTTGAACATTTTTTAACGTTTTATGTTTCATGCATTTAATAGTCCATGCATGTCTGCTAACTAGTGGTGCTTCAGATGATTTCACAGTCAAAATCTTCCGACGAGAGGAATTTTTGGCGATCGTCTTTGGAACTGTCATTTTGTATTATTCCCAGATCAAAACTATATCAAAATATACGCAAGAAACAAAAAATCGTGGGTTCTGGGTTGAGTGGTCGCTTAACGAGTAGTTACCTCAATAGTGCACTAGCTCTGAAGTTTCTGCATAAATACTGAATAGACCGATATTTTGAATACAACTCTCTTTAAATCCCATTCATAATTAGTAATACGAGAATAACAAAAAATAAAAGTCTACGTAGACTTTTTCAAAGACCCCCCCTCCCCCCTCGTAGACAAACGTAGACTTTTGCCAGACCCCCCCGTCCCCCCTATGAGTCTACGTGGTTTATGAACGGCCCCATACATATTTAACGTTTTCAGATTAACCGTTCGACATTCGAAGATGACGCAAAATTCCGAATGAAAATTTTGTATCCAATTTTGGATCAAGGGATCGTACCAGATAAGGACGGTTTAAATCATCTTACACGAGTCGCATGCAAGCAAATGGAGACTCAAATAATGGACGGTCAAAGGCAAGTAGAAAGTTTTATTTGTTACTCTACTAGTGCATCAAACTATGAACACTCCTTAAAGTGTGATAGAATGAATTGTTTACATTGAACCGCACGAGTCTCTCCGCTAGAGCAACCTTGCGGCGAAATGCGCAATGCCTATACATATTTATAGGGCTTACGGCCAATTTCTTTATCCTCGCTTAAATTTTAAACCGGGTTCACCAGTACGTTTAAACCTGGTTAAGACGTTAGGCGAGAATGAAGAAATCGGCCCTTAGTAGTCCTTCGAGCAAATATGCAGGTGATCTAACACTGTCTATGAGCAGAGAAAAGCAATGCCTTTCGTTGTGAAGCTTCTATTTCAAAAAACATCGTAGTCAATCAGTATCATGCATTATTACTTCATTGAGCCTATGAAACTATGAAGTATGCATAGTAATGAAGCACGGCCAAACAACTTCACTTCTGATTATAAATATAAAGAAATGTATGAAACACAGTACAAACTGCTAGAGGAAACCACATAGTTATCAGTTCTTCGCATCCTGATTTCAATATTGACCATTCTTTACACATCTTCAATCTGGTTCGATTTATAAACTTCGGCATAAGAACGTACATGCGTCTTTGACGGTGGTACTTAGAAAGCGTAATTCGTCATGTTCCGGCACAAAATTATAAAGACGACCGACGACGACGAATTATAATAACTTAAACATTTAAACCAACAGAATTTAAAGGTATACAATTTCTGTTTATAGCGAGCGTGTTTATTTGTTTACATATACAGTTCAATCGTAAATCGACCAAAGGGTCTAACTAAGCCGCAATGTCGTTGAATCGAGCAACAGCGATGCCAGATTTACAGACTGTGGACAGATTTGCTGCACTGAGAAACAAAAATATGCAGAATTAGCATACTTTCATTCCCGTCTCTTTTGCTGTAATTCTCGACGAACATATGATTACGGCCTAAAAGCCAACCGTCAAAATCCACTTTGAATGGAAATTCCAGACAAACCGTTACTAGTCGAACACAGCTCACAACAGTTTATGAAAGAGAAAACTTTTCTCTTTCGTTTACTACCAACATCTGTGATTGGCGTGTAACGGTTTGTCCGGAATTTTCATTCAAAGTGGATTTTGACAGTTGGCTTTTAGGCCGTAATCATATGTTTGTCGAGAATTTTCATGCATTTTCTAGCATATACTTCTAGTAAATATTCAATGAGTGGATAGACCGAATACGTCCAATGCACAAAATTTGCAGCAGAAGAAACGAGAGGCAGATCAAAAAGTATGATATCGGTGATTAAAAAAAAGTTCTGCGTATGCCTGGTCCAGACATTTACAGACTTTTAAAACAGTAATAAACTGACCGATTTTCTTCAGAAAATAATAGATGTGTCCCAGCATGCAAAGAATTACGAATCAAATACCGTTCATACTTTTACCATTTAGATTTTTTTTAAGAAATTTAGAACTTAATCTTTCACGGAATCTTTTTGGTCTTTTTCGGAGTAACGAACCAATGATCTCTAAATGCGCAGGTATCCTTCTGTTGATCAACAGCATGCGGCAGCTGTTCAAATCGTAAAATTATTTCCACAACTTAGTAATACGCGAGTCACACCAACTGCTCCTGATGAGGTTTGTTATTCTATGCTTATTTAATTTCTCTAATATAATTATAATTATTTTCATGCTAGTCATTTTTCTTTTGGCGCAACGGAGGCAAGGAAAAGGGTGCTCATACTGGCATGATATTTCATCGCATCCGGAATGTCATCAAACAGCTACCTGCAGGAAAACATAAATATAATCGAGGAACTATGCCTGTAGAAGAGTCCGTTTCAACTGAACTTGTAGAGCGGGCTCAATTGCTCCGAGTAATGCTTGCATCGGCATCAGTAGCAGAACATATTTGTGATGAAATGGACCGATGCTTTCCAGTCATCAAACTGTTATTAAAAGAAAAGAAACCCGTTAATGATATCTTGGATATGTTTCCACACCTGTGTTCATATGAAGGATTGGTGGTAACATGTTTATTTTTTATTATTTACTATTTCACTTTATGGTATTCACGGAACATATGAATATTTATATCATATCACTTTTTCTAGATTCGTCAAATGTTTGAGAGATTGTATCCTAACAGAACAGAAGGTCTCAAAATCGAGGATGTCTTCTCTCAGTGTCTATCTTATTCACCGTCCAGATTCTCTAGAGTAGAAGATGGTGAGATATATTTTTTTTTAATTTAGCCCAAAGGTCTGTCATAAAATTTTAAATTTGTAAAACTATTCACAGATCACATTCGAGGATGCTTGAGAATAATTTCTCATATGCCAATTCGCGGACAAAAAAGAACGCTGGTAGGCTGTCCAACTGTAGGCGAAGAACATTCGGCTTCAATTTTAATTCGTTGGATTGGGGTAAATGCAATATAATATACATAAGGTTAGATGTAATGATTTTATATCATCATTAGGAGTGCTTAGATACATACGTGGCATCCCCCGCAACTGATTCCAAACTACACATGGTGTGCGTAGCAAGCCCGATGAAAAGAGGAAATTATGCCGTCATTTGTGAGAAAAAAGTTATATTCGAGACTAACAATTCTATTCATGCAGTGGAAATTTTATTCAAATGCTACGCAGTTCTCGGAGTGGAGGTGCCACCTAATTTTAGAATGTTTTGGGACTTTCTGGCATGTGCCATATATAATATAATTCCGCACAGTCAGAGGACAACTGTGAATAGACTCGTCCAAACTTTTATTGAAGTTTCCCGCGCACGTATTGACAACAAATAAAAGGACAACTTTTTTATACAATACTTACTAAAAACCATAAAATTTAATAAACTTTAATTATTATTGTAAAAATATTCCATAAGAAAAGAAAGACTGCATTGTGTTGTATCCAAAACAAAATTTTGACGGCCAATTTCTTCACTGGATGTAAACCGGTTTAGTTCCAGTTCAAATGCAACAATCGATCATGAACCAATTTAAATAGGAATCGGTTGTTGCATTTCTTCTTACAGAAACCATTCAGAATTGCAAGTCATAATCCGGATGTTTCTCAGTAAAGTTCAGTCAGAAATGAGCCGGAATTCCGGCTGGCTCCAGTCAGTATTCCGGCTCCAGTGACACAACCTATTCTAACTAGAATCGGTTGTGTCACTGGAGCCGGAATACTGACTGGAAACAGCTGGAATTCCGGCTCATTTCCGGCTGAACTTTACTGGGTTTTAATGAAATATTGCACTCATAAATTGGGTAATATTCTACCCAAAAACTGAGGAATTACAACTGGCTTTGTTGTCTACTCAAAAATTGGGTAAGCTTCTGCTCATAATATGAGTAAAAATCGATCAATTTTTGGTTTTGTTGAAGTTCTACTGAACCCAAAATTTGAGTAATGTTCAACTCAAAGTCTGCGTAATAATTACTTAATTTTTGGTTTTGTTAAATTTGTACTGAACTCAAAATTTGAGCAATGTTGAACTCAAAATCTGAGTACTAGTGAAGCACTTTTGGGTTTAGTGTAGATAATATTGTACTCAAAAACCGAGTAATAATTACTCAGTTTTTGGTTCATGCTGGCTTACTCAAATTTGAGTAACTCCGGAATTACTCAATTTAAGGGTTGTTCCACTTTATCTGGAAATGGGTGGGATTAAACTCATTTTTGAGTAACTTTTTACGAGCGTGTAGGGCTAGTTTTTCTGTAGAGTTTTGACGTCTTACACGCAACGGAAACAACATTGCACGCAACGCAAAAACATTGCACACTGATAAAATCAAGTACCCATTAATGCGTAGAAAACTACGCATTTTCAATAAAAGTGGAATAACCCATTAAATGGGTAAAGCGTTTGTACCCATAAATGAGTACAGACCTTGTACGTCAACCTGGGTATGTTTCACCCATTATTTTTCGCAGAACTGTTACAACAAAATGCGTAAAAAAATACCCATTCATGAGATTCGCGCCAGAATGAAAAATACTGTCAATAGAATTATTTCTGAATTAAAAAAAAAACATAAAATAACATTCATTTCACATTATTGTTTCCTTATAAAAGTGTCGGAATCTAGATAGAAATCCTATTCTAAAACTACTTAACAAAATAAAACCGCCAACTGGATATAATTTTGATGGCTGGGTCTTTTAGCTGCTCTTAGAATGCCGAACTTGCGCATATTTTCAACATCCTCAGTAGTCTAAACAGACGTTGTTTTCGGAGCATTGCCGAAATGTTCCGTTTCCGCCACGGACTCCGATGCAGGGCGATAATTTGCAGGTTCCACTACGATCCTTAGTTTGCAGGTAAACTCGCTTGAAATAATGCTTAAGGATTTTTCACCCATTATCAAGATCAATATACCAATTGACATTATCTCATCGAGTAGTTGTGAAATGGATAAAAACAAAATGTGTGAAATGGATAGAAACAAAAAATACCCCTTTTTTGACAGCTCGAATAACTTCCGAAAATGGGCAATTTGAATACATAAAATATGTAAAGTTTTTTTACCGTGCACGCAACGCAAAATACATTATGAATTTCTATTTTGATGGAAATAAATGCATTTAATTTCGCTGATTTTTAAAAATGCATCGCAAGTTATCTGCCCCTAGGGCGAGATCGTCTAAAAAGAATTTTTTATTCTTCATTGCTCGCAACAGTATTGCCAAAATATCATTAACTTTTGTTCAGAGGTATCAATCATCAACTTTTGTTTAAAAGGTCACATTCTGGTTCTGTTTGAACAATTTAGGTGTTAACCAGAGATGTACAAGCACATTCTTGATATGAAAACAAATAAACATCAAAGTCAATCTATCTATCTATCTATATGTATATCTACATCTATATTCTATATATATATATATATATATATATATATATATATATATATATATATATATATATATATATATATATATATATATATATATATATATATATATATATATATATATATATATATATATATATATATATATATATATATATATATATATATATATATATATATATATATATATATATATATATATATATATATATATATATATATATATATATATATATATATATATATATATATATATATATATATATATATATATATATATATATATATATATATATATATATATATATATATATATATATATATATATATATATATATATATATATATATATATATATATATATATATATATATATATATATATATATATATATATATATATATATATATATATATATATATATATATATATATATATATATATATATATATATATATATATATATATATATATATATATATAAGTCAATAAGTATGTATATGATTTATAAACTCCCAAACGGCTTAACCGATTTTCGTAAAAATTTGCACACAGTAGGTATTTGGTATGGGGCGTGTTTGTGTGCTATTAGTTGGAGATCATCTGCCCGCCAGATGGCGCTTTGGAACAAATTGTGTTTTCCTCATATTTCATTGAAAGTCGCAGCAACGCGCGATGGGTATTAGCTAGTTCAATATAATCGGAATTAGTATATGAATATTATATGGTGACATAATCAACAGACCAGCGCTCTCTCAATACATAATATTTTGAGGGCCAAGTTGAGTTACTATTTACCGACCAGATTAGAATAATCAATGAATACAAATTCAAAACCAGTTAGCCTTATGACAGAGAACTTACTAAACTTTGTTGAACATTCCAGGTGTACAGCTACAGCATCATCATGGAGCAACAAAGTACACAATCAAATGAGGAGATCAAACTAGAAGAGCCCGTCCAGTTTAAGACCTCTACCTCTTTAAAGATAGAAGAAATTGAAATCATCGGTACACTGCCTGAAATAGAGTCCGGACAGCCGCTATCAGATACCGTTAACCACCGATGTGAACTTTGTGGCAAACATTTCCCATCTATTAGCCTGCTCAACCATCATCAATTTAATCATCCTTACATATGTGATTTGTGTGGAAAAGAATATCGTAACCATCGTATTATCAGAGATCATATGATATATCACAGGCAAAAATCTCACAAATGTGATGTTTGTGAGAAGACATTTTATTCGCGCACTCAGCTACAAAGTCATACGTATACTCACTTGAGTGAGAAACATTTCACCTGTAATGTATGTGGGAAAGTTTTTGCTATGTCGTGGAACTTCGCGATCCATAATGGAATAGACATAAACACTAACGAACTTTCTGCGTGTAGCGAACATGAATCTCTTCGCCTAATTAGTATAGCATGTGATATATGTGGAAGAGAATGTCGTACACTCAGACAACTGAAAGTACATAAGAATGCACACAATGTAAAATCTCACAAATGTGAAGTGTGCGAAAAAGGATTTGCTACTTTATTTCGACTCAAAGCACATAAGATAATTCACTCGAACGAAAAATCATATGTGTGTGAATCATGTGGAAAAGCATTTCGCACGCAGGATAAGCTAAAAGTTCACAAGCTTACTCACTCCAATGAGAAACCTTTCAAGTGTGAAGTGTGTGATAAATGCTTTCATATGCGCTACCAGCTAAAATTTCACGAGCGCGAGCACACAGATCATACGATGTACAATTGCGAGATGTGTGATAAGAAATTTAAATTTTTATATAAGTTAGAACACCACTGGACTGTTCACACAAAAGAAAAACCGCACGTATGTGAAGTGTGCGGAAAAGAATTCCGCCTCAAAGGCGGTCTCAAAAGTCACATGTATACTCACATAAATCAAAAACAGCACAAATGTGAATGTTGTGACAAAGAATTTGCAATAAAAAGTTCATTGAGCAGACATATGCATATTCACGCAAATCCGCACAAATGCGAAGTTTGTGGAATGGAATTTACTGGAAAGTATCTCCTTCAAACCCATATGTATCTTCACACAAACGAAAAACCACACAAATGTGAAGTTTGCGGAAAAGAATTTCGCCTACAGTGTACACTCAAAAATCATATGTATGTGCACACAGACGAGAAACCGTATAAATGTGACCTTTGTGGAAACGCATATCGTGGAAGGGGCCACCTGAAAACCCACATGTATGTTCATACAAACGAAAAACCATACAAATGTGACGTATGTGAAAAGCAATTTCGTGATAAGCAGGGCCTCCGAGTCCATATGTATGTTCACTCGAATGAAAAACCTCACAATTGCGAAGTGTGTGGACAAACATTTCGCGATAAGAGGGCTCTCAGATACCATGCAGGGGTTCACACAAACCCAAAACCATACAAATGTGAAGTGTGTGAGAAAGAGTTTCGTGTAAACTATCGCCTCAAAATCCATATGTATATTCACACAAACGAAAAACCATATAAATGCGAAGTGTGTGGAAAAGATTTTCGTGATAGCCATTTCCTCAAAATCCATATGCTTGTTCACAAAAACGAAAAACGGTACAAATGTGAAGTGTGTGGAAAGGAATTTAATCATCTCTATTCCTTCAGACGTCACAAGTCAGTTCACTCGAAGTAAAAAGTAAACAATTAACAAATGTAACGTGTATTAATCTACATGTGCCAGTGAAAAAGTTAGAATACGCGTACAATATGCAACCAAAATGACATAAAACTCTGCAGTTTCGAAGCGAGCCAACTCGTGCGTTTTCGATACCCAAAGTGATCCAAACTGATTCCTTTTTAGGACCAGCCTGAACCACAACCCACACCTTTCACATGTTAAATTTAAAACGCCAGGATAGTCACTCGCTCTCGTAAAAAAAATCTTTCGGTCAGTAGAATTTTGCCAGGATTCAGGCAGTTGTCAAAATGTTTAATATGACGCTGTTTAAATTAAACAATATCCCTGCCATCTGAAACGGGCCGATTCATCGGACTTTCTTTAAATTTGCCAGATTTGAGTACCAATCATCAACTCATACGATGAATCATCATGTGCAACAGGAGAGTAAGCGAATCGCCTCGCTTCATCAGGCAAACATGAAACACCTCAGATAGCGCCAGAGAAACGTTTTTTTAATTCAATTCGTTTATTTGATAAGCCACGTTTGCGTTAGCTTAAAGGTGCCAATTTTGTTTTGTTTTACATTTTGATGCCAGAGAAACGTTATTTACTCCATTATCAATCGTGTAACAGTATTGTTAATAAAACTTCACACAGTAAAACCTATAATTCCTGTATTCACAGGTGGGCAGAGACCATGAGCGAAGCCAATCTAACGTCAAACAATTATTTTTTGACGTATATGCCAAAACCTTATTGCGCACTTCCCACCAACCTGGACTCCGCACTTTCAAAGTGCGAGTGATCAAACTGCTACTGAAAACTGCAAGCTGTCAAAACACATGTATTTCAAGTGATAGAGATGGTATTTTCATAGACAGACCAGTCGAACTAACCAGTCTATGAGAAGAATTTAATAGAAGAGTAGTAAGTGCGCAGTGCGGTTAGAATCCAGTTTTTAGTGCCACAAACAATATTTACAACTTTTTTATGGTGTCCAAAGAAGAAAACAGAAACGTGTGTAAACATTTGAATAAATATACGATAAACACTAGCGCCGCCACACCAACCTATCTCAACTATCCGTCAAATCCATTCAGGAACCGGTTCGAAATCCTGGATGGATTCAGTATGGAATCTAGCTCAAAGAAAACAACCGATGCCGACTCTATCGGTTGATGCATTTGAGCTGGAACTCATGCTGGAAGTCCGAACCGGTTCCGGACTAGTTTGACTGGGTAGAGGAATAACCGCTGTCAATTCTGTCGAACTCAGCCACAAAAAAACATGACAGTAGCGCACCTGGTTTGGATATCCCAACTACCTTCGAAACCGTTAGAGATTTTACACAAGTTGAATGCTGAAGGTGGACGTCTGTTCTATGTGCTTACACTATCCTTGGGCTATGATGACGTCCCAAAAAGAATACACGATTATAGCATTAGTGACAGTGATCGTACCACTTACCTCTAAAGCGAGATCACCAATAACTGCCGCACGCCACATAATTTTTCACATAATTGTTTCCATTTGACTGACCATTTCGATATTTTGCACGTTGGATGCCAACAAAATTTTTCAATTGAACATTGGGTTGCCATACTGGGGAGCCTTCCATCCGGAGATTTTTGCTGACCTGAGATAGGTTTTAATAAGAACACGAGTATGCGCTAAAACCATAACTACGTACTTAGTTGAAATAGAACAAGTATAATCTCTTTCATTTCTTTTGTTACTCGTGAGGGCATCAATAACATTCACCATTGAGTGTTTTGTCTTGGCAAAGCCTAATGCCTACCATTGGTCTGAGTCGTTCTCATTCAACTGTAAATCGAGTTAGATAAGTGTGGTCACTTACCCGACGAACCACAAAGAATCCAAAAGCACCAATCATCCTCGCTGTGGAGGACAAGCCGAAGTATTGCCCTCTTCCACCGCTAACGGAGGAAGTAGACTGAAGCAAGCAGAAAAAACAGCATCGTCTTCCGGTATTCTTTACTGGGCGCAAAGAATGCGCTTATTGGTCATCACAGTCGCCAGAGAGGTTCCAACAAAGAAGCAAACCACTTCTCCCTGAACCACTTTTAAGGAACGCTGCATAAGCAACCAACATTACTACCGGAAGAACTCGCTTGAAACAAACAAATTCAGTACAGTCGTGATTCGTTGGTAGGACATTTTTTAACTGAACCGCTTTTTAGTTGGACCTCCGCTAGTTGGACCATTGTCCAACTAAACAGCTTCTTCTTCTTCCAATTCTGTTTATTTTCCGTCGGCCTATTTCCGCAACGAGGCCAAAACCGACGCCACTATCTAGATTGGATATCGACCCATCAACTCATGGGCCGGGGACCAACGGCTTTACTTCCCTTCCGAAGGAAGGCGTGACCTCAGATTTTTCTCACCTCTGAAAAATCTCAACGACCTCGACTGGAATTGAACCCAGACCAACTGGGGTGGGTGGCAGTCACGCTAACCACCCAACCATCGGCGCCGTCAACTAAAAACCATCTGAACGCCAAAATCTCATTTCAAATTTACTTTGACAATCAATCTGACAATATTTATACAATATCTGACAAGGCTGTGGCCCAACCAGCGAATCACGACTGTATTACATAAGTTAAAATTATTCGTTGTCTTATCAGACCAGGAGAAATTGATATAAAACACGGAGATCGCCCCCAACCGGAGTCTGTAGGTCAAATCCGGAGGGATGGCAACCCTAATTGAACATGTCAAACGTAGAAAAACTCTAGAAAGAGAACTGCGGAGACTCCATTTTGGATCGATTGGATTCGCGTTTAGCTGTCAAAAAACGAATCCAATCGAATATTAGGTCTGTTCCAGTACCAGGAGAAACTGGAAGTACTCCGGAGAAAAGCGTTCCTGTACTCTCTTCTTCTCTTTTTTCTTATGGTAGCAAACCGGAGTAAAAAGGAGCAAAGATTTTTTGCTCCTGTTAATGTAGAATACATTTAAGGTTTCAATATAGGGGTCCCGTTTCAAAATATCGGCTGCGGCGCCGCGTCAGATTTTGAACGTTAATAACTTTTATCATACTTAACAGAATGATTTGATTTTTAGGCCAATTTGTTGCAAATATGTTCCTCTATGCTGTATTAAAATTTGAAGTATGTATAACATGTACTAATAACAAAAAAAATGTGTTTTGAAAAATCTTTCGAAAACGACTCGGAAAAGTGAAAATTTTCAGCCCATCCCGCACAGAGCCGTCGTTATGGTAGACCAACCGAACAATAAAATAATGAAAAGTTTATATATAGGTCCACTACATGTTTGTTCGTATGGTTATTCGCATTGGGTTGCTTGACGAGAGCACTTGGTGGGGGAAAGACGGCATATTCCTTTGGTTAGGCCATTAGAAGCCGGACGGAAAGGAAAGGCTCATGCACGGCACGAGAACGAGCGAGAAAGCGATAGTAGTGCATATTAGCGCGATTATATAAATATCTGTCGGTCGGTTTTTCTCATCATTCGTATTCGTTCAAGCACTAGCAAGCAGGCAGTCCGAAGAAAAGCAGTTGGCGATGACGACGGCGGAAAAAGTGCCCCAGCTACTGGTGACTCATCGCAACCCGATCAGGAACTGTCGCCCTGCAAGAATTTCGCCCCAACTAAAGGGCAACAGAGTAGGCTATCGTTCCAGCGTCTGGGTCGTGAGATTGTGCAGGACTGCAAAGTCGAGCTACGCTTACAAAGCTCAGTCGTAATGATGCCCCGAGAAGCCAACGATGCCTACTTGGTCGGTTTGTTCGAGAATGCAAAATAGTGCTTTCTAGCTCACCGTGTCCGCGGGGAGTGCATCTGAATTATGCTCCCGCAATAAAACAATAAACGGTTCTTTACAGGACCAATTAATTGTGTTCTAATAAGAGTTAAATTGTAATTTACATTTTATGGTGTATAACAAATAATTTTCAGAAAGCAATATAAGAAATACGATGTGTGGAAAGAAAGAGAATTTAAATTATCCTCTCTCGCTCGTTTTCGTGCACTGCTTTTCCATTCCTTTCTGCTGCTACTACCATCATAACTAAAACGAATGTGCGTGTTCCCCCACCATCTCATGACCAGTGTTGCCACAATTGCATGTCGCTATTACAATTTGAATTATTTTATTGATCCTCTCTAGTATTGATAAAATATAGAACGTGCAAAGTACACTAGTCGCATGCTTTTATTCGAACTTTTTGGCAGCCTCCGTTGATTAACTGCATAAATCGATTTGTTTGGTCAGCTCCTTGCTAGTAGCAAACTAAATAGCCTTTATCAGCGCTAACAAATAACACGAAAGAATTTAAATTTGTGAAAATCTTCTCCTTCCTTCTTTTCAAATCTGCAACATTCTTTGAAAATATTGTTGGAATGTTGTTATTGAAAAACTGAACATGCAAGTTTGCTAGCACTGGCCACTAGATTGAAGGCGATGGAAAGACAGAATATTCGTTTTGGTTATGCTAGTATTGGTAGCCGAACGGAAAGGAAAGGCACAGGAATGGCACGAAAACGAGCGGGAGAGCGATAGTAGTGCTTTCTCGTGTTTTCATATATGAATATTGGTCGGTCGGTTTTTCTCATCATTCGTATTCGTTCAAGCACTAGCAAGCAGCCAGTCCACCGGAGGAAAGCAGTTGGCGATGATGACGGTCCGCAAAAGTGCCCCAGCTACTGGTGGCCCATCGCAACCAACTACCGATCAGGAACTGTCGCCATGCTAGTATTTCGCCCCAACTAAAGGGCAACGGAGCAACTAATCCGCTGGCTAACATTCCAGCGCCTGGTTCGTAAGGTTGTGTATTACTTCAAAGTCGAGCTACGCTTACAAAACTCAGTCGTAATGAAGCCAGTGCCTACTTGGTCGGTTTGTGGGAGTGGGCGTAAATTACAATAAAAGCAACGGTTCTTTTCAGGACCAATCAATTGTGTTCTAGTGAGAGTTAAACTGAAACTTTCATTTTAAGGTGTGTAGCAAATTTTCAACAAGCAACATAATACGTTGGGTGGAAAGAAGTAGCTTGCACACGGAACAAAAATTTAAATTATCCTCTCGCTCGTTTCGTGCACTGCTTTTCCATGCCTTTCTACTGTTATAAGTATTACCAAAACGAATGTGTTGTTGCATGTGTTTAAGATAAACGTTGAAGTCGCATGCTTCTATTCAAGCTTTTTGGCAGCCCCCGTGAACTAACTGCATTAAATGATTTTTTTGTGCAGCTCCGTGCTAGTAGCAAACAAAATGGCCCTACCAGTGTCTGATTCGTGAGATTGTGCCGGATTTCAAAGTCGAGCTAAGCTTATAAAGTTCAGCCGTAATGGTACCCGAAGAAGCCAGTCTTGTCGTTTTGTTCGAGGCTACAAAACAGTTCGCCAGGCACGTAACTATCATGCCAAAAATATCCAACGATCCAGCGCATCACCATCAACACCAACGCCGATACCAAAGGTTCTTTTCAGAATCACCATTATTACCATAGAGAATTATTTGAAAATTTCCCATTCAAAGGTGATTCTGTTGAATATTATTAGATTTAAATTAACGTCTCGAATTGAAATCACGACGCTCCGGTTATGTGACAGACATTACCCACCCATCTTTTTTATTGTGACCACGACTAACGGTTTAATATAGACACCCCATTTCAATATTTCTGAAGGAACAGAAGGTCGAGTTTTGAAAGTTTGTAACTTTCATTGTACTTAACCAAATTACACAATGTTCGCACTAATGATTCAGAAATATGATCAGGAATCTTCTGTTAGATTTGTAAGTATGTATAATTTACATGAATAAAGAAAAATTGATTTTCAGGAATCAATTATTATCTGTTCTTCCATTGGCCAGTACTACGCGACTTTCTCATGCTAACAATTAATTTCATCGTTAGCCATCTCCCTCACCAAGGCCAACAACGCCAACAAAACCGGTCCTTTTCAGGACCACCATCATTTTTGTAAAGAATAATTTGAAATATTCCTCGCCCAAATCAGCTTTTGTCCGAAAATCCTAATGAGTATCAACATATTTGAAGAACCTGTTCCTTATGTATTCTACATCTCTCCGGTTATGTCGCAGACATTACCCACCCATCTTTTTACTCCGGAGTGACTTCCGTGTACTGGAACAAACCTATCATGAACGCTCTTGACTGGCAAAACGACCAATCAGAAGCTGGTTCAATATTGAGGTTAGGACTGGATCATATTGGCTACGCGATTGTCTTCTCTTCTCTTAGGCAAATAGTCCCCCGTTAGCCAGCAACTTTCCCTTTTTGACTGGGAATGTTCTCTATAAGCTGTGGTAACTGCCAAAGAGAATAGTGTGAAGCCAAAAATACCTTATTGAGCAGAACAATCGTGCAATAAAAATTAACATTACTCATGCCTGAGTTGGAGGAGATATTACATCCATCAAAAAAGAAATTAGAATTTTCGTCATAATTTAGTTCAATCGTGATTGTATAATGCATTCTAGAGTATGTGTATTAGTAAAGGCAAGCTTTCAAATTATTTCATCTCATTTCTCTTTCGAAATGCACATCATTTGATAAACAAATTCAACGATTACCATACACGGAAAAATAAAAAAACCCACAGAATATGTTCTTTTAACTAAAATTTAGGTAGTTTTGAGTCTTGCGTCGCTTTCGCACTTATTAGTGTTGTCGCAAAAACAAAGAGAGAGATTCGACTAAGTCGAGGCCTTCCACGGAATAAGGTACTTTTGAGTTGTTTGAGGTATACTCAAAATTAGGTAGATTCAACGTAAATTTAGGCATATTTAACTCAAGATTGAGTATAAAAAACCTGTCAATGAGTTGTGGTTTTTGCCGTGGTTAAAGGGAAACTACCTTCAACATGGTTTACCTAATTTTACCTCATTCCACGATACCCCGAGATTGAGTCAAAAGAGCTCAACTTTTGGTAGTTTTTCGTATCCGTGTACGGTTTATTTTAAAAATATAATAGGAGTCATTTAAAATGCTGCCTATGGAAGCGGTTGCCAAAATTCTACCTACTCAAAAAGGGCAAGTTGCTGGCTAACGGGGGACTATTTGCCAACTCGGATGCGCTAATTTCCCTTCAACTTGCCAGCAAATTGCTGGCAATTAGGGGGCTATTTCAAATCCAACATTTGGGCGGTTCGCCGCTATCATTTTTTGCCGCTCTATCCGCCCACAAATCGCCTCCAAATCGCCAAGTGAAAGCGCCATTTAATCGCACTTAATAGGGATCTTTAATTTGGAAAAAATTGTGCCAGTTTTTCATATGTATTGGTAGCGGGTGTCCTTACGAGTACACTCATATCATTCTTAAACCTTAATTATTCTTTTATGATTTTTAAATTAAAAAAAACCAAATTAAACTCAACCAGCAAACTGACAGTTGTCCTACTAAATGACGTATCTGCAAATATCTCGTTCGCCTCATTGTTAACCGGGACAGCACCCCACACAGCATGATCTGGTACTTTGTCAATCCGCTAGCAACCTGCCATCCCAAGTTTCATCTGCAAACTATGGTAGATCTGATAAGGCAACCTATAGGGTCGTGCAAGTCGCATGGGTTTGGATGTGTTATTGTCCTAAAAGGAAACAAACTAAAAAATGTTTTTTTCAATAGTTTCGGGCCAAAAAATTGAAAAAGGACTGAGATATTAACTCACGGTACTAATCTGCATCAGAATATGCCTTAACCCGCACACCCATAAATATCCCTATTGCCTAATATGAAAATTTAAAAAAAATACTTATTTTCTACTCATATAAACTTATCACTACACTAGGTAATCACCACCAAATTACAGGAAGAACCAATGGTGAAATTAGTATTGCACACCAAAACTTACCACAATCTGACGCTCATTAAGATTTTAGGTCAGAGATCTTGTTCCACTATACTTACACACGATTCCACAATTTCCCACATCCGTTGGTTAAATGAAGTGCACTAGACAAACTAAGTACAAGTGAGAACACACCAATTGTTCAAAAAACAATTTTAAGCTTAAGCCAAACATGAACCGCCATGTTTGAAAAACGTGAAAAACAACCAAGTCCATTTCAGCCGCCAGAAAATTTGTCTAAGTATTGAAATTGCCTTTAAATCGCATTCGCAAATTGCATTTGTTCCGAGGGGTACAATTAGCACAGGCGAGTTGAGTCAAACGTCAAACTTTTTAAATCGCTTGACCATGTTTGTCCGCTTTTTTTTGACAGGGCATGTTCGTCCGCATTTTTTTGGCCGGGTAGTGTTGAAATCATCCTAAAGGGAGTGTTGCCGTTTTGACCGATTTTCACTATTCGTCACTCTCCCTATTCTCTCTGGTAAAGGCTAGTTTACAGTTCGGGAAATGGGTCACGGGATTTGATCAGGAAAAATTTCCCGCAGTGATCTCTCCAAACTCAAACCAAAAATTCTGCTGCTTCTGAAAAATACAAACAGTATCAAACTTGCAGCGAATTGCAAACCTTATAGAAAATGCTATTTTCCCCTTCGGAAACAATTTGTGTTGAATTGTTTCCGGCCGGATTTCTGTGTGGCGAGTTTTAAAATCCCGTGATGTTTCTAACAGTTGGGTTTACACTTCAGGAAAACTGTCATTTTTGTGTAGACTCATTTCCCGTCACGGGATTTGAAATCCCGAGCTCCATTTAAAATACACAGGGATCCAAATCCCGTGACACGTTTTCCGAACTGTAAACTGGCCTTAACCAGCGATGCCACATGTTTTTTGAAATGTCTGTAGAAGAATAACTAAAATGTCTGTAAAAGTCTGTAGATGGTTGTGTAAATCGTAGTTACAATAAAATTTTACTTTAAAAATAGATTGAAAGTAGAATTCTATTGTGAATGAATCACTCGTATTCAAAAACAGTTATTCTAGCGCAATTTTACTAAGCATTATTACCCTTTTAAAAGTCTGTAGATCTCTGGCTACGTCTGTAGAAGACATCAAAAGTCTGTAAAATACAGACATATCTGTAAATCTGGCATCGCTGGCCTTAACTGCCATCACCGTAGAACCTACCGCATTGCTCCGAACTGTCACACAACCACATATACATAATGCAATGTTCGATTGAGCATACCACAATATGGAAGGACCTTGGTCGTGATTCTGTTGGTAAACGTAATAAACATTGGTTGAAGTCAGCGAAGGGATGCTGAGAATAAAATCTTTACACCAAAAGTAACGGAGTGCCGAGTGAATTGTGCTTAATTCAATGGTAAATATACTGCTGCATGCTTTGTTTGTCTAATTTCTGATGAGCTAAATTGTTTTTGAGGCTTACGCTGTTTAATTTTCTTGAACGCGAAACGGCGTAGCGTTCAATCACCAATTCTCGAGTACTTTTTCAAATGGACGTAAGTAACATTGAGAGCCTCTCTTTGTTTACTTTCTCTTTCGTTTATTACGACGTTATTACAACACTTTGTACTAATTTTCCAGTACATATTGAAAGCCGACGGTTTTTACTACAATATTATGCAAAGAGTAGAGTAGTAAATGTTGAAATGGCCGAGTAATGAACAGAAGAGAAAGACCTCAAAGAGAATCTCATTGTTACTTACGTCCATTTGAAAAAGTACTCGAGAATTGACTAATCCATGTGCAGTTGTGTTGGTGCGAGATTGAGGTTGAATCGGGTGTAATTTTCGCCAAATGAGGTTAAATCAGATGGCGAATCGTAACCATAGCGTTTTATGTATGTTGTCCATACACATTGGAACTGTGTTGGTGTCCTAGACGTCAAATAAGTCAATTGCCAGAGTTCGCGTTAAAAAAGAAATGGTGCCGAAGTATTCCGTGAGGAAAACGAAAAAAAAATGCACTGCAAAAAACGGTTAGGTATTTTGTAAGGAAAACAAATCCAACTCTGGTTTGACTTGGTTGTAAATGAGCTGTCAGGAATCTTATGGCGATTTCGCTTGAACCCGAAAATAAGTCAGGTTCTAACCCCAACCGCTGTCAGTTCATACATTTTGACAGCAGTTGGGGTTAGAAACTGATTCAGTTTCGCTTCAAACAAAAACCACATTAATGTACGTAAACGTTACACGACACAAATAATGCATCTTTACCTGGTGCAAAATAATAAACAAAGACGGAAAAAGCAAATGGGATTATGTTCAACAAAGAAACTGCATTAGACTGGCCAACAAGAGCTCAATTGTGCCTTTCACAACCAAAGGCGATTCACACCCGCTGGAATCGATTCAAAATAGCAAAAGGAATGAAAATACTCAACCTTATTCTTGTTAGCGATAAACGATTCGAACGAATAGTAAGCTCATTTGATTTTGCTGTCGTAAACGGGAATACAAACCACTTTCGAACGAATCTCGCATTCGTCGTAAACAAGAATAAGAGTGATTACTTATTGGATTCATCCGCAAAAATCAGAACAAGCACCAGGCAAATGTACGCGAAGAATCAGAGGTTTTTAGATTTATATACCCACACACAATCCGGCTCGGCAATTTCCCAATAGCCGTATAGTCAGCAAATTTAGAAACTGAAACATCAGTAAAGTGAAATTTGTTTGCTGATTTTCGGTGGAATGTTTTCCGAGTTTCAGCTATCAAACGTCACTTTTACTGAGATCTCAGCTGTTGAGATTTCGGAAAAAGATGCGAAAAGGCTGAGATTCGGCAGAAAAAATTAAGTAGTTGTTACCCAGTCAAAAAGGGCAAGTTGCTGGCTAGCGGGGGGCTATTTGCCAACTCGGATGCGCTAATTGCCCTACAATATGCCAGCAATTTGCTGGCAATTAGGGGGCTATTTTATATGCAACATTTGGGCGATTTGCCGCCGTCATTTTTTTGCCGCTCTACCCGCCCTTAAATCGCCCAGGGAACGCGCCATTTAATCGCCCTTAATTGCCTGATATGAAAATTAAAAATAATAATTATTTTCGGATTCACTATCTATTCACATAAATTTATCGGTACACTAGGTAATCACCACCAGACTATAGGAAGAATCGATGGTGAAATTCGTATTGCACACCAAAACTTACCACAATCTGACTTTCATTTAGACTCAGAGATCTTGTTCCACAATACTTACACACGATTCCACAATTTTCCACATTCGTTGGCTAAATGAAGTGCACTAAACAAACAAAATACAAGCGGGAACACGCCAATTGTTTAAAAAAAAAAACAATTTTAAACTTAAGCCAAACATGAACCGCCATGTTTGAAAAACGCAAAAAACAACCACGTCCATTTCAGCCGCCAGAAAATTTGTCTAAGTATTGAAATTGCCTTTAAATCGCATTTGTAAATTGCATTTGTTCCTATGGGCAATTAGCACAGGCGAGTTGAGTCAAACGTCAAACTTTTTAAATCGCCTGACCATGTTCGTCCGCATTTTTTTTGACAGGGTAGCACTGTTTGGTACACATTTTATTTATTGATATGACCTTGTGCTTTATTATACACTCTTAATATGATCCTAGTTTTTGGCCTTATTCCCTAGAGTATTAGGTTTGAAAACTTAATGTAACTAACGAGGCAAATTATAGCTTTCTAACACTGCGGAGTCGAAAAGGTTAGGTCTAAAAAAATGACTTGTTCGCTAACTTATTCTTTCGCTAATTAATGCAAATGTTCAAGCTCTAGCTTAATAAATTCTATGTCGTCGTGAGTAAGAACTTTATATGTACGATTAGAAAAACCAATCCGAAGATATGATTTCATACTTGTGCGAATATTTTTTGGAGCCACAAAAAAAAATATTTTCGGTCGCAAACTCGTCGAACAGCTTGTTCAACGCTTCCGTCTCCACCCGAATAGAAATGTACAGTAACAAAACCATGATTTTCACTGTGACTACAATAATTTTACAATAATTTACAGTAAGTTTTAGTGTTTTGCTACAATATAAAAACAATAAACTTTAACTTTTTTACAGTAAATTTCAATGTAAAATAGACTTTTACAGTGAAAAAGGAGGGTGGTTATGTATCTTAACATTAAAAAAATCAATTTTTCTCCATACATTTTCTTCTCGAAAACAGTAAAATTTAATGTGAATGCACTGTATCAGATTTTTGCTGAACAGTGAAATTTATTGTTACATGAAATTTTATTGTAAATCTACTGTGAGAACTTGGCATCGAACAATGTTGAAACAGTAATAACTATAATATGTATTGTTTTATGATCGTTTGTAGGGTAGATGCTATTGTAAAATTCTATCCGGGCATCGTCATTATCTTCGCCGGACGGCCGCTACCGGCCTTCCGCTCTACGCTCAAGGATGCCAGGATCTGGTATACTGTACTCACGGGCACGTCTTTCGTCTCGAAAGTGTTCTACCGTAAACTTTTCACGATGACCATGCGTTTCGTAAAACCGTACAACACGCTCTCGGAGTGCTTGCTTTTTCGATGCCATCTTTGATTGAACTGACAGCACCCGATCGAAAAGAAACATGCCACCCATTTTAAGGGAGTCCAGAGAGCAATTTTCTTGGAGAGATAAAAATTTATACGCTTTACTTCAATTACAGAAACGTATAGAAATCATTCTAATTGTTTATTGAACACCCGTTATAAATAACGCATTTATAATATTGGTCATGTTGTTTCTATTTTAGGTACATTTTAGGTGAATTGCAACCGAATCTGACGAAAGCAGTAGCAAAGAAAGTACTGGAAACAGTCCCTTATCCATCAGAATCTTTCCGATATCGGTCAACACATATCGGCCCAGCAGGGATAATTGGTCAAGTGAGTTTATTTTAAGTTTTCAATAAATACCCGTTCTTTGCTTATCGTCGTTGTCGTGCTAGCTTATGACAAATACCATTTTGAGTTGAACTGAGTTAGCTATGTCACGTTACTTGCCTGAAAAATCTACAAATTGGCGTTTTGGGAATTTAGAAATTCTGCTTGATTACAGAGATATAGCGAAAGACGTGACGAGAAATTGTAAGTTTTTTGATTGGGGTGTGACGGTATTGCAAACATCAAGCATATTGCGTGCATCAGTTCTAAATAACCTGACACGCTAAATACGCATTACGCCTCGATAGTAGTGCATCGAGGAGACCGAGGGGGCTTGTCGCCCTTTTTATGTTTTGTTTTTTTCATACCCTCCATCAGCCCTAACAAACGATCAACCACAAGCCTTTGCGCGCTGGTGTGGTCGACGTGGATTGAGTTTCGCTGTGGGCTGTGTTTGCAGACATTGTTCCACATTTTAATGGTGGTGTTGGTAGACGGGGCTCGCAGTGGGCGTCGTGTTGTGCCGATTTATCGGTCGGCTTCGTCATCATGCACAAGATATAATTAAAGGAATGTATGGAAATAGAAGCCTAATAGAGGTTGTTTTGTATTAATTGTAGTCTTAAGAAATAGTGCACAATTTAAGTGCTAGTCTATATGTGTATGTGTTCTTCTGAGCGTTTGGGACATCTGAGTCAGGGAATGTACGCAGAAACGGCGTATATGATAGAATTGTGGTGTTCAATTTGTGCATTCGATTTATTAATTCGAAGAGATCAGATTGGATAAAATAAGATACAATTAATTTACCGGTGAACATTCATGCCCGGTCAACATAGCTTGATGAACAGAAAACAATTGTCGTTAATAGTAAATAAACATAATTTGCTGGCGTTTAGACGAGTTAAACTAGTTTGATTGTATGTTACATGTGTTCTTTTCATCTAGTTACTATGTTTATGTTTATTTCCTTCACCAACAGGCCTCTTGGCCCCAATGGTGGTTGCTTAAACTAATTACATTTTAAAATTGCCAACATTTTTGCTTTTATCGCATTCCGCGTCCGGTTGAAGTCAAAAATTCGTTGGAGTCCGGTAACCCTATGGTTGGTTCTCCTGAACGGAACTCGCAGAAGAGAGTTATTACGTAGAGCTCGAACGTGGGCTAGAAGATCCAGACGTCCGAGGGTTGTAGGGCAATCCACTCTGTCAGAGAGTAAGTCCGAGACGAACAGGGCTCGAGAGCAGTCCCTCCGAATGCTGAGTGTATCGAGGTATGTATGCCGAAGGGCGAAGCGTATGAACCTGCGTTGGACAGCCTCGATTCTGTCAATCCCGTTCTGGTAGTACGGATTGCAAACAACAGAACAATATTCTAACGTTGTGCGGACCAGCGCACAGTAAAGCGATTTAAGATAATATACGTCCCTGAAGTTTTTCGCTATTCGGAAGATGAACCCAAGCTGTTGTGATGCCTTATCCACGATGTATGAAGTATGTGGTTTGAATGTTAGTGCCGAATCCACGATGACTCCGAGATCTTTGATGTGAGAGTGTCTTGGAATACTCGAGCCGAAGAAATGGTAGTTATGGATGGCGTTTCCGCGCGAACGTAACGATTGAGCATTTGCTCGGGTTTAAAACCATTCTGTTTAGATCACACCACGTACTAAAGCTGTCCAGTTCCCTCCGAAGAAGCTCGGCATCGGTTTTATCCCGTACTTGTTGAAAAATTTTCATGTCGGCGAAAGAAAGGCGGGGTCCTTGTAATGTGATATTGACGTCATTAAAGTAGAGGAGGAATATTACTGGATATGAAGTTCAAAGTACTGACGTCTATGCCTTTTTTAACAAGCGGAATAACCTTTATCTCCTCGTTACAATTTAGTCCTTCTTTAGACATTTTTTCGACAGTCTGCTAACGCTGGGATGAAAGGATTATTTTTAAGTGGAATTCTTGCGAAGATTATGTGAAAATCACATAAATAACATAAGAAATACCATTGACTAAGATTTCCAAATGAATTACACGTGAATATCGATTAGTTTTACCTATAGATGTAATGGGTAGAAGAATCGGCGAAATCAATTGTTTTACATATGGATATGCACTGTATGTTTTTCACATGAATGTTATGTGCAAAGTTCATACAACAGCATGGTAACCAAAATTCAATGGTAAAACATATCGTATTCATGTGAAAGTAGTATGAATATAATTTGAAAATGCACATGAACTGCGTTTTAATATATTTTCATGTGAAATTCGAAGGGAAATCATTTGATTTGTTTTTCAACTTGCAAGTGCACTTGAAATTGATGTTAAATTTTCTTTGGTTTTATAGTGTGATTTTTTATCAGTGTGCCAAGTCTCTGTGAAGAATATATTCTCATTCAAAGAGAATAGTGAAAGAGACGCAGAGTGAAAATCAGTCAAAACGGCAACACTCCCTTTACGATGATTTCAACACTAGAATTTGGCAACCGTTTCCAAAGGCAGCACTTTAAATGACTCCTATTATATTTTGAAAACAAACCTTTTGTCAATCGTTGAATTTGTATATCAAACGATGTGCATTTCGAAACAAAGAGATGAAATAATTCTAAAACTTGTTTTTACTCATACATAGACTCTAGAATGCACCTTACAATCACGATTGCACTAAATTCTGACGAAAATTCAATTTTTTTTGATAGATTTACAATACTTATCTCCTCCAACTCAGGCATGAGTAATGTTTATTTACATTGCACGACTGGTCTGCTCAATAAGGTATTTTTGGCTTCACAATCACACTATTCGTCTCTTTTCCTATTCTCTTTGTTCTCATTTATTTAAGTTTAAAGTATAGGTGTCGTGGTGTACTGACAGTGTTGGAAGAAATAATGAATTTCTGCATTTGGATTGAACCATAAGTTTTAAAATCGTTATAGGGTGAAGTGCCTATTTTCACCATACTAAGGAGGGCGCCTCACTGATTCATTAATTATTCGGCCTACAAACAATGGAATGCGAACAAATTGGCATCAATACCCACACTATCAGGGTGGGTTGCTGGCGAGTTACGGCGGGTTGCCTAGAACAATGTTTCAATAGCCTACCGCTCGCCAGCATGTATTTTAACACGCCTAGCCGCCATTTCGTTTACTGGGTAGCTTTGCTTCGTTGGTAAGTACCAACATAATAACATACATGCGCTGAAAATAGTGAAATTCTCGTGTTTGAGCGCAACGAAAACACGAATCGAGTGCCCCTATTGTTGCGCTACCATTTGACTCAAGGCGTTAAACAAAGATGGCAGACACTGCTCTAACCAACGGCTTCAAATGGGTAGCGTGATAATAGAAACATAGCGATAATGGGCTCATCACCCTAACTATTTTTTGAAAACTCGTAGCTAGTTTCCGTCTTCGACAAAGTTGTTAACCAAGGTTTGAATTATCGTTTTATAAAACTGGTTTTTCATATTGAGTAAAAAAGCGATATTTATTAACGTAAATGCAAAATATTTGATTTCCCCATATAAAATCCCACACAAACTTTGAACGCAATGCACAAACCTGGGAAGCAACCGACCGCTCCCAAACTTTGTACAGGCATTTGGGATCACAAAAGGAACTCAAAAAGTGCTGTGCTGAAAAATGTCATTTTCGAGCCACTCTAATGACCAAACTAGAATAGTAATTGAATACTAAAACACAGAGAACAGACGTCCATCTTCAGCATTCAACTTGTGTAAAATCTCTAACGGTTTCGAAGGTAGTTTGGATATCTAAACCAGGTGCGCTACTGTCGTCATGTTTTTTTTGTGGCTGAGTGCGGCAGAATTGACAGCGGTTATTCCTCTACCCAGTCAAACTAGTCCGGAACCGATTCGGACTTCCAGCATGAATTCCAGCTCAAATGCGTCAACCGATACAGTCGGAATCGGTTGTTTTCTTTGAGCTAGATTCCATGCTGAATCCATCCAGGATTTCGAACCGGTTCCGGAATCGATTTGACGGATAGTTGGGATAGGTTGGTGTGGCGGCGCAAGTGTTTTTCGTATATTAATTCAAATGTTTACACACGTTTTTTAAATATTTTTGTTCGATCATGGATGTCTGTTCTCTGTGGCTAAAATATTTAAAAACAGTTAGCGTTATGGCAGAGGACTTACTGAACTTTGTTGAACATTTTAGGTGTCCAGCTGCAGCACAATCATGGAGCACCAAAATACAAAACCTAATGAGGAGATCAAACTAGAAGAACCCGTCGAATTCAATACCTCTCTACAGTTAAAGGTGGAAGAAATCGAGATCATAGGTACACTGCCTGAAATAGAGCCCGGACAGCCGCCAGCAGATGCCGCTAGCCATCAATGTGAATTTTGTGACAAACATTTCCAATCTATTAACCTGCTCAACCAGCATCAATTTAATCATCCTTACATATGCGATTTGTGTGGAAAAGAATATCGTACGCGTAATGTTATCAGAGACCATATGAAATGGCATAGGGAAAAGTCTCACAAATGTGATGTTTGTGAGAAGGCATTTCACGCAGTCGGTCTGCTCACTAGACATAAGAAAACCCACATTTCTAAATCATCCCTTAGCTGCCCAGATCCTTACATATGTGATTTGTGTGGTAAAAAATATCGTGAGCTCAATCAAATCAGAATTCATATGAGGGTTCATAGAGAAAAACCTCACAAATGCAATTTGTGTGAGAAGGCATTTTTCACAGAAAGAGATCTTAATGAACATAAAAATCTTCACTCGAACGATAAACCATACAACTGTAAATTGTGTGGAAAGGCATTTCACATGCAGACTCAGCTACGAAGCCATACGATTAATCACTCGAGTGAGAAACATTTCAATTGTAATGTGTGCGGCAAAGCATTCGCTATGTCCTGGAATATCGCGATCCAAAATGGAATAGACATGAACACGGACAAACTTACTGCGTGTAGCGAACATGAATCTTTTCGCCTAATTAATACAACATGTGATATATGTGGAAAAGAATGTCGTACGTTCGTACAGCTGAAAGTACATCTGAATGCTCACACTGTAAAATCCCATAAATGTGACGTGTGTGAGGAAGGCTTTGGTTCTATTCAGCGACTCAAAGAACATAAAAGAATTCACTCAAATGAAGAATCATATGTGTGTGAATTATGTGGAAAAGTATTTCGCATGCGAAGCCAGCTGAAAACTCACAAGCTTACCCACTCCAATGAGAAACCATTCAAGTGTGAAGCGTGTGACAAATGCTTTACTATGCGCTATCAACTAAGACAGCATCAGCGTGTGCATACAGATATGAAGTACAAATGCGAGAAGTGTGGTAAAGAATTTAAATTGTTGAATACCTTAGAACAGCACTGGACTATTCACACAAACGAAAAACCGTACGTATGCAATGTGTGCGGTAAAGCATTTCGCCTCAAAGCTGGTCTCAAAATTCACATGTACAGTCACACAAATGAAAAACCATACAAATGTGACGTTTGTGGCAAAGACTTTGCTGTGAGAGGCGCTTTTAACGTACATATGCGGATACACACAAAAGAAACACCGCACAAATGTGAAGTGTGTGGAATGGAATTTAGTGGAAAATACCTCCTCCGAAATCATATGTATCTTCACACGCACGAAAAACCACACAAATGTGAGGTATGCGGACAAGGATTTCGCCTAAAGTGCACCCTCAAAAAACATACATATGTGCACTCAAAAGAGAAACGGTTTAAATGTGAACTATGTGGAAAAGGATATCGTGTATGGGATCATCTCAAAACGCACATGTATATTCACACAAACGAAAAACCTTACAAATGTGACGTATGTGGAAAGCATTTCCGTTCTAAACCGAACCTCCAACTCCATATGTTTGTTCACTCGAAAGAAAAACCTCACGAATGTGAAGTATGTGGATTAACTTTTAGCTCTAAAAGAGCCCTCACACAACATGCAAAGACTCACACAGACCTAAAACCGCACAAATGTGACATATGTGGGAAAGAGTTTCGTGTAAAGTACTGCCTCAAAACTCATATGTATTTTCACACAAACGAATATCCTTACAAGTGCGAAGTGTGTGGAAAAAAATTTCGTGAGAATCATCTCCTCAAAACCCATACTATTTTGCACACAAACGAGAAACCATATAAATGTGAAGTGTGTGGAAAAGAACTGCGCGCAAAACCCTGCCTCAGATCCCATATGTATATACACAGGAACGAATATCCTTACAAATGCCAAGTGTGTGGAAAGCAATTTCGTCAGGGTCATCTCCTCAAAACCCATAGGTATGTTCACACAAATGAAAAACCGTACGCATGTGAAGTGTGTGGAAAAGGATTTTATCATCTCAATACCTTCAAAAGTCACAAGCCATGTAAGAGTCAGAAGTCCCTTCCTTGAAGATTCTTGATACTACCGCGTAATTGTATGAGTTTTTAAAATATAAAGCAGGAAATGTTTGTGTTTGTTTTATGTGTTTACTGTGAACCGACCTTCCACTAGACTCACAGTTGATAGACCTTTAAAAACCATACTACCATCAGCATGCAGCCATCACACCATTGCTTTTTAGACCCACCACCAGATGCCATCAACTGAAAGGGGGTAGCGGTAGGCGAAGAAACGGGTGGGGTGGCGATCAACCTGATTGGGTAGCTCGCTGCGCGTTATATACCATAGACGGGGGCAATTAACTTGACCAAAAGGGTATGACCGAGTCTGCTCTAGCTCGCTTCGACTATCATACAAGGGGAAAGGTCGATCACTTATCCGGAAAGTGTCGAACAGTCAAGCTGATTAAAGTGCAGCTATTGCATACGTGAAATTTAAATCGTGAGGAGCTCAAATGGACAACAGGTAAAGTCCCAAGATAAAGTCATTCCCCAGTCCTAAGACAGGATTCGAACCTACAACCACAGAGTAACAGACATAACACAGCAGACATTCTTCGACCATTTTAACGGTCACTTTAAACTTTTTTAGTTGGAACTGTGGCCGCATTTGAGATTATGGCGCCACTAGTATATGCGCAAGTATACGGGGGATAGATCACTAGCGAAAAATTGTTCTTGAGTCCGAGGGATAACCCTTTGGCAAATGAGTGGTTGGGACCGTGTATAAAAGGTGGAGCTAGTGTTCTAGTAAAATTCGCCGTTCGATAGTTTTCGAAGGAATTTCCTCATAGTGTTATGTCTGTTAGTCTGTGCTACAACCCTGGGTACTCCGGCCTAATGCACTGACCTGGGCTATGATGACGTCCCAAAAGAACACATGGTTATCGCCTTGGTTTGGTGACAGTGATCGTACCACTTACCTTTTAAGCGAAATCACACACAACTGCTGCCGGCCACGTAATCTTCACATAAGGGATCATCCATAAATGACGTAGCATTTTTGAGTGGTCTTTAACACCCCCCTCCCCCCTCGTAGAATTTCGTCACAAAGACCTCTAAATATTACGTAGCTTGACCAGCCCAGGCTGGTAATTACGTAGCTTGACGGTAACCCTTGTCACCGTAAAAAATAAAAAAAACGATATCAGATGAAACGGGTAAGGCTGTCGTGACATCAGGTTAATCCCTATTCCTCTATAAAAAAGCTACGTTGCATGACATGACCCCCTACCACCCTGTCGTCACACATCATCACAAAATACAAAACTCACTCCTCCCATATATAATGCTATGTCATTTATGGATGGTCCCTAATTGCTTCCATTTAAGGGATATTTTCCTCGCAGGATGCCACCAAAAAACTGCAATTGATCATGTCAGGTGCCGGAGCCAATCGATCATTACGTCACATAATGTTTGCTTTTCGGATCCATACACGCAGAATTTTATTTATGCATCGATAGCATACTTTTCTATCTGCCTCTCGTTTCTTCGGCTGTAAATTTTATGCATTGGACATATTCGGTCTATCCACTCATTGAATGCTTACTAGAAGTATATGCATGAAAATACATAAAAATCACAGCAGAAGAAAAGAGACGGGAATAGAAAGTATGCTAACTATGTATATTTATGTTTCTCAGTGTATGGAGAAGGTATTGCGGTTATGATATTGTATTATTTCTTCGGCTCATCAGAATCGGGCACTAACTTAGTGACAGCACAGAGAACAGACATCCATGATCGAAACAAATATTTAAAAAAACGTGTGTTAACATTTAAATTAATATTCGATAAACACTAGCGCCGCCACACCAACCTATCCTAACTATCCGTCAAATCTATTCCGGAACCGGTTCGAAATCCTGAATGGATTCAGTATGGAATCTTGCTCAAAAAGACAACCGATTCCGTCTCTATCGGTTGATGCATTTGAGCTGGAATTCATGCTGGAAGTCCGAACCGGTTCCGGACTAGTTTGACTGGGTAGAGAAATAACCGCTGTCAATTCTGTCGAACTCAGCCACAAAAAACATGACAGTAGCGCACCTGGTTTGGATATCCCAACTACCTTAGAAAACGTTAGAGATTTTACACAAGTTGAATGCTGAAGATGGACGTCTGTTCTCTGTGGTGACAGTATGAAGCTAGCGCCGGATTGACACTAACTTCAAAGTGTAGCGATACTAGCAACACGGCTTCTATAAACATTAAAATTAATCTTATCATTTGCGCATAACGGTGTATTTTCTCTTTCCTTTTTCTACTCCCCACTGAGACGTCCAAAAAATTGTTTCAAAATCGTTCAACACAGGTCCAACGATGGACGTTTGTTGAACGGTAATTTGGACGTTGTCCAAATTGGTCCAACGAACGTCCTTCATTGGACGATTTTGAAACCAACCGTTCTTAGAGGGTCCCTGTATCACTCTGAACAAAACGAGGGTCTGCCCCGAAGGGAAAAAGAGCGTGTCCGGATAAGAATAAGAAGAGTGACAGATTTGACAAACGCAAAACAGATTCAAGATAATCTGCATAAGGTGTATGCATGTGTGTACAATAATATTTTTGGTGGCAAACGCTTTGAGAGGCTGAAAGCACTAGTTTCTATATTCAAAACATTGTTTTAATTAATTTCGTTTTTATCAACCACTTTTTTGAGAAGTGAATCAGTATTTACGCAATGTCGATCTTGCCAATCGTAAAACCAAAACTCTTGCTTTACGTATGCCTATACCTTATCTGGTACCATCTTGGGTTTTCACGTTATTTGCAGTTTGACAAGACCAAAATTTGACAAGACCATAATTTGATGTTGGAACGGTCTATCCCTGAGAATGATCATAGGAAGGGCAATCCCTCGGAACAAAAAGCATAAGATTAAAAGCCAACAAGTTTCAACCTAGGGGCAGATCACTCTAGGTATGTATAACAAATTTTGCATCAAAAAAGAATGCATTTTTTATTTTTGCAAAAAAAAAATGCATTTTTTATTTTTGGCTCAACTTTTCACTCTCGCAGAAATGTTTATTTAACAAACGTCCTACGCTGATCCACTTTGTTCGACGTTTTGTTTCTTGAACGGCTAGTTGTCAGAGATGCCAGGTACTTTTTTCAAATGTCTGCAATAATAATTTTAAAAGTCTGGGAAGAACAAAAAATGTCAGAAAAGCTAGTGTAACCAAAAGCCCTTATATTCAAAAATCTGTAAATATCTGCAACCAAAGTAAAAAATCTGTAAATATCTGCGTCATCGAAAAAATCTGCAGCTTAAATTAAAAGTCTGCGAATTTGCAGACTTGTCTGCAAATCTGGCATCTCTCAGTTGTTTTGTAGGGTTTTGACGTCTTGCACGCTACGCAATATATTGCGAATTTTACCCCCGAATAGACTCACAGCAAAATAATTTTGTCACACGAAATATTAGGTTTGTTCCAGTACCAGGAGAAACTGGAAGTACTCCGGAGCAAACAGGTAGAAAATCGTTCCTGTACTATCTTCTTCTCTTTTTTCTTCTTCTGGTGGCAAACCGGAGTGAAAAGGAGCAAGAATTTTTTGCTCCGGAGCAACAGGGAGTAACTTCCATGTACTGGAACAAACCTATTGGCGATTTGCGGCAAAACCAAAATTAGTCATGCGACACCTATGATTCAGCTCATGAACTGGCAAAGTGATACAGTTTGCTTTTTTTCACCCGCAAGTGAGTCGTAGTTTACTACTAAAACTTCATTTTCTTTTCGGAAAAAGCTTACCACTGCCAAAATATGAATGAAACGAGTAAGAAATTTAGTTTTATTTGCAACTATTCTGAAATAACAGCCATTTGCAACTATTTTTCTCATACATTTCTTCGAAATGTAATCGGGGTATTATTGTGGTTATAAAAAATCGTTCTGTAAATAGAGTTTCAACTCTAAACCGAGACCCAATCAGTTCCAATGCCAAACTCCTTCATATTTTGGACTACGTAGGAGATTCGGCTATGTATGATACAAAGCTCCTATTAGCCGGATATATTTTTCCTCGCGTGATCTGGAGAGTTTCATGAATTTACACCATCTCATAAAGGTTTAGCTTAACTTAAGAGGAATTGGCGATTCTACGTTGAAACCGCTCGCAGATAGCGCTGGAAGGAAAGTGTTGCTGATTTTATTGTTCTGTCATAGTGCATATATTTTCTGTAAACATTGGTAAAAAATGACTTTTAAACACCAAATTACCGATCAATTTGTTGATAATTGTTTATGAAAATGGAGGAAAATCATCATTTTATCAGATGATGAGTAAACATCTTGCGAAAAGAGTGTAAAACATAGTGGTTTCTAATATTATTCGCAGAGCTATATGCGCGCTGTTTCGAAATGTAATTTGTTGAGCACCGTAGCCGCCGCAACAGCATTTCCCGTTGGTCCTAAGTTAAGCTAAACCTTCATGAGTTGGTGTAAATTCATGAAACTCTCCAGATCACGCGAGGAAAGAATATATCCGGCTAATAGGAAAGTGTCAGCTTTGTATCATGCACAGCCGATCCTTCTCTCCGATAGTCTTCACTGAATCTCCTACGTAGTTCAAAATATAAAGGAGTTTGACATTGGTGCTGATTGGGTCTCGGTTTCGAGTTGGAACTTTATTTATGGAACGATTTTTTATAACCACAATAATACCCCGATTACATTTCGAAGAAATGTATGAGTGAAATAGTTGCAAATGGCTGTAATTTCAGAATAATTGCAAATAAAACTAAATTTCTTACTCGTTTCATTCATATTTTGGCAGTGGTAAGCTTTTTCCGAGAAGATAATGAAGATTTTGTTGTAAGCTACGACTCACTTACGGGTGAAAAAAAGCAAACTGTATCACTTTGCCAGTTCATGAGCTGAATCATAGGCTTCGCATGACTAATTTTGGCTTTGCCGCAAATCGCCAATGGGAAATGATGTTGCGGCGGCTACGGTGCTCGACAAATTACATTTCGGAACAGCACACATATAGCTTTGTGAATAATATTAGAAATCACCACGTTTTACACTCTTTTCGCAAGATGTTTACTCTTCATCTTATAAAATGATGGTTTTCCTTCTTTTTCATAAACAATTATCAACAAATTGTTCGGTGATTTGGTGTTTAAAAGTTATTTTTTACCAATGTTTACAGAAAATATATGCACTATGACAGAACAGAATGAAATCAGCAACACTTTGCTTCCTGCGCTATCTGTGAGCGGTTTCAACAACGACACTAAATGCTTTTTTTATCACTTTATGCGCCCTACAAGTTCAAAGCTCTGAATATATTTTCAACTTTTCAACTGATTTCATTTAACTTCTCTATTGAAAGTGTCATTTTGGAAGTCACACTGGTTGCTTTGGGATTGTTTATTTTTTTCGTGCTACTAACACAACCAAATCGCTTTATCTGCCAGATCTTTAAATTTGTTACATTGCTTCTATATCTCTGTAGCAGTACGAGACATGTGTAAGCACGTTTGTTGACAGTTACTATAGACTTATCCAGCTGCGTTGGTATTGTGCCGTTTTGACGTTTAAATTGGGAGGAAAACAAATCATTTGCACTGCGAATTGGGAGGAAAACAAACCGCTTGTGGGCTTAAGGGGAGGACGGTAGTATAAAAATGCGAGATCTCAGTGTGCGTATTTTAAACGTCAGATATCTCAATGAGTTTATTTGTTTGTTTTATTGTCCCGTTAGCACGAGTTCCTCGAGTTGATTTTGTCCACTTCGTTAGATGTTGTGTGTCCGCAAGCTTAACCCTCAAAGAGGAGATACAGAAAAACCTACACTGTTGTACTTGAGGATAAAATACGGAACCTTATGGCGGTATGCTTCTAAAATCTCAATTTTTATTGACAAAAGAATTAGCACCGAAAAAAGTTCTTTTGCTTGAGATATCAGAAATCAGTATAATTTAAAGGTAATAAAATTATGTACGACTTGTACCTGAAACTAGTATTAACAATTATCTGTTTATAATTTTTAACGTGGTTCAAGTGAAAAAAGATGACAAAAACTTAGTTTTATACTTCAAATGTTGGATCTGGGCCATTTCGCCTAGCGTCGCTACGCCAACTGGATCATTTCGCCTAATTTAGTTTTAATTGAATGAGTGTAGTGAAAGGAATTTCAATAGTTAAATATTGTTATGAGTGAATCGGTATTTTAATTTGGTCTCATTTAAAGATCTATAGAATTATAAACTTTAAGAATAATGATCTATCTAATTAGCGACAATGTTGTTAAGCATCTCAGTTTTTTTATATATCTCAGATCGTGCTGCCTAAATGGTGCCACATCGCTTTTCTTCCCGTGCTGTCTAATATCTTTTCGCTCGGACCTAAACTAATTCGATATCTTATGTTTGAGTAAGACGGACAAACGAGTGGATCACATATTTGCTTGCGAGGCTTCGGTTCCGGCTTTACGCCGCTTCGGCTCCTTGGTCTCGGTTATACGACCGAACCGCACCACACTGGCTTCGTTGTATACACTTATCCAAGTAACAGTAAGCATTAATCTATCCAATATCGATTCTAAATAGTATGTAAGTTTTCTTCCCGTTTTGAATAACTATACTATATTACTATACAATAGACTGCATGCATGCGTGCATTTTCGGACCATATCCCGGTCAGCGTGGCAAGCAGAAAGTTAGCAAAAGTTGAGCAAAGCAACCCCCCAGTGAGCAAATTTTCTGGCAGAGACCGCTCTGCTAAATTTCTGTAAATCTTGGTTTGGCAGCCCTGTCAGATTTCTACGCGTATCCTGTCGGGTTAGTTGAGCTAGGGCGAATTCGGTTTCGCTCGCGTTTTCTGGCAAATTTTGACAGGAACCGAGCTAAACCCTGGCATAACTCGGACATAAACTATGCAAAGATCCTGGCAATTCCTACCTGGTAGAATTCAGCACGAATCGAGCAAAACATCTGACAAAGATGTGGCAGGAAGCGTGCAGAGAACTTTGCCGTACATTTCTGGCTCGATTCTGGATAGAAGTGAGCAGCATCGGTTGGTTTAACCGCTTCTGTCAGAAATGGTTGTTGCATTTGAGCGAATTCGTTGCCAGAATTCTCACACAAATCGCGCAAAATACTCGCAGAAACGCTGCCAGAATCAATTTCGCTTTGCTCAACTTTCTGCTTGCCACGCTGACCGGGAAAATTGATGCTGGCAGAGTTTCTGCGAGCATTTTGTGCGAGAATTCTGGCAACGAATTCGCTCAAATGCAACAACCGTTTCTGACAGAATTAAACCAACCGATGCTGCTCACTTTTATCCAGAATTCAGTCAGAAATGTACGGCAAGATCTCTGCACGCTTCATGCTACATCTTTGTCAGATGTTTTGCTCGATTCGTGCTAAACTCTACCAGGTAGGAATTGCCAGGATCTTTACACAGTTTATGTCCGAGTTATGCCACCGGGCGAAACCGAGTTCGCCCTAGCTCAGCTAACCCGACAAGATACGCGCAGAAATCTGACAGGGCTGCCAAACCAAGACTTACAGAAATCTAGCAGAGCGGTCTCTGCTCACTGGGATTTCGTGCGCAAAGACAGATGGAAATCCTCATTTTGTAGGAATATATAAAATTCCATCAACGGCTGGATTTGTCGTTAGCTTCTGCCGATAGGCTTTGAGGGCAGACATCAACATACCCCTCCATAGCTCCTTCACTGCCAACTGTCTGGTGGCGACTGAGTTAGGAAATGGGGCAAACAGTGATAATAAATATCTCAAGCCTTGCGCGCAGTCCACTGGACCTAAAAATAGATAACGAGAGATTTGGCCCGATCGGTGAGAGGGAGAGGTGACGATCTGCGCATAGGAGACACTGGGGGTCCATAGGTCAATTAGGAGGTATTGAAGGCTTGCAGCGGTGATCACAAAAACTGTTGGGAACATGTGATGGCATCATCACAGTTCCTCGATGGCGGAGTGGTTAACGCACCCAACTAGAGACTGGGAGATCGCAGGTTCGATTCCTGCTTATCTTTTCTCAGTGTTTCCAATAAAGGTGCATTTTCACTGTTTCTTCATTCTCACCGTTCCGGTCATTCTTTCTCTGTCTGTTTTCCAGTGGACACGTTCATAAAAAATCCTTAAGAAAGGAAAAAACAAAGACTCACGTCCAAACAAGGAATATACAAAGAAGTTCGCTTTCCTATCCCAAAATACCTATAATTTTGAATTTTACCCAGATACTGATTTTTATGAGATCTTGAATAATAAACGCATTTAACACCTTCGCCGCGCATTACGGAAGTTCGCCTTTTCATTATTCCACAAACAATTAACAACTTTGCGTTATTTACGTCCAAAAGAAAAAGAATATTGCGTTAGCTACTAAATTATTTCTGAAACGAAGGAGACTTAACGCACTTTGTTAAACATTTTAGGTGCCCAGCTACAAGATGGTCATGGAGCTACAAAATCCAAAACCTAATAAGGAGAAAAGAGAAACCATCGAATTTATCATCTTTCCTTCGTTAAAGGTAGAAAAAATCGAAATAATGATATCAAATGCCGTTAGCCATCGATGTGAGATTTGTGATAAAGAATTCCCATCTAACTCTAAGCTTGCCCATCATCAGTGGAATCACCCTTATATATGCGACTTGTGTGGAGGAGAATATCGTGAGCTCGCTCATATCAGATATCATATGCAATTTCACAGGCAAAAATCTTACAAATGTGACGTATGTGAGATGCTTTTTGCCACAGAATTACAGCTCAATCGACATAAGAAAACTCACGCTCGTAAACGACGCGGTAGCTGCACAGGTCCCTTCATGTGTGATTTGTGTGGAAGAAAATATCGTAAGCTCAATCACATAAGAACCCATATGATATTTCACATGGAAAAATCTCACAAATGTGACGTGTGTGAGAAAAGATTCGCCATAGTCGACCATCTCAACGAACATAAGAAATCCCATTTGAACGATAAACCTCACATATGTAAATTGTGTGGGAAGGCATTTCATATGAGCCATCTGCTAAAAAGGCACACATATGTTCACTCGAGTGAGAAACAATTCAATTGTAATGTGTGTGGAAAAGTATTCGCTATGTCCTGGAGTTTTGCGATCCACAGTGGAATAGACATGAACACGAACGAACTTTCTTCGTGTAGCAAACATGAATCCCTTCGTCTAATTAGTACAGTCTGTGATATATGCGGAAAAGAATATCGTACACTTGAAGAGCTAAAAAGGCACAAGAAAGCTCACAATGTGAAATCTCACAAATGTGACGTGTGTGACAAAGCTTTTGGTAGCATTGGCCGACTCAATGAACATAAGAAAACTCACTCGAATGAAAGATCATATGTGTGTGAGTCATGTGGAAAGGGATTTCGCACGCGGAGCCAGCTTAATGCTCACACGCTTACACACTCCAAAGAGAAACCTTTCAAGTGTGAAGTATGTGATAAAAGTTATCATCAGCTCTCTCAACTGAACTCACATGCAGTTGTGCACACGGATCATGTAAAGTACAAATGCGAAATATGTGGTAAAGGATTTGAATTCTTGCATGCCTTAGAACCCCACTGGACTCTTCATACCAACGAAAAACTACATACGTGTGAAGTGTGTGGAAAGGCGTTTCGTCTCAAAAATGGTCTGAGCAAACACATGCTTATTCACACAAATAAGAATCAGCACAAATGTGAAGTGTGTGGTAAAGGATTTTGCGTAAAATATGCTCTGAAAATACATATGAAGGTTCACGCAAATGAAAAACCGCACAAATGTAAAATGTGCGGAAAAGCATTTGGTCATCCCTTTTCCCTCGCCCGTCATAAATTAGTTCACTCTTGGTAAAAAATGAACAAATGTGACATGTGTTAATCTATTTACGCCGAAATGACATTGTTAAGTAGCAGGTGTATCGACCTAACCGTAAATCTTGAGCGTTTTTTCAAAACGTCATATCTGCAATGAGTTACTCTCTTTATTTACTTTCTCTTTCCATTTTTACGGCGTCACTATAACACTTTTCACTTATTTTACACTACAGATCGAAAGACGGTGGTTTTAACTAGCATATTATGCAATGAGTTGAGGGATAAATGTTAAAGTGACCGAATTATTAACAGAAGAGAAAGTAAACAAAGAGAGTAACTCATTGCAGATATGACGTTTTGAAAAAACGCTCAAGAAATGTGTTTTACATCCCAAGGTGATCTAAACTAGAAAAACTAGAACAGTGGTTTTCAACCTTTTCCGTTCCATGTGCCCCTTTCCGAATATTGATTCTTATGATGTACTCCGTTCGGAAAATTGCCCTCATATTTGACAAGTGCTGGTCCTTTTGTTTACAGTTTGGACTTAAAAAAATTGGATTCCTTTAAAATAAGTTTAGTGCTATCAATTAATACCCAAGTAATCTTACCGCAAAACTATTTTCAGAGAACACTAGGAGTAATTGATAAAATATTAATTAGTTCAAATGCTCGTAAAATTATGCTCGTGAAATTATGCTATGTACATTTTAAATGTGTTCAGAATACTTTCTAAAACATAAAAAAAACATAAAAGCCAACAGCCAGAAAACATTTGAAGTTTGGCAAAGGGTTAAAAGTAAACGGTTAATGTGCTATACAGTGAAAGTAAAGTGCCAATGATCTTTTTTGAGCAAAAATCCGCTGAAATCAAGTAAAATCTCCAGAAATTATTGCATGTTATCAAAATATAGATCAAACTACAACGAATGTGTGCATTGTTTTGACAAAATTCGCCTTCGTTTTCAAATAGCAGATTGAAATATGTTAGCAAAATTTCAAACCCATTTTACTCGATTCCGTCATTTTATTTATTGGCCCTTTTCAAAAAAAAAGGCGTGATGTATACTTCCAAAACATATGATTCCCAATATATTTTAAATACTTCCCAATATATCATTTGGTATTTCAAAAATACTGGAAAAATTCCAGCATCGCTTCTACATGTAACATTGTGTGCCACACCTTTTTATGTAACGTAATTTTTCTACACGTTTGATGCGTGTGTCATGTAAAAACTGAGAAAAGAAATTAATACGCCTTTTCGATTTCTTGACTGTGCCATACACCATCATAATCGTCGTTTTGAAATTTGTGTTGTGGGATACGTCAAGTCAGATTAGACTGTTTATAATTTCTGAAAGCAGTTATGTCGTTTGGTTTTTACGATTCTTTGAACGTTATTTTTATCAAATTTGAATATCTTATCCTGTATTATCGGTTTTATCGAAAAAAGATGACATTCGCCCTCGTACACACCTGCACTTGAATAGAAATGTACAGTAACAAAACCATGATTTTTAATGTGACTGTACAGTAATTTTACAATATTTTATTTATGCTATGATACAAAAACAAAACAATAAACTTAAACGTTTATACAGTAAATTTCATTGTGAAATCGACTTTTACACTGAAAAAGGGGGGTAGTTATGTATCTTAACATTAAAAAAATCGATTTTTTTCCATACTTTTTCTCGAAAACAGTAAAATTTAATGTGAATTTACTGTATCAGTTTTTGCTGAACAGTAAAACTGACAATGAATACATGAAATATTATTGTAAATCTATTGCGAGAACTCTACGTCGAACGACGTTGAAACAGCAATAACTAATATATATTCCGGTATCTACTACGCCGACATGTTTTGCAAGCCAGGATCTTAAACATCGTGTTCAGGTCGATCTACCCAAGTAACCAATAAGCATTATAACGTAGCCTAATATCTGCTTTAGATCCACATATCAAGCTGTCCTAAAGAGCCGTGAAGGCCTAAATACTGATATAATGCTGATATTATGTTAGAAAAGGCGAAATATAGTACTATTACTGTGCAGACAGCTCAATTGACAGCTCATTTCTGCAGTATTAATGCTATTATAGCAGCGCACAAATGTCAATTTTGAAAGCCTTATATTGGCAATACTAATGCTTTTAAAAAAATTTAGGATGCTGTCATTGTTCGCCATGGTTTTGAAACCATTTCTTATGTTTCCTTTCGGTATCATGAGCAAAAAGGAAAATTTTTAAAATAAGCTGTTCTATTTAAAACCGTAATTGTCTCTCTTCTAATGCATTGTAATGAATATCCTTAATGGGTTTTCTTTCTCACATGATATGAATGTTTTACGAAAATTACCTTAAGTCAGTCTCGAGAACTGAGGTACCTTGCCTCGTCCTTCACGGTAAGGGCGCTGCGTTTGCTCACTAGACTATATTGCACATGTTCGATTGAAATGAAATATGCCGAATATAATCTTCAAGAAGAGTTGCATAACAAATAAACCCACAGCATTACAATAGCATTATATCGGCTTTTTATTTGCTCTATAATGGCACTAAATGCACTTGTGAAGCTTACATGCTTTAAAGATCCTTGAAGCATGTGCGCGTTATATCACCCTGTCAAAAAATGCGGACGAACATGGTCATGCGATTTAAAAAGTTTGACGTTTGACTCAACTCGCCTGTGCTAATTGCCCCTAGGAACAAATGCAATTTGCGAATGCGATTTAAAGTCAATTTCAATACTTTTCAAATTTTCTGGCGGCTGAAATGGACTTGCCCAGTAAAGTTAAGCCGGAAATGAACTGGAATTCTGGCTGGTTCCAGTTCATATTCCGGCTCCAGTGCAACAACCGATTCTAACTAGAATCGGTTGTGTCACTGGAGCCGTAATACGAACTGGAACCAACCCGAATTCCGGTTCATTTCCGGCTGAGCTTAACTGGGTGGTTGTTTTTTGCGTTTTTCAAACATGGCGGTTCATGTTTGGCTTAAGTTTAAAATTGTTTTTTTAAACAATTGGCGTGTTCCCGCTTGTATTTTGTTTGTTTATTGCACTTAATTTAGCCAACGAATGTGGGAAATTGTGGAATCGTGTGTAAGTATAGTGGAACAAGATCTCTGACCTAAAGTCCAAATGAAAGTCAGATTGTGGTAAGTTTTGGTGTGCAATACGAATTTCACCATCGATTCTTCCTATAGTCTGGTGGTGATTACCTAGTGTACGGATAAATTTATGTGAGTAGATAGTGAATCCGAAAATAATTATTTTTAATTATCATATCAGGCAATTAAGGGCGATTAAATGGCGCGTTCCCTGGGCGATTTGGAGGCGATTTAAGGGCGGGTAGAGCGGCAAAAAAATGACGACGGTAAAATATTCATGAAAAAATCACAAAATATTGTTTGTTTTTATATTTTTGTACTAAAACCGCATCGTATTGTTACCAAAAAAAAAACATAACATTGGAAAGGTCATTTTTTTCTTTCCAGAAAAATCGAAAAGTTGAGAATCGGTTAAAAAAGTCCTGAAAAATTGTTTTTTTTGCTATAAATCAAGATTATGGGGATTATTATCCAGAAAAGTCGAAAAGTTGAGAATCGGTTGAAAAAAGTCCTGAAAAATTGTTTTTTTGCTATAATCAAGATTATGGGGGTATATTAAATTAATCAAACGAGGTTTTGTGTTTTTCTTGACCAGACCTGCAACCTTTAACAGATCACTTAAAAAGTACCCACACTACTTTTACAGTAAACGGCAAGTTGCGGCGGGTAGCCTAAGAACAAAGTTTCATTAGCTTACCGATAGCCAGCATCTAGTTTAACCCTCTTCGCTGCCTCATCGTTCACTGGGTACATTCATTTATTTTTTATTTTGTAGCACCGTGTAATGTATGTTCCCGCACGAGATGTTGGCTCATGTCAATCAGGATAGGGGAGTCATATACGTGTATATATCGTTTTATGATTGTTTGTAGAGTAAATGCTATTATAAAATTATATTCGGGTACCATCACAGGTCACAATGTCATCTTTCTCTCTGACTCTTGGTTAGTTACCGTGTCACAAATACTAACACAAGGTTCGTTTGGGAATACCACATATATGAAATACATTGGTCTCGATTCTGTCGGTCGGTAAACGTAGAGCAATCGTCCTCGTAAACATTGGTTGGAGTGAAGTTGAATTCAGTGAAAACGAGCTGTGTTTTGAATATAATAATAATTATTCTTCACGTCCATTCATTCGTGGATTGTGCCAAATGTAAAGGTATGTTTCGTTTATCTAATTTCTGAGGAGCTAAGTCGTTTTTGTGTGAAACTCGTACCGTTTAATTTTCTTAAACGCGAAATCGAAGTAGCGGTCTATGCCAGGGTGACCAGATTGACTTTGTTTTGTTCTCATCTGAACTTTATAGGCTGTATTGTTTATTGCTGTAATATTGTGCTTTTCAGCGAAAGAATTGAAAATATATACTGTTGGCTCCGATCGCAAAGTTTAGAACACACATCGGGCAAACGTCCGCAAAATTTTTCTACTGTGCTAGTGTTTTTCAATGATAAACTCGAAAACTTTAAAATTTATCTTGGGTGAACAAGAGATGTGTGTTTCGCGGATAACGCAAAACATTGTGTAGTACTATTCAAATAATAGAAATAATGCATGTATGTATTTTAATGCTTCTATTTTTCTATTATAGGTACATATGAATGAGATTGAATTCCTCCAGAATCTGACGGAAACAGTTGCAAATAAAGTAGTTTGATATATTTTATCAATAAGGATCACTTCAATATCAGTCAACACAGCGACTTAGAATTTTTGTTCAGGTGAGTTCATTCTAGTTTTGCAATAAATATTCGTTCTTTACATAGCAGCAAGTCACAACAAATCATTCTGTAGAGCAATCTTAACCGACGCCTAATCAATGTTAGACATGGTTGGGTTTCATTTTTTCATACCAAATTCGAGAAATTTTAAATAAAAAATTGGGAAAACACAAGTATTTAAAAATTTTAAGAACCAATCCGTGCAAAAGATTTTTATATGGAAAATCAAGCCCGGATGCTCGAGGAGCTCGACCCAGGATAATTTTCTATGTTTTACCTATATAAAACTTTTCAATATCTAGGCTCAATACCACAATAACAAACAATGGGGTGATGTGCCTATTATGGCAGTAGAGCCTATTGTGACCCTATTTCGTACCCCTTGGTTTCGAACCAAGCATATGGGATAATGACACTATCGATTTGGCTAAAGCAGGTGAGAAAAAATAAGCTCAAGTTATATTCTTTATTTGTTGTGCACATATGTATTTAGAACTATCCTCTAAATCCAACTTTTAATTAAAACAAAATCACCTTATTGAAATATCTACTAATCCGCCTCACTCACGTAGTGAACCGAAACTGGATGCAACGGCGCTTAGCAAAATAAACACTTACGAGCCAGCATTTACAGCCTCATATCTCGTTATTCCAGCACAAATATACTAAACATTGCACTGATACATACCTTTATTTTAGCTGGAGAATCTTTTTACGATAATTTCACTTTAAAATCACTCGTCAAACACTAGAATAGGCCTAATGTTATAATAGGATAAAACTAAATACGGGGGTTCCTATTATTGGCATGTTTTGCTGATATACTACCACCAACTTTTTGTATCCATCATACAGGAAAGAATCACCAGTGCGGCCAAACCAAAACATGAACTTGTCAATATAATGTAATGCAATTTCAGGTATAAGTAATCAATTACTTCAAGTTATTCAACTAATTGTTGATTGCAGATATTTTATTTTCATCTGCACATACAATTCGGATCGGGAGAAAGCAATGTGTGATGTGAAACTTGTCATTCCAGTTGCTAACCTTCGAATGGTTTTTTTCTGCGCGCGCAATTCTGGGCGCTCTTCTACTAACAGCTGATTAGTTTCATTGATGTGCGTGATGTTTACGTTTGTTTTGATCGGCTGAAAAAGCAGAATGATTCGTTTTACAAATCACACGTTGGCGTCCATGATCTGGATACCTAGCTAGAATCGACGCAAATGGAATATGAGGCATCGCGTTTCAACTAGATTGTTTTTCGATGAGGTGGAAATTGGCACACCCATGAGGCGATAATTGGATCGTTGAGGTGGGAATAGATGCACAGAATGGAACATTTATTTTCATTTATGCTGAAAATTGAGGCAATTCTGCTAAATAAGCATTATATAGATGTTTAAGAAACAGTACACTGATACCTTATGCTGAGAAAGGTTATAGATAATATGGCTTCTTTTAAAGTTGTTTAAAAAATAGTGCGACCCTCTCCCTAATGGTGCCAAAATAGGCTCATCACCCTATAATCATTTCAAAAAAAAAAATATGCATGTTACTATTGATAACAATGAATTCAATTCATTGCGCGTCCATTTCAATGCACGCATTGAAAATAATACCGGAACCGGATCATAGAGATCTTCAGTGGTTTAATGGCTCTCATACAGTATACTTCTATCTGATATACAAATGGAGATATTTAAGGTTGGACAGAGAAATGGTAAAAATCGAAAACGAAAAAAGCAGTTTTTCCACACCGTATGTCAGATTTTCATAAAAATCAATCAGCAGTACTGTTACAACATTCTACATACGCGATTGATTTTTATGAAGATCTAAAATACGGTGTGGAAAAAACTGCTTTTTTCGTTTGCGATTTTTGCGCATTCTCTGTCCAACCTTAATAGGTTATCTCAGATGTAATGTCAATTTTATGGGCAATGTATGTTGTTTTTGGTAAATGAAAGTCCGATTTCTTCTCACTCGCTTAACTTTAAATATGGTTTAACATTTCTGGCGAAAAATTGGGCACGAGTGTTATGTCTATTTGCGCTCTAATTGCACATGTACAGAACAGAGGATGTCTGAACAGTTGTCGACAGTTACAAGTTAGCGGATGACGAATGGCAACTAGAATGAAACGTTCAAAAGGAAAATGAAGCAAATCCGTGTGGGATGGCTTAGAGCGACTTTCCGGTAGTATCTGATATTGCACTATTTTTCGAATGTTAGCTCTGAAAATATTTCATCTAGGTAGAAAGCAACATCGGTCTTATTTGAAATTGCACGCAAAAGGATGAACAAATATGAACTACATGCACATCTAGTGGCCAGTTGTTCAAGTGCCGCTCGCTTCATGTTGCAGTAAAGTGTGCAATTTTTGTTGTGATCACAGTGCATTGGTATGGATGTGTGAATATTCCAGCATTTGGCATTCGAAGGTTCAGAACATATTCCAAACAGATCTAATTAATCATTAAATAATAGATTTCTATACATCTTTTAGTAGTTCTAAATTGAGAAGCATACTAAGCAGCAAAGTCGCATCGCATCGGGAATCTAGCTATGAATTATATAACGCTTGAAACCAACAGACCGTTCAAACGACCTCACCAAAGTGAGAACAACTGGATCCACAAACGACAATGAAGACATTTTTGAAATTGTGCAGAATGTTGATAAATGATGAGCCCTCAATAAGCTACTTGGATAAGAAAGTAAAATTTCACTAAAGGTAAAGTATTTCTTTCTCAAAAAATCAATTAGAAGCGGGCAATTGAAAAAAACCTAATTTAAGTTAGGTCTTGTGCCCTTAATGCGCAAATTGGTTACAATTTTTCCTTTTGGGAAATATCGCGTAATGCGTTTGGTTCGTAAACCAAAAGACAAGAGTTCGTTTTCGTTTTCTTGTTAACAAACTCGAGCTTTCGTATTTACTTCCCGGGACATCACTTGGGACAAGCCAGTTGCTTTAGACGTTCACATGTGTCGTACGAACTGTTTGGATTTTATTTGCACCTAACTAGTGCTAATTTGGGTACTAGTTCAGATATATCGTCTGACTAGACGCCCACTTGGTGCTAGTTACTGACGACATGAATTCGAAAATCAAAATTAATTTATCCGGAGATGGTGTCTATGTGATGGACCATTCCAGATTGTATTGATTCGGAGCTGAACAATGTTCACAGATCTTTTTCTGGTGGTTCGGACTCATGGGCATTAGCATGCAGATGCACATCTTACCATCCAGTAATGTTTCGTTTTTAAATAATTTATCATAAAAAACTAGATAAATTTGAAAGTCATCCTTGTTGTTTTGTAACATTTTTCATCAACATGCGCCGCAAACTACATTGATGATATAGTTTGATTAGTCAAAAATGTGTGAGAGGGCGGCAAATATTCACCTTTTGCCGTCCCCGGTCCATGAGTTGATGGATCGATATCTAGTCCAGCTAGTGGGGTCACCTCTCTGGTGTCGGTAAAGAAGAAGTAGAATCCATCTTCTATATTTACTAACAAATATCCTCCTCCCGTGATATTTGTGAAGTGCGCGGTAGTATATACGGCCACTAGCCTCTAGTTGACGCTAGTGTTTGAAGGCGATGGATGGAGTATTTTTCCGGAAAACGTAGTTAGTTCAGATCAATTCACTTATTTTTTGGGGATATCCTCCCGGATGCCGAACAAGATTCGTCATCGAAGAGTCCGGCTTCTCGTTCAAAATCATACACATAAAACTCCATCGGATCATATCTGATATGCTTTCGGATCAAAGATCTTCCGCTAAGTATTTCGAAAGTTTGCCCAGATATTTTCGGGCTTGTGATAGCCTAAAGAAAGCAATTGTCATTATTAACGACAAGTATTTTATGAAGGACTGCCGCGCCTACATGCCCGCCCACAATGTTGAGCTTGATGGTGTGGTTACCGACTGGAACTTTTTATGTGTTTATATCTACTGAAGCGCGGGATTAACAGTTTCAAGGAACTCCAGTGAGCGAAAATTTTGAATGGCTACCGCACAGGACGGAGCAAAATAGTGTGTTCCTATACACTCGTATCGAGTGACCTTTGTTGAAACTGTTTTGTCTATTTACGTCTTGTTCGACAGACTGTGCCTATTGTGGAGAGAGTCGAGTCATATATTGCCCTGCCGGCGTACAAAATGGTCCGAATCTGAAGCATTCCCTTGAAACACGCTTTAAGCAAACTTTTTCAGAAATACTAAAGAGAGATACACCATTCTCCACGACAAATCACTATGCTCTCTTGGCTTAGGAATAGTTTAACTCCTTTGGTGTATACATGGGATTTCTTTTTCAGTTTGACTATCAGACCATAATTTAGTGTTTACCTGAAAATGCCACACTTATTCTGACGTATTTTATATTATTCCTTTTGTTCCACATTTTTATAAAGTAGATCAGCGCCCTCTCAAGACTGGTGGCCTTTCCGGGTCCAACTGCACGCTACAGGCCTGCGGAGGAACTCAGACAGCGATGATTCGTTTTTCGGTAACCGCTGCTGACAAGGCGCTGGAGCTACGGATGGTCGAGATGCCCATTAAGAAGTGGAAGATGAAAACTCAACGAAGACCTCTTCGTCGAGGCATTTCGTCCCTACGGCGTGATCGAGAACGTAGATGCGGTTGATCTAACGAGAAGGATTGTGACCGCTTGTGACGCCACGATAACTGGAACCACGCATTAGACGGCGTCTAGCTTACTGGTAGAGCGAGACGCTCAGTACGCTACATGCTGCTTGTCTCAGAGCCAGAAGGCGGCTTCAGAGAGCAGTATCGGAGCTAGATATAGAGGAGCGCAAGGCAGCGTTTCGGGAAGCTAGAGTCGCTTTAAGACGGGTGATCAAGCTTAGCAAGACAAATTGCCACAAGGAGTTGTGCTGAGAAGTAGGTGGGACGACGCGTACCGAGTCGTGATGGCGAAAATGATGGGCCCGTCAACGCCAGCAGATATATACCTGGGTAAGTTGTAGATAATCGATGAGAATCTCTTCCCGAAGCACGATCCCACTATCTGACCACCGACACGGTACCGCGAGGAAGCAGGAGCAAACACGGACGAGCGGAAAGTGACTTACAGAAGCGCCAAAGCTACTGAAATCAAAGAAAGCCCCCAATTCGATGGAATACCAAACCAAATATCCGGACATGTTCAGGATGGTGCGCCAGAAGTTTCTAAATGAAGACAACTTCCTCGAAATGTCCAGAAGCTGGTGTTGCTGCCAAAGCCAGGGAAGTCACCTGGCGATCCAGCCTCGTACAGGCGCATATATCTGCTGGATACTTCGGTGGTTTTTTCATCGCGCAGTTGTGTTGCGTACCCCAGCTCGATGTGGTTGTGTGACAAAAAATCACAGCCACTTTTTCAAAAGCACCATCTAGCTAAGCCGATGGTTTTTCCAACAGGTATTTTGCATGATTTGAATAGTGGTGATCTGAAAAATCGACTGATATTCTTCTTTTAGAGTTTTGAAAAGGTTTAAATGGATAATCAGGTGGCAAAGCTGAACAAAAATTTTCCTACGTACACTACAAAGCGTTCAATTCTAACACATGCTTAAAAAAGGTAACATGAGCCTTAACAGTGCCAGCTGAGAAGCCATCGTTGCAGCGCTGCACAGGATCAGTGTTCCCGACTATCTATGCCAGATCCTGAAGATCTACTACCAGAGCAGAGTGCTGCTGTACGAGACAAACGAAGAGCAGAAGTCAATGCAAGTGACAGCGGGTGTTTCTCAGGACTCCATTCTTGTTTCAACTCTTTGGAATGGGATGTACGGTGGGTTCTTGACACTGCGGCTGCCTAGGAAACAGAAAATCGTGGCATTCGCGGACGGTAGATAGAGAGGAGCGGATGAACAGGGTCAAACTGCAAATATCTGACCACAAGACGGAGGTGTTGCTAGTCAGCAACTGTAAAGCGGTTCAGTGGATTTAGATCGACTTCGGAACGAACGTCACTGCATCGAAGCGTACACTGAAGCAATTGGGAGTGATAATCGAGGACCGGTTGAGCTTCAACAACCTCGTCGACTACGCTTGCGAAAAAACGGCGAACGTTACGAACGCAATTGTGAGTAGCGATACTGTGATATGGGGTTTTCGGGATCGCGAAAAGCTAAACAGGACGTTCCGGTTAATGGCCGTACGAGCGCAAGCGCACCCAGTGCAATATCCTCGGAAGCAGTATGTGTTATCGCCGGGATGATTTCCATCTGCATCTCTCTGGTGAAGGAAGAAACACCAGAAACGTGAGTAAGATAGTGAGAATCGGTTCGATGGCGAGGTGGCAGCAAAAATGGGACAATACGGAGGGAAGGTGGACCTACCGGCTCATCTCAAACCTGTCAACCTGGGTCAATAGAAAGCACGGGGAGGTGAACTTCAACCTGACATACCTCCTGTTGGGCTACGGCTGCTTCAGAATGACCGAGGTCCGAAGTGACACGCAGGGAGACGCTTGAAACGGAGGCACTGGACATCAACCCGGATAATATCGTCCACCGAATGACAAGCGACGCAAACACGTGGAACGCGACCGACAGAGTAGTGACGCAGATCATAACCGACCTACAGCGGAAATGGCGTGATGAACAGCGAGCAATGGTTTCGGGAGAACAATCACCACCGGAAAACTCCATCGGAGTAGGCTAGATCCACCACCGGGGACTAGTCGAGTAAACTGTGATAGTGCGCCGAGCATGGGCTGCCGGGGTGCCAGCGAACCGGACGCCATGCTCCTGGAATCGCCAGACCGAGCACGGCACCCTACCCCGAGAGAAATAAGGCGAAATCAAAGAAGAATCGGTGTCGGGAGAGCTACTTTTGCCTTTTTTTCTCTCCGTCGGTGTAATCTAGTGACACCGTCGGGATCTAGATCGAGTAGGCTGCGACGAGACATCGCCAGTCGCAGATCTTAGGGGTACTAGCGAATCGGACGTCTTGCTCCACCGGAATCACCTAACTAACCTCGGCACTTGATTTGTTAGCTCGGTTTTTCGGGAGAACTCTCGCCAAGGAACTCTATGTCGGAATGGGCTAGTTCCAATGTCGAGGACTAGAGTGAGTAGTTAACGAACAAGACGGGAGCTGAATGGCTCATCGAGGTAGTGGTGCTAAATGCACGAGAAGGAAGCCAAAAGGGCTTAAAGAAGTTGCGGTGCTAAATGGCGCCGGACAGGGAGAAAAAAGGCTCAAGAAGTTGTGGTGGTAAAATCCAAGAAAAATCCGTTTCAGGAGAATTTCTTTCGCCGGGGAACTTTTCGTTGACGTAAATTAGATTCTGTTGCCGAAAAGTTAAATTATCAGTTTACCCAAACAAAACTTCAATTGTACTTTTCACGAATAAGCGAATAACAACCGGGGTTCGTCCCTTGCAGTTCTTTGATTCTGAGCTACTGTGTGCAGATCAAGTCAAATACGTTGGAGCTATATTGGATTCCAAACTGAATTGGTCTGCTCACAATTGAGTTCAGAAACAAGAAAGCCTGTATAGCCTTCGGGCAATACATCTATTGGATTTACACAACAATTGTGTGTCCAATACTGCATGTTACCGGCCTTTGGAACAACAGTAACTACGTTGATCTTGCTACCAGTCAAACACGATTGTGGTCACAAATGGTTGCATGGGGTGAAAATATTCTTGCTCCCAGCGATACTGCACTCACATGTAGTATTCCTTACAGTGCATTCCATGTGAAGATTTCGTCTCGAGAGGAGTGGTTGTCTGGCTATATGAAGAGACAACAACAAACGCATGTGGCCTGTTACACTAACGCCCCTCCGATGGAGGGACGTGCTGATGCTAGTGGCTACTGTCCTAAAACGAGAATGGAACTGTCTCATTCGCTCGGTAGATACGGGGAGGCACAATTGGCCTTTCAACAGAGCTTGTCTGGCAAGCTCATAAACTTCTACTGCAATCAAGGCTCAGACAAATCATGGTGCAAGCTACTGATCATGTACCTGTTATGTAACGCATAATTATTCTATTTACCTCAAAGAGAGTAAAATAATATAAATGCGTTATGTTCGAAATCGATATATACACACCCCTTCATGGGCAATAAGAATTTAGTGTGCATGGCTCGATAAGTCGAGTCATGCAGTTTAAATAGATCCAATAAACAAGAGCCGGTCTCTTATTTCAATCAACAGTCAGTAGTGTCAAGTAGTTCATCCGAAAGCCAGTGTTAGTAGGGAAGTTATGTTCGGTGAGAAAACAATATTTAATAGTACCGAACTTAAATCTTCTTCAACTAAGCATTGTCAACACGATTTACCTTGCCTGGGTGCCCGGACATTCCGGTATTACTGCAAATGATTGGGCTGACGAATTGGCCAGGACAGGTGCAGCGATTGAATTCGTTGGTCCTAAGCCTGCCCTGTCGATTTCGACAATTCGGACATCGCGATTGTTGTAGATATCTACAAAAATGTCACTAAACTAAGGCGTTTTTAGAACGACAGTGCCCAGTGATTTCGAAAAATCTCCTACATTTGAAATTCAACCGCGGCATGCTGACCAGGACTTTGAACAGAACTGCAAATTCAACTATCACATGGCAATTATTCAGCGCGCTCTTTGTGAATCCAACTACGGAACCTCATATCATCTAATATGCAACTGTCCGGCAGTAGCGCAATTGCGATTTCGAGTTTTCGGCCGTACTTACATAGACAGAGATATAGTAAAGTGTGAATCACTAATTTGTTCGTCTTCGTCGTCCCCATGATCCTATGCCTCTGCGTCCTCATAAGTGTGAGCGACTGGCGTCTCCTAGTCGCAGCATTCCTTACAGGTGCAACGTTCCTTGTTGTGTGTCGTTCAGGGCTGCTCTCTGCGTCCGTTCATAGCGGTAATTCTTGGGATTCGTCCCTCCTGTAAGTCCGTTGTCCCACCTCCAGTCTCTGGTCGTTCGAATTATGCCCCATACTAAGACCAGCAATAGTTGTGATGCACTCCTCGGGAGATCGAATACGAAACGTGCAATTATATCACTCTGTGGATTAAAATTACTTATGTTAAGATATACATACTCACCCCCTTTTTGACTGCAAACGTCAAATTTATAATGAGATGATGTATTAAAGTTTGTTTCTTTTTTGTAATTTGCCTACACAGTTGGCTTTACTGTGAATTATTGTACGGCTACGGTGAAAATTATGATTTTGGTACCCTCCATTTATGTTCGGGAGTCCAAAAAGGGCCGTCTGTTGAACAATTCGACCAACGGAGGACTCATTAGACGATTAAGAACTCTCCATTGCGTGGGGGCTTCATCCAATATGAAAAATGAGTTAAACATTCTGAATTTCGTATTTCGATAGTACATACGCAAAACAAAGTGCTGATCTCTTAGCTATTCAAGCAGAGGCGACGCGTCGGTACGTTCAACCTGTTCATTGAACAGGTTGCCAAGATCAGCCGACTCGAAACCCATTTTGAGCTAACAGTAGCACGATAACTATTTTAAATGAAAGTAATAATATCCAACCTTGAAGTTAGACAATTTCTAGAGCATTTTTTTCAAAACGACATACCTACAATGAGCGACTCTTTGTTTACTTTCTCTTCTGTTAATATGTAATTCGGTCGCTTTAACATTTATCCCTCAACTCTTTGCATAATATCCTAGCCAAAACCACTGTCTTTCGATCTGTACTGTGAAATAAGTGATAAGTGATATAGTTACGTCGTTAAAAATCGAAAGAGAAAGAAAACAAAGAGAGTCACTCATTGTAGATGTGTCGTTTTGAATAGAAGCTCTAGATTTGATCTGAACCATAAACCAACTTAGCGTCTCCAGCGAGTAGAATTCAGAGATTTTCTGCTTTCCCATGACCGGTTCAACCAGAAACTGGCACGTACTCTCACCGCATGCTCTGGATGGAGCCATCTTGATGAGCGATGGATGGAATAGCAGGGTGAGTGTCATGGGTGAATGCTTTTTCTATTCTCTTTTGCACCGGTTCAAATCAAATATTGAACCAGCGTGCATTGTTGCGATGTCCACATGGGCGTTGGAGCTGTGTGCAAAACGAAAGCGCTTTATAATTTTTAAACACATTGCATCATAAGTTCATAGCTGTCGGTTGTACGCTTGTTTTCTTGGGTAGCCTAGCAAAATGTTTCTGCCCTTGGGACATACTAGTAAGCGCGTATGTATTTAGTTGGTTCAACGATAATAATGAACCGTCTACTTTTGCTTCACAGAAATTGTTTGTTTTTTGCATTTACATACTGAAAATATGTCTACTGATGTTATCTTGTTCTACGGTAAATTGAGCATTCTATAAGACTTTTGTTGAACAATTCATTAATGGGTTTTGACAACCAATTTGTTTTGCTCAGATCCGGCGAACAGTTTCCTGTCACAAATTCATTGGTCCCATTGGTTGACGGTGGAACCACGCGTCACCTCTGTATTCAAGTATAGCACAGTTAGCATAAGCAAAAAGAAAGAAATCTTACTGAACATTGTTCAACATTTTAGGTGTCCAACTACAACATGATCATGGAGCAGCAAAATCCAAAATCGAACGAGGAAAACCAAGCAGAACAACCTGTCCAACTCGACACCTACTTTGAGATTAAGATAGAGGAAATCGAAATAAAAGAAGCACCAGCCAAAACAGCAGAATCCGTACAGCCGATAGCGGATACCGTTGGCCACCAATGTGAGATTTGTGGCGAAGTGTTTTTGTTTGAATCCCTGCTTAACTATCACCGAGTGGATCACACGAAAAAGGAGCGACAGAAAAAGGGTCGTAACAACCAGAATGAAAACCCTTACATATGTGACATATGTGGAAAAGAATACCGTTGGTTTAGTCGACTGAAAGAACATATGAACTCTCACAACGGAAAATCTTACAAATGTGACGTATGTGAGAAAACATATCATATAGTCAGCCAGCTCAAAGCTCATAAGAGAACCCACACGCTTGAAAAATCACACGCATGTGAAGTATGTGGAAAAGCATTTCAGCAAGCTACCCTGCTGAAAAACCACATGATCATTCACTCAGATAGGAAACGTTTCAGCTGTGAAGCATGTGGGAGGCACTTTTCATCGCCCAGGAACCTGTCGATCCACCAGGGAACTTACCGGAACACGAATGAGCCTTCTACGTGCAGCAAACAGGCATATCTCAAGCTAAAGCGCGAAACTAGAAAACCTGACATATGTGCCATATGTGGAAAGGGCTATCGTGGACTCGGTGTGCTCAAAGAACACATGAAGTCTCACAGTGAAAGATCTCACACATGTGATGTGTGTGGGAAAGCTTTTCATAGAGGTAACCAGCTTAATGATCATAAAAAAATTCATTCGGGAGAAAAACTGTACAAATGTGAAGTCTGTGGATGGAGATTCCATCAACCCAGCAAGCTGAAAAAGCACTCGTATATTCATTCAGATGAGATACGTTTCAGCTGTGACGTGTGTGGGAAAGGATTCAATACACCGCTTTACCTCGCTGCCCACAAGCACTGTGATGTATGTGGGAAAGGTGTATCTTCGGGGACTAGACTTCAATCTCACAAACTGACTCACACAATGGAAAAGCATTACACATGTAACGTTTGTGGAAAGAAACTTAAACATGGCATCAGCTTAGAACGTCACCTAGCGAAGCACGCAAAAGGAAAATCACAGAAAGTGTGAAGTATGTGGAAAAGAATTTCGTTTTCAATACGATAACAGTACAGTGTGGAGCAAAATTTCGTCATCGCTATTCTTTCACCACGCAGAATGAACTAAACTAATCCCTGAAAGACGGAAATTTACTGAGAGTTGTAGTATTAAATACGAACAATTCTCGATAAACATATGATTACTACGTACAAACCAACTATGAAAAGCTGCTTTGAGTGACTTTGACAGTTGTTTTTTACGCCGTTATCATATGTTTGTCGAGAAACATTCAGTAGTGTCGGATCAGGAAACATCATCCAGGAATTGATTTTACCACAATAAAATTATGGGTATATATTACACAGAAATAAATATGTTACGAACACATTGGGTTTTCAATACTTGAGAACATGCTTGAACCCATGACATGTGGATCAATACACAACAGTGAATATTGCTAATGTTAGAATAAATGGTGAATACAAGATAGTTTTTATATTGCTTTAAGCTGCTCAGTTGGGCTGTTGTCATCTCCTATCCAACAGAATTAATTTCGGACACGGTTATTATTGTGGTTGGGTGATTAGTGAACTACCGTTATAAGCTTAATTGCCCCATGTACTGTGGTATTCCCAAAATACATGGGACAATTATACGTAGAACGGCAGTGCAAACAATGTGTAATTTTGTGCAGTACATTGAAAGTTACTAAGTAGCCTAGTCTAATCTACACATACACAGCCAATACATGTAGGGATCCTGAAAAAGTTCAGATTTTTTGTCAATATTACTGTTTGTGGCACATATGGTATGTGGCACAACCATTAAATCAAACGAATCGTTTTGAACCTTGAATAAGGAAGAAATGTGGACAAACGTACCATCCGTTTCAGTTCAAAGGGGTTTCATAAATCGTTGGAAATGACTTGGCTCAGAATGTTAAAGTCGCTCTTTTGGTTCTATCTTCCTGCGATGGGACAGATGTATTTATATTATGTTTTAAGAATTATGGCCAACAAACAATTAAAATAATACTTTTATATTTTAATGAAGTAAGGAAGATTTATTGTCGACTTCATCTATCGGACGAATTCAGTTGACTGTCAGAACTGTACCTACATTTTCTCTACACGCTGCTTTGTGAAAGTATATATGTATATCTCTTGAAGTAGGCTGCGTTTCCGCTGTTATAATCTGTTCTAAAAACAACAAAGGTATGTGCGAGAGGTCTCTCACTGAAATTCACAACACTCCTCCTCAGTGTGAGTCGCTTGATTGTGCTGCCGATTTCAAATCCAGCATCTCAACAAAAAGATGTAGTTTCAGCACTCCTAACGGTTTTGTCAAGATGTCCGCTGCCATTATATCAGTAGATCGATACACCAGACGAATCTTTGCTTGATTACAAAGATCTCTCACAAACTATTCTCTTGTCTCGATATGCTTTGATCGCCTTGAAGCTCTTTCAGATTTTACGAAACCTATACAGCTCTGATTATCTTCGAATAGCACCACACACACAATAATGCTTTTAGCCAAACAACTTCTTTGCAAGCCTCACTCAAGGTGACGTATTCCGCTTCCATCGAGGACAATGTAACCGCCGTTTGCTTTTTGCTCGCCGAACTGATCGCAGCTCCTCCAAAAATGAATACACATCCTGATGTAGACTTCCGAGTCATCCGCATCTGTGAAACCAAACATGTCGTTAAGTTTGTCGTTGAACTCCAACTTCCAATCTTTAGTCCCCAGAAGGTATCTTAATATTCTTTTTGCCGCCGTCCAGTCTAGTTGAGTAGTTTAATAACTTTATACTTACTTATTTTATCACGGTAGCTATCCTATAAATAAGGGGTTTCGGAGAGAGAGAAGGCGAACTAGCTGGGTTAAGAGTTCAAACAAAAGTGACGGCTCTGCCGATATTATATTCAATGTTCTTTTGAAAACGTTACATAGCGTTATCTTATGAAAGTCGCTGTTATACGCAAAGGGCGTATACAATAGCTCTTCACCTTTTATATTTTTTTTTGCTTAAAACTAAAACAATTCTTATGTATATTTCAAACACTTAGATTATTTAAAATTCGATTAGTTTTTCAATTCAAACTAGTTCGAGATCAAGCTTTCTTGAATTTGTGTAAATTTCACAGTATAATTTGACATTAGTCTTTTCTCTTTCCTATTTGTAAACAAAATTCGAATCCACCTTTGTGGTACGTAATCTTTTCGATCGTCGTGGTTCTATCCCCGACCGTTCCGTCGGCAGTATTAATGCCTGCAATTTCCTCTTCGTTCCTCTCCTCTCCAATTCGAGTTCACTAAATCCTTTGAATCCTCCTTCATCCTCACTGTTCATGTTTGTCTCTACACACTCCGTCCCTTTGGCCGGTCTGTATCTTGAGATCACGTTTGGTCTTCTCTGGCCGGAATCAGGAACTCTTAGCTGAGTACGGTGTGCCATTGTTGGCACGTTTCCAATCGTAATCTGGAATGTGTTTTTAGAGAAACGTTTTAAAAATATTGCTTTTAACCAACGCATGTGCTGATGTGGGTTATGGTTCTTGTACCACACTTCATCACCTTCTATCAGATTGTCAAAAATATCGTTAATATGCCCTCCTACAATCGTAGGAGCATTTAAAGATGATTTTTCATCCACAGAAGGATTTGGTATAGATAGTTGTCTTTTAAATTGCTTTTTTGGATTTAGTAAATCAATAAGCGTTTTAGGTGCATATGATAAAACTTTTTCAGATGGAAATTGTCTATCATTTATCAAACAAGTGTTTCTATATGTAAATAAAAATAAATTTATCTGATCTTCCAGGTCCAATCCTTTAGTTTCTGGATCCATAAGGAACTTCTTCATAACTTCTTTAACAGTTCTGACTAATCTTTCTGCCTGACCATTACTTGAAGGATGATATGGCGGACTTTTAAATACTTTTATACCTTGTCTTTCCAGAAACCCGACAAAATTGAAGGAATTGAACGGAGGACCGCCGTCCGATACTAAAACATCCGGTAACCCAAATCTAGCAAATAAAGCAACAAGTTTCTTCAGAACTTTTCCTGCGTCCGTGCCATTTTTCATCCAGTCTATTTCAACCCATTTTGAATAGCTATCTACCATAAGTAAAAAGGTATGATGTTCAAAATGAAAGAAATCAATATGAATTCTGCTAAACGGTCGAATTGTAGGAATCCATTTGGATTCCACTTTTGAATTTGGTTCTATCGCCATACTGTTACATTCATGACAAGATTTAACAAACCGTTCTATATCTGAATTAAGACCATACCAATAAACCGAGCGCCTAGCTAGCTGCTTCATTTTCACCATTCCTGCGTGGTTCGCATGTAAGAGCTTTAATGTTTCGTTCTGCATTAGCTGTGGTATAACTACCCTATTCTGATACATTAAGCATTCGTCAACAATCTCTAATTCTTGATGATTAGAGAAAACATTGATGAAACGTTTATCGACTCTTTTGGGCCAACCGCAGCGAATGTATCTAATAATTGTCTGTAAAAACTCATCACCATTAGTCATTTGACCTATTTTAATGTGATCAATGGGCAACTCTTTCGTAAAATTAATACTTCTGACAAACTCTTTATCATATTCTTCTGGAATTTTCTGTTCTAATGGAAATCTGGAACAGAAATCTGCATTGCCCATTTTGGCGGATGGTCGGTATTGAATTTCAAAATTATATATAGAAATTTCCAAAATATATCGGTGGAGTCTCGTTACAAAAAGGGAGTTTCCGCCTTCCTTACCAAAAATGCCAACTAAAGGTTTGTGATCAGTGAAAACAAAAAATTTTTGTCCGTAAAGGTATTTATGAAATTTTTTTATTGTGGAAACCAGAGCCAAGGCTTCTAAGTGTAAGATTGGATAGTTTTTCTGCGCTGAATTCAAAGAGAAGGAAGTGAAGCATATCGGCTTTTCAATTCCATCTATAGTGTGAGCAATTACTCCACCAAGGCCATAGCTCGAAGCATCAGCAACAACCACTATGGGTTTGTTTGGATCAAAAAATTCTAAGAAATTCGTCGCTATCAATGATTTTTTACTTTCTTCAAAGGCCTTATCGCAATTAGCGTCCCATACGTATTTAGTATCATTTTTTAAAAGATTATACAAGTAATATAGTTTTGATGACAAATGTGGTATAAACTTGTGATAATAGTTTATGAGCCCCAGAAAAGATTTCAATTCTTGTACGTTCTTTGGTACCTTTGCTTCCTTAATAGTCGATATCTTACTTGGACACGGCAACAAACCCTTTTCACTAATTATGTGTCCTAAATAAGGTAATTCAGTAACAAAAAACTTGCACTTTTCCCAATTTACTTTTATATTCGCTGCCGACAATTTAGTCAAAACTAATTCCAATTTCCCCAAGCAATCCTGTAAATTTTTACCAGCAATAAGAACATCATCCAAATAACAGTATGTATATTCAATTCCTTGTAAAACTTGGTCCATCACTTGTTGGAAAATTGAAGCACTGGATGATGCTCCTTGCGGCAACCTATTATAGGTATATAACCCTTTAATAGTGTTGATTACCATGAATTTCCTAGACTTTTCTGATAAGGACAACTGTGTGTAAGCGCCCTCCAGATCTAAAGAGCAGAATACTTTACACCCTGCCAACCCAGCAAATAAATCCTGAGCCGACGGCAATGGGTAGGTATTTGGAATCAATAATTTATTTATAGAAACTTTGCAGTCTATAACCAATCTAATATCATTATTTTTTTTTATCACGATCACTACAGGAGACGCCCATTGGCTCGTTTTGATCGGAGTAATTACTTTTTCATCTTCCAACTTTTGTAAATAATTCAACACTTTATCCTTCAATCTATAAGGAACATTATATGCTTTTTTAAAAATTGGTTCCTCGTTACTGAGCACCAAATCCGCCACGAAACCCACTATAGGCGAAGAAAAATCTTTGATAAACACATCTGCATATTTTTGTTTCAAATCTGTTATCAGGTCCGTATTATTCCCATAATTTATATTGTTGATTTCCAACGAATTACCAAAAAAGTTTCTCCAATTATTGAAGAATACATCTAAACTGTCACGTCCAAGTAAAGGTACAAAACTATTTTTACAATCTAAAACTACCAAAGTCAAACTAGCTTGTTTTCCTCCAAGCATCACTGAAACCTTTGTTTCACCCCATATTTTAAGTTTATCCCCATTCACAACCAATAATCGTTTATCCGATTTTTTTAGGGGAATATTAAAGTTCGATTCATATTGCTGTTTTCCCATAACGGTTACTGAAGAACCACAATCAACTTCCATTTGGATAGATTTTCCTTCCATGATTACATTAACTAAACAAGGGTTATTAATTTTATTAATGGACGACACTAACATACATTGAACGTCACCTTTATCATCATTGTTGTCGCTTTCGACGTCGTCAGCTCGCATCCTGTCGAACAACTCGCTGAGGCTCCGGTCCGTGTTGGGTCCAGGTTCATTCCATGAGTCTACAAATTTTACTGCGTCGCGGTGTAAGTTCTTCAACCTAAAGCATTTCTTCTTTATATGACCTTTCTTTCCGCAAAAATCACAAATTAATTGAGAATGGTCTTTTTTTACCTTATCTAGGCCGTTGTTCCATTCAGTCATTCTTGAGTTTTGATTGTTCCCTCTGTAACGCGGACTATTCCGAGCATAAGGCGTGAAACCTAACCTGTCCCTTATGGGAACTTTGGAAGAACCTGGTTGATTTGCTACCCTGGCTGCCTCCAGTGTAGCTCCCAGTTTCTCCAACATTAACCCTCTTGGGCGTCTTATTGCATTCAAAGGAGCAAGAGATTCTGTTTTGTTTTCTATTCCCAATGATTTGGCGTTGCACTTCGCCATTTCCCAAGTCATAATGATTTTTTCAGTTGCTTCTACGTTTAAATCTTCATCTTCATTCAGAATTTTCTCTTGAAGTCGAGTGTCCCTAATGCCCGAAATAATACGGTCGCGAATTGCCTGATTCTTAAATTCACCAAAGGAACAGAACTCCGCCTGCAGTTTGACGGATAACACATAGTCCTCAAGCGACTCATCTGGTTGCTGAACCCTGTTTGAGAATTTCAAACGTTGTACTAAGCAAGAAGGCTTTTTGTCAAATCTATTCTTCAACTTTTTAACCATGTCGTTATACGACACATTGTTCAAATTTTCTACCGGGTATTGCAGTTTCAATTCTGCATAAACAAGAGGACCGGCCAATGTAATAAAATGGGCCTTTTTCAGGTTTTCGTCAACATTATTTGCAACGAAACAAAATTCTAATCTGTCGACCCAATCACCGAAAGAGACACCCTTGCGGTAGGGTTCGATGGATGACGCCATGCTTAAATGGGCCATGTTTCTGATAAAAATTGGAACAAATAAGTTTTCAAATTTAGTCCCAGATGCCGATAATTATATAAAAAAAATATGAATAATAATTGAATCGACTCACCCGTGTTTCCTTAGTGAATTCTCACCCTGATTGTCGTTTGGCTATAGTAATTGTACTATGCTACACCTTACTCCAAATTATCCGTAGTCCACTATTGCCGACGCCACCCTAGATGAACCGACTGCTAACGGCGATGGGGTAAAATAATTGTCTCCTCTTCACTGCGGCCTGTTTGCCGTACCCGAGCCTTCGCTTGTACCCTCGGCACGCACAAGTCGCGAGAAATGCACACAATTGCTGTGAAAATAATGCAAACAAAACCAATTAGTTTCTTGTCAAAACAAATAAAATTGTTAAAATAAAAGAATGCTTTTGTGCCGTTGGCACAATTGTCGATTGGAAAGAAAATCTTTTATTGTATTGTCGTTTACAAAATGGTGTTTCCCAAAAAAAAATGTGCTTTTTCCACTTAATCAGTTTCGGATATAACCCACTTTTTCGGGTGATCACTTTGTTTTCGGATTAATCACTTCACTGATTTTCTTCGTGCACGCACTTTGCACTTTTCGGATTTTATCTCGTCGCCACTTTAATAACTTTATACTTACTTATTTTATCACGGTAGCTATCCTATAAATAAGGGGTTTCGGAGAGAGAGAAGGCGAACTAGCTGGGTTAAGAGTTCAAACAAAAGTGACGGCTCTGCCGATATTATATTCAATGTTCTTTTGAAAACGTTACATAGCGTTATCTTATGAAAGTCGCTGTTATACGCAAAGGGCGTATACAATAAGTAGGACAACTAATTCGGCGACCTAAAATAGAAGTCCGGTCGTACATGTACAGCAATGTACAATAATGCACCAATCAAGCTTCGATACAAAGATTTATCTTCTAGTTTTTCATCGTCTTGCAGTTTCAAAAAAATCTTCATCCATCGGTGTTCTCGCAGGCTTTGCATTAGACATCCCAAATCGGTGTGCATCTCGATGTATCCTTTCAAATTAATACTGCATTTTCCCCCAACATATTCGATATCCATTCCCAAAAAGTTCCTCAAAGCACCGAGGTTTCCAATATCCAAACATTTCCGCAACTCTTCAATGATTTCAGAAGCAATCGTTTCATCTTCGCAACCCAAAACAATGTCATCGACTTAGACCAATAGAAAGATTTTTTGAGTTCCTGCCTCCTTAATGAACAAGCATGCATCAACATGACTCCTGCGAAAGCCTAGTTGGATTAGTACTTCATGTAGTCCGTGGTTCCAACAACGCGCGCTCTGTTTCAAGCCATATATGCTACGCTTCAATCTGCATACCATATTTGCCGGCAAGGAAACTTCAAACCCTGGTGGCTGACGCATAAACAACTCCTCCTCAAGCTCACCATGTAAGTATGCCGTCTTGACATCCAAGTGGGTGAGACTCATTCCCTTTTGGCTGGCTGGATTCTTTCAACTATTTTTAATTTAAAAAGATGCGTGTTATTTTGGAAAACAGATCAATGTGATTTCCTGTAGGCCGATCAAGATGTAACCAAAGTGGATAATTTCTATACAACATTTTAAAAGTATGGGTGGATCCTTAACTGACCTACATTACTCTTTTATGGGATATTTGGTGGTACCGGAAAATCCATTTTAAATAGGTATGACTTATTTATTTATTTCTCGAAATATAAATAAAACCCTCAATGTAGTATATCTCTTGGTATTTTTTGTAGCGCTTTACTGAATTCGACAACTAAAATTTTGAGCGTTTTCGAAGAACTTGTTTTTATTTAGCAAACCGTGCAAATGAGTGCCAGATTTCTATTTTGAAACAGTTTCACAGCCTGGAAATTTTAGCACCACATGTTTCAATATTATACGGCAATTGAATTATTCATTCAATGAACAATTCAACCAACGAATCGTTGTAAAACTTGAATGAGGAAGAAACGAGGACAACCGTACCGAGCGTTTCAGTTTATAGGTGGTTAGAAAAAAAAACGTTGGGAGTGACTTTGCTAGGAAGGTTAATGTCACTCCTTTGGTCCTTTGGGATGGGACAGAGGTATTTACACCTTGCCCTGGCTCATTAAGCCTACGTTAAAGCGCCTTTACTCGCTCTCCTCCAAACTAATGCTGACTTCGGTTTCAGATCCATGTCGCCCGAGGGTCGCTCTAATATTTATTAAAGCCATAAAAAATGATGATTCAGAGCGAACCACTGTAGGCTTCGATTCGAAAATGGAATCAGCATTTTCATGCACCTGTGCTTTAAACTTTCATTGTCCTTAGGAGATGTATGTTATTATTGGAAATTTTAGCGCCAGTAAATGTAAAAAAACAAAATTTACCAGTGTTGGTTACGGCCTTATGAAGATGAATACAACAAAGACATGGCTCTCGATCCCAAATTTTTTCTTCTTAGAATGCATATCCCGAATAAATTTCGGAAATACAGCTTGCCTAATCCGTTTTTTTTTATTTTAAGGCAACGTGCGATTCAGTGCAACGAAACAAACTTAGGCTGGCAGAAAATGCTTGGACATGGCTTTCCGACGAGACTGATTAACTGATGCCACTGGATGGGTTAAATAAATGAGCCCAAAAGTGCGATACATCTGTTTGTACCGCGGGTCATGAATTGTTCCAATTGCAAGCAGCTAGGTCACACGGTCACCTACTGTAGCAACAAGCAACGGTGCGGTAAATGTGGGGAACGCCATGCGGATGATACTTGCAGTAGGCCCGCTGAGAAGTGTGTTTACTGTGGGGAGAATCCACATGCACTTTTGACATGCCCAACGTACAAACTTCGCGCGGATAAACTGAAGTGATTCGCCAAAGATCGCTCCAGACGCTCTTACGCAGAAATGCTTAAAAGAGCTGTTCCACTTATCTCCGAAAACCCATTCGTTCTCTTGCCAACTGACGATAACGCCACTAACGACTCTTGCGAGGGGCATTCTATAGCTCTGCTTGGAAACTCTAGGAAAAGAGCTAATCAAAACTCACCTGAACTTCCTCGTAAGGGTCCTAGGTTGTCCCAAACAAGGGTACAAAATAAAAATAATTCATCAACTGGAAGTGCTGCCACAAATCCGAAGATAATACCTCCTGGTTTTGGGAAATTGAGATACAACCAGGAGTCCCAGCACTCCCCGGGGCACCAAAAATCCCAAGTGCTGCCATTTTACAGTCAGAAACTCAACCCAAAACGGGATTCCTTAAATTCTCTGACATTGTGGACTGGATATTCACAGCTTTCAACATTACCGATCCGCTGAAAAGCTTGCTGGTTGCTATTCTACCAACAGTAAGAACATTTTTAAAACAGTTGACTGAACAATGGCCCCTCCTTGCAGCGATCGTATCCTTCGATGGCTAACTTATTAAACGGAATCACGGATCTGATCACTGTTTTACAGTGGAACTGCAGAAGTATTATCCCCAAAATTGATTCATTAAAACATTTGCTAAATTACAATAATTGTGCTGCCTTTTTCCTATGTGGAACATGGCTTACTTCCAATATAAACCTCAACTTCCACGATTTTAACATTATCCGCTTGGATCGAGAAGACTCATATGGAGGGGTACTTTTAGGGATCAAAAGTGCTACTCCTTCAATCGAATCAATCTCCTTTCGACGCATTGAAGTTGTCGCTTGTCAAACAACAGTCAAAGGCAAAGATCTTTGCATTCCTTCTATTTACATTCCTCCTAGGGTCATGATGGGATATCGAAGACTCTCCAACGTGATTGAACAGCTTCCCTCACCCCGCCTGCTTCTTGGAAACTTTAACTCCCACGGTACGGGGTGGGGCTGTCTGTACGACGATAATCGATCCTCGACAATTCAAGACCTTTGTGACAACTTCAATATGACAATTCTGAATACAGGGGAAATGACACGGATTCCTAGACAACCTGCGCAAGCAAGTGCACTGGATATATCTTTATGCTCGACATCACTACGGTTAGATTGCAAGTGGAAGGTAATATCTGATCCCCACGGTAGTGACCACCTACCGACTGTAATTGCATTCACCGTACCTTCGGAATCAATCAATGTTACCTATGACCTCACACGAAACATTGATTGGAAGAGCTACGCTGCTGAGATATCCAAAACTATCGATTCAACACAGGTACTTCCCCCGGAGGAAGAGTATAAGTTTTTGTCCAACTCGATTCTCGATATCGCGATTCAAACTCAGACGAAACGAGTACCCGACGGGAACACCCAAGAACGTTCTCCCAACCCGTGGTGGGACAAAGAGTGTTCAGACGTGTACGCGGAGAAGGCTGCCGCGTATAAAGCCTTCCGGAACGACGGGTTAGTCACTAGCTATCGACTGTACGCGATATTAGAAAAGCGAATGAAAAGTTTAATGAAAGCCAAGAAACGTTATTGGCGCCGGTTTGTCGACGGGTTAACAAGAGAAACATCGATGAGCACTCTTTGGGGCACGGCCCGACGTATGCGAAACCGAAACAGTACTAACGAGAGCGTGGAATATTCAAACCGTTGGATATTCGATTTCGCCAAGAAGGTTTGTCCGGATTCCGCCCCGGCACAGAAAATCTACCGCGCCGCATCGCCTTACAATACCGCGAACGAAACACCGTTTTCGATGGTGGAGTTCTCACTTTCTCTCTTATCATGTAACAATAAAGATCCAGGGCCAGACAGAATCAAATTCAACTTGTTGAAGAATCTACCAGACTCTGCCAAGAGACGCTTGTTGAATTTATTTAATAAGTTTCTTGAGGGTAACATTGTCCCACATGATTGGAGACAAGTGAGTGTCATCGCCATCCAAAAACCAGGAAAACCAGCCTCCGACCACAACTCGTATCGACCGATTGCAATGCTATCCTGTATCCGGAAGTTATTCGAGAAAATGATCTTGTTTCGCCTCGACAATTGGGTCGAAGCAAATGGCTTGCTGTCAGATACAGAATTTGGCTTCCGCAAAGGCAAAGGGACGAACAATTGCCTTGCGTTGCTCTCAACAGAAATTCAAATGGCATATGCTAACAAAGAGCAGATGGCATCAGTATTCTTGGATATTACGGGGGCTTTTGATTCAGTTTCTATCAACATTATTTATGAGAAGTTGCACCAGCATGGTCTTTCACCAATTTTAAATAACTTTTTGCTAGACCTGTTATCTGAAAAACAAATGCATTTCTCGCATGGTGATTTATCGACATCACGTTTTAGCTACATGAGCCTTCCTCAGGGCTCATGTCTAAGCCCTCTTCTCTACAATTTTTACGTGAATGACATTGACGAATGTCTTGTCAATTCCTGCACGCTAAGGCTTGCAGATGACGCTGTGGTGTCTATTACAGGTCCCTAGACCGTCGACTTGCAAGGACCACTGCAAAATACCTTGGACAATTTGTCTGCTTGGGCTCTCCAGCTGGGTATCGAGTTCTCCACGGAGAAAACTGAGCTAGTCGTATTTTCAAGGAAGCGTGAACCAGCGAAACTACAGCTTCAGTTAGTGGATAAAACTATTGCTCAGGTTTCAATATTCAAATATCTCGGGGTCTGGTTCGACGCTAAAGGTACCTGGGGATGTCACATTAGGTATCTGAAACAGAAGTGCCAACAAAGGATCAACTTTCTCCGTACAATAACCGGAACATGGTGTGGTGCCCACCCAGGAGACCTAATCAGGCTGTACTAAACAACGATATTATCAGTGATGGAGTACGGATGTTTCTGCTTTCGCTCCGTTGCGAGCACACATTTCATCAAACTAGAGAGAATCGAGTATCGCTGTTTGCGTATTCGATGCGATATTTTGAACCCATTGGTGATTGCAATTTTCGAAAGGCTTGTCGAGCTTAATTCTCAGACCCGATTCATGTCCTTGTACTTCGATTACATGGCACATAACATCAATTCATCTTCGTATAACGTTAACCGTGCTCATCTCTTAGATACTTCTGATCCAACTGTATTTTTCGATACATCCATGAAGGAAGAGATTTGTGGAATCCCGTATCACATTCGCCCACAAGTGATCCCAAATATTTTCTATAATAAATACCATCAAGTCGACTGGGGTAAAATGTTCTACACTGACGGATCAATTCTCGACGTGTTTACGGGCTTCGGTATCTCCAACGAAAATATTGCTGCCTCATTCAAACTCTATGATCCTGCTTCAATTTTCGTCGCAGAATTAGCTGCCACTCAATATACTCTCGGGATCATTGACACCCTGCCGCTGATTATTACTTCATCGTCTCGGGCAGTCTCAGCTCCATTGAGGCCATCCGTGCGGCGAAGCCTGGAAAGCACTCATCGTATTTTCTGGGGAAAATACGGGAATATCTGAGTGCTTTATCTGAAAAATCTTACCAGATTACCTTGGTATGGGTCCCGTCACATTGTTCTTTTGCGGGCAATGAGAAGGCAGACTCTTTAGCCAAGGTGGGCGCATTAGAAGGCGACACTTACGAAAGATCAATTTGCTTCAATGAATTTTTCAGTATCTCTCGTCAGAGGACGCTCGAATGTTGGCAAACTTCATGGAGCATCTGGGACGGTGGCTACATTCCATTATCCCGAAGGTATCAACTCATTTTTGGTTTAAGCGCTTGGATATGAACCGGGGTTTTATTCGTACGACGTCCAGGTTCCTGTCCAACCATTACACGTTTGATGCGCATCTCCGTCGTATAGGGATTGCTGACAGTAATCATTGTTTGTGAGAACGACTATCACGACATCGAGCATGTTGTTTGGCTGTGCGCAGAGTACTGTGCTGCCAGGTCCCAACTAATAGATTCCCTTCGGGCCCGAGGTAGATCACCCTATGTGCCAGTCCGGGACGTCCTGGCAAGTCGTGACCACCCCTACGTTTGTCTTATCTGAATCCTTTTGAAAACTATTGATGTCCAAGTTTAATACATTTTCCCCTCTCATTCACAATAGAACCCCATCAACTTTACCATGTATCTACAATATGACATTGTTTCACGAGTCTACGATGCATACCCTTCTTTGATAACCGTCCATCCAGAGCATCATGACAGCATCGGAGTACCAATAATTATCCGAAATATCGACCCTCCCCTCGCCCCTGCGATTAGAAGCTGGAAACCACTACAACAAAGTGTGCATATCAGCCACAATGATTAACCAACCAACTTTCTACCTCTTCCCTTACTAAAATACGGCCTTTCCCTTCCCCCACTAACACCTGTAATATGCCTAAAAATTGAATAATCTGCCTCGTTGAGCTACTGCATTTGGGCCTAAATAAACATAGTTATATAAACCCACCTCTCCCCTAATACTATATATTTTTGGTTCAAGCAGGAGAAGATCCAGAATAAAATTTCCTAGTTGGTTGGAAATGAACACATTACGCGTAATACGCAATAACCGCATTCAATAAAAACCGGTAAAAATTTGGTTTGAAATGATTTTGAGTTTGAAACTAAATTAAAATTGCTTAACAAGTTGAAATTTTTTGGCGGGGTCTGTACCTCCCAGACTCTTTTCCTGGATTCGCCACTGATTTCAAGTGTTTCAGCGTCGACACATAGCATCTCAAGTTCGTGACTGTCGATCAATCGTATGTATGTGAATATTCAATATACATTTCCACCATTATATTGAACATAACTAGCCATGGAATGGTAGTTTGGACAAATGAGAAAGGTAAATTTGCACCACTAGGTGAATTAAAACAGTTTTTTAACAAGAGGAATAACTGTTCCATCCGTCACAGCATATACTGTTTCCCCTTTGCGCAACGATAATTGAGCGGTGTCGCACTGCACTGTTCGTGTATCAGCGTAGTTGTATTAATGTTGATGTATTATTAATGATGTGACTTATTTCCTTCCTTCTAGCATATAAATTTGCGCTGCAAAGCAGCAACAGTTTCAGTTCAGTTTCAACCACGAAGCAGCAGCAACCTAATAAAGGAGTAAAATTAGTGTCATCGAAACAAGGTTTTTCATTTAGTTTTTATACGTCACCAGTCAGCGTCATTCGTTTGAGCATCGCCGGAACGGTCCTCAAGTGGCCATTGCGATTGCTCTCAACCATACAGTCCACCCGGAAGGAAAAAGAACACCAGCTGAAGTCCGCGAAGAATCCAGAGAATTTCTTTGTAGTGACTCAGCCCTCCACGTTCCACTAACGTTCCTCCAGTCGGAACATCTTGGTCCTTCGAGCCGGATGAAGATCAAGCCGCCGGATCGAGCCATCAAGTAGCCGCTTCGACGCCAAACGAAATCGTAAGGATTAAATTTTTTCCACCTGTGTTGCTGCATTTCATTCGTTCGGTGTGAGCCAACGCAGAACGTGTTTAATCCTGTTCGATCGCGATCAGAGCGTCGCTCGCGCAAGAAGGAAAAACAAGCAACGCGCGTACGTGTTTAATCCTGTTCAATAGCCGTTGCGCGTGTGAGAAGGAAGCCAAAACGTGTCCGTGCATGTTCAAATTTGTTAGCCGCACGTGTTTTAAGAACAATGCCAGTCGGACACTCACCGCCCATACCTTTAGTGAATCCTGAAGATGAAAATGTGATTCCACCGTTACCATCACCCACACGAAGTGAAAGTGAATCTTTTCGTGGTTTTCAGGATTCGGAAATAGCAGCTGATGCCGCCACCACGAAGGAACTGACCGGACTTTTCCGACAGCGAAGCCAGGTACACCGCAAATTGGTGCGGTTACATTCGACTTTCCGAGACGTCCGGCATTTCGAATTAGCCCAGCTTAACGTTATGAGCAGCAAACTTGCCAATGCTTATGCCGAGTTTAACAGCATCCAAAACGACATAATGGCGCCCGTTCCGGATGAAAAAGTGGCAGAACAGGAAAGAGCCTGCGACGCTTTTGAAGATCTACATGATTACCTCTCCACGGCAATTGAAGGAATAATAATCCAGATGAAAAATGATGCTATTCTGCCACCGACCGCACCGCAAGTTGTAATTCAACAGCAACCATTGAAGGCACCGATTCCTACCTTCGATGGGATGTATGCAAATTGGCCAAAATTCAAAGCAGTTTTCCAGGACCTAATGGCCAACTCAGCAGACACCGATGCAATAAAATTGTACCACCTGGACAAGGCTCTTGTGGGTGCGGTGGCTGGAGTTTTGGATGAAAACATCATCAGCGCTGGTAACTATCAGCAAGCATGGGCTGTGCTGACAGAGCGATACGAAAATCAACGTGTCATCGTCGAGTCACACATAAGAGGATTGCTCCAACTCAAAAGGATGTCAGGTGAGTCGTATAAGGATTTGCGAGCCCTTTTAGATGAGTCTACACGTCACGTAGAAAGCCTCCGGTATTTGAATCAGCAGCTCATCGGCATTTCGGAGCACATGGTTGTTTACACCATTACGAATGCACTGGACAAAGCGACGCGCAAGGCTTGGGAATCAACTCTTAAACGAGGTGAATTGCCTAAGTATGAGTCGACCATCGCTCAAGATGCCTCAAGATGCCAAATTTTGGAAAACTGCGAGACTTCTACACCAGTTGCACCGACGCCAGTCCCCAAATCGAAGTTCGTCACAGTAGTACCGAAGGCACCAATCCAGAAGAGTTACGCTACTACGACGGTCAACACGAATCAGGCAGAAATGTGTGAGCTTTGTGGTGGTGCGCATTTCAACTACCAGTGTGCCACGTTGAAGAACTTGAATGCATCCCAGAAGAGTGAGAAGATTCGAGCAGCGGGTGCATGTTTCAACTGCCTGCGCAAAGGCCATCGATCGAACAGATGTCCATCCAACAACAGCTGCAGAAAGTGTCAGAAGCGTCATCACACTATACTCCACGATGATAGTGTCGAAGGGTGCAGCCAGGATGGACGTACGAAGGTACCCACCCAGCAGGTACCAGAATCGGCTAACGTTGCGACTCCAGTTCCTGTTTTGAATTCGAGCACTGCTCCTAAAGAAGATCCACCAGTTTCGACAGCCTGTTCATGCAACTATGGGCAGTCATCAAAGATAGTGCTGCTACTAACTGCAATAGTACACGCCATTGATCGACATAATCAGCCACATGAGTGCCGTGTGTTGCTCGACAGCGGTTCTCAGGTAAATTTCGTGTCCGAGAAAATGGCAGACATCCTTGGGATCCCTAAGAAACGAGCCAATGTTGCAATTACCGGCATAAACGCCTTGAAAACGCTTGCTCGAGACAAGGTTTTCGTGAAATTCTGTTCCCGTTATGAAGATTTCCATGCCAACATCGAATGTTTGGTTACACCAAAGGTGACGGGCACAATTCCATCTGTCAAGATTGACGTCATCGAATGGAACATCCCCCAAGGGATTCATTTAGCCGATCCTGAGTTCCATAAGCCTGAGAAGATCGACATGCTAGTCGGAGCTGAGCTGTTCGCATCCATTGCCCGTGTGGAAAAGTTGATGCACCAGTTCTGGAGTGTTGAAGAAGTTCCCGATGTTACGCCGCTGTCTGTAGAAGAGCAGTCATGTGAAACACATTTCCTTTCCACTCACAATCGCAATCCAAATGGACGATTTGTCGTTAGCCTACCTCTGAAGGAAAATGTTAACCAGATTGATGATTGTCGTGCCTTAGCTTTGAAGCGATTCCTGATACTTGAAAAACAGCTGCAGCGTGACGCCGAACTTCGATCCCAGTATGTTGATTTCATTCGCGAGTACGAGGCTCTTGGACATTGTCACGAAGTGAAGGAGTCCAATGATCAATCCAATCGGGCAATGTACTATATGCCACACCACGCCGTTCTTCGACCACATAGCTCCAGCACCAAGTGTCGTGTGGTGTTCGTCGCAAGCGCCAAGTCATCGTCACCAAAGCTATCGCTCAACGAAGTACTCAAGGTTGGTCCCATTGTTCAGAGGGATCTGTTTTCCATCATGCTGAGTTTCCGGAAGCATGCTGTTGTCTTTTCGGCGGACATAACAAAAATGTATCGGCAAATACTTGTGGCCCCGGAAGACACGTGCTACCAGAGAATATTTTGGAGAGAGCAGCCAACTCAACCGCTACGTGTTTTAGAATTGGATACTGTCACGTACGGCACAGCATCCGCTCCATATCAAGCCACCCGATGTTTGCTCCAGCTCGCTGAAGATGAGTCAGCAGACTTTCCCATTGGTGCTCGTATCGTAAAAGAGGATTGTTATATCGACGACGTGTTATCTGGTGCGGATACCATCGAGGAAGCCATTGAATGCCATCGCCAATTAAAGCAGATGCTCGCCCGAGGTTGTTTTCCCGTGCACAAATGGTGCTCCAACTCGGATGAGTTTATGCAGTGTATTCCAGTCGAAGAACGTGAAAAGCAGTTCACCTTGCAGGAATATGGTGCCAACGAAGCAATAAGGGTTCTTGGCTTACTGTGGGATCCAAATAACGATCAGCTTCTCATCGCTCATCAAAATCAACAATTGTCAACGCCGGCTCAACCAGCGACCAAACGGATCATATACTCCGAGATTGCAAGGTTTTTTGATCCATTGGGATTGTTCTCACCGGTGATCGTGGTCGCCAAGATTCTGATGCAGCAGCTATGGAAGACCAACGCAGGATGGGATGACATCCTGAATGAACAATTCCAACAACAATGGCGACTGTTGCAAGAATCTCTGCCTCATCTAAATTTTATTCAGGTGCCACGATGTGTGACTTTTCCGAATGCCGTGGCCTACGAACTTCATGGGTTTGCTGATGCTTCTGCCGTTGCGTATGGTGCCTGCATTTACGTGCGCAGTATTTCCGCCGATGGTTCGGCACAATTGAAACTACTCAGCAGCAAATCAAAGGTTGCACCACTGCATGAAGTAACCATCCCGAAGAAGGAATTGTGTGCTGCTCTACTGCTAACTCGCCTGCTGGAAAAGGTACTACAAGCCATACAGATGACGTTCCGAGAAATTGTTCTCTGGTCCGATAGCACAATCGTCCTGGCCTGGCTGAAGAAGCCTGCCGATCGTCTGCAAGTTTTTGTGCGAAATCGCGTGGCAGAGATCCAGAGAACCACCGGAAACTTCAAGTGGTGTTACGTTCGTTCGGGAAGCAATCCAGCTGACGTGGTATCGCGAGGTCAGTTACCGGAACAATTACTCAACAACGAACTATGGTGGAACGGCCCCGTGTTACTTAGATCAACCTACTACAAATTAGAAGATCCAGAAGAAGTTCCTGATCAGCTGCTTCCAGAGATGAAATTGGTCATCGCTACGCCAGCTGTGAAGGTCGAACTCTTTCCGTTTGTAACTAAATTCAGCAACTTTCGCAAGGTACAACGCATCATGGCATATGTTTTGAGGTTCGTCAACAATTGCCAGCAGAAGCATTTCCTCGATCGTATTCTCACTCCTTATTTGACCATCCGAGAATTGCAGCGCTCGACGGAGGTGCTCATCAAGATTTCCCAGCACGTTCAATTGGCACACGAATTTGAACGCCTTCAGTCCAATAAAAATTGCAAGCGAATCGGAAATCTTCGTCCATTCATCCGAGATGGCTTGCTCCGAGTCGGAGGCCGACTCATTCACTCCAAGTTGCCATATGCATCAAAGCATCCAATCATATTGCCCGACAAGGATCCCATCACGACGATGCTAATCAGGACGATGCACATCGAGCTGCTTCATCCGGGCCAATCAGCGCTCATCAACGCAATTCGACAGCGGTACTGGCCGCTCAAGGCTCGTTCTACTGTGAGGCAGATTACTCGCAAATGCGTAAAATGCTTTCGTGTGAGACCGGGAGCCACAACGCAGCTGATGGGGAATCTTCCGCAATCACGAATCGTGCCATCTCCACCATTCGCAGTGACTGGTGTGGACTACGCTGGTCCTTTGTTGGTAAAGCAAGGAACCTATCGTCCCAAACTCGTCAAGGCGTATGTAGCAGTGTATGTTTGCATGACCACCAAGGCCGTACACCTCGAAGCGGTTTCTGATCTGACGACGGATGCGTTCCTAGCATCACTCAGACGCTTCATCAGTCGTAGAGGATTGGTACAGCAGTTGCATTCTGATAATGCAACCAACTTTAAGGGAGCGAACCACGAGTTGAACCAGCTGTATCATCTTTTTCGAGATCAACAGATGTTCGATCAAGTTCAGCAGTTTTGCGCAGCACGTGAAATCGAGTGGCATTTCATCCCTCCTGACGCCCCTGAATTTGGCGGACTGTGGGAAGCGGCAGTGAAGTCGGCAAAAACTCACCTGAAGCGAGTCGTCGGTAATGCGCGGTTAACGTTTGAAGAATTGGCAACTATTCTCACGGAAATAGAAGCCGTGTTGAATTCTCGCCCTCTATTCAGTATCTCCACCGATCCAGCTGATCCACAAGTGATTACACCAGCACATTACCTGATAGGTCGTCCGCTCATCACACCAGCCGAGCCGTCTCTGGAAGACATCAAAGTCAACCGTTTGAGTCGATGGCAGCATTTGCAGCTCATGCGTGAGCACTTTTGGCGTGCTTGGAGACGGGATTATCTCAACACGTTGCAGCCACGGAAAAAGAATCTAAGAATGATGCCGAATCTACGCCCCGGAATAGTTGTTCTTCTCCACGACAAGACACAGCCACCTTTAAACTGGAAGCTGGGACATATCACCGCTGTCCACCCTGATGCTGAAGGCCTAGTTCGAGTAGTGGATATTTTTGTCGATGGTTCTACTTTCCGCCGTCCGGTCAACAAGCTTTCCGTTCTTCCCATCGAAGACAACTCCATCGCATCTCCATCCGACGACGAATCTGTTGTCACGTAGTTCCAACCGGCGGGAGTATGTTCCATCCGTCACAGCATATACTGTTTCCCCTTTGCGCAACGATAATTGAGCGGTGTCGCACTGCACTGTTCGTGTATCAGCGTAGTTGTATTAATGTTGATGTATTATTAATGATGTGACTTATTTCCTTCCTTCTAGCATATAAATTTGCGCTGCAAAGCAGCAACAGTTTCAGTTCAGTTTCAACCACGAAGCAGCAGCAACCTAATAAAGGAGTAAAATTAGTGTCATCGAAACAAGGTTTTTCATTTAGTTTTTATACGCCACCAGTCAGCGTCATTCGTTTGAGCATCGCCGGAACGGTCCTCAAGTGGCCATTGCGATTGCTCTCAACCATACAGTCCACCCGGAAGGAAAAAGAACCCCAGCTGAAGTCCGCGAAGAATCCAGAGAATTTCTTTGTAGTGACTCAGCCCTCCACGTTCCACTAACGTTCCTCCAGTCGGAACAATAACCTTTATCTCCTCGTTGCACTTTAGGCATTTATTGGACATTTTTTCAGCAGTCTCCTTGCTGTGATGAAAGTGGGAAAGATACAACCACAGCAACGGCGTGAGAGGTGAAACCGTAACAATGTTGCTATCAGGCCCGTGTGCAAGGGAAGGGATTTGGGGGTTCAAACCCATTCCATGTGCGTTTTGGATTACTTAAAAAAAATTACTTCCTGGTCAGGAAAAAAACTAGAAAACTCTAGAAACAAGTCGTTGAAGAAAGCAAGGAATAGCCCTTGCGATGGTGACTGGAAAGGGATTTAAGTCACATCGTCGGATAGGTTCACATCTTGATAAGTTTTGATATTAGGAACAGTTGTGAGTAGACCAGTTACATAGCAAAGGTCGGTTATCGAGTTAGCAACAGGAGAAAACGAACACGAACAAACAACACGAAGTCGGAGAAAATAGGGATATCGTGAACTGGAGAAATTTCTCTGTCGATGATCTCTCCGTCGCATTAGCTATCAGCTGAATGGCTCACGAAAATGGCCATCGGGAGAAATACCGCTGCCGAGGAACTCTCAGCAACAGCTAGCAAATAAACGCACCAAGAAGAATGAGAAAATCTACGAAGGTGGTTGTAAAGAGATGTAAATCATTATAGCAGGTCAGTTATATCGCGAAGGTTGGACAGCAAGCAAGAAAAAGCAGCAATGGAAAAAAGATGAAAGATTAACACAAAATATGAAAAGCCAGAGCACAGTCAATCCTGAAGTAATATGATGATTGCGAGAAACAAGAAATTAGATTTATTCGGTAGGTCACTGCATGAGCCTGCAGGCAGCAGTGTCTGTTGAAAATTCCTTCTATACAACGAACATTGACCCAATTGGTTGAGACAAACCGAATGTTACACAAGATTTGCCTCCGCGCCTCTGCAAAATCAAAACTTGATGGTTTCTATACCTTTCTTTTATAGGAAACGTAAAAACATCAAAACCACCCCTTTGAGAATTTTCTGCGCACGGGCCTGGTTTCAATTATAACGGATCCAAAGAACTGCTCATATTTGAAAGAAGGAATCAATCTTTATGCTCGAGTAAATCGGGCAAAACGACTAAACTAGGTAGTTGGAAAAACTTTAGCTTCACCGTATAACTCTATATACTAATATTTCAAAATCTGCCAACAAGTGAAACCCATAACACTGTTTTATTCGATTCCAGGAACGGGGGTTTCAATTTTTTGCAATTCAAAGCAATATGAGTGCTTTTCCCATCTTACTAAAAATTCCTGGGGAATGGTTATCACTCTTATTCTTGTTTACGACGAATGTGAGATTCGTTCGAATGTGGTTTGTATTCCCGTTTACGACAGCAGATGGGCTTACTATTCGTTCGAATCGCTTTCGAATAAATCTCGCATTCGTCGTAGACAAGAATAAGGGTGGTCTGAGGAATTAATTTCTGTGTATTGGTCCATTCTGGGCTCGGTCAGAATGTTAAGGTTAGTTGAAGCGTGTCGTGGTGGTATAGTATATCTCTAAACCTTAACATGTCGATTCAATTTGTATCTCGAAGCGGGGTAATATTCTACATGAACACAATTGTTGGGAACAAAAAGGATTAGATGTTGGAGCTATTTAAGTAACATTCTAAGTATTTTATTTGACATTACATCAATAAAGTTCAACAACGTACAGCTTTAATGATCCAATTGTGTGGGCAAAACTGAGTCACAGTTTGACGATTCGAATAATTCTTAAATACTGAAAATATAAAAACAAACAAAAACAGTTAGGCTGAAGGCAGAGAATTTATTGAACTTTGTATAACATTTTAGGTGCCCAGTTACAGCATGATCATGGAACAACAAAATACAACATCTAATGAGGAGAACAAACTAGAAGAACCCGGCGATACCAAAACCTCTATCCCGTTAAAGGTAGAAGAAATCGAAATAATAGATACACTACCTGAAGTAGAGTTCATACAGTCGATATCCGATGCCGTTAGCCACCGATGCGCGCTTTGTGACAAAGAATTCACATCTATCTTTCAGCTTAAGCATCATCAATGGAACCATCCTTACATATGTGATTTGTGCGGAAGAGAATTCCGTGAGTTCGCTCTTATCAGAGATCATATGCAATATCACAGGTAAAAATCTCTCAAATGTGACGTTTGTGAGAAAGCATTTCCCACACTTAATCGACTCAATCAACACAAGAAAATTCACATTGGTAAACCATACCGTAGCAACCCAACACCTTACCTATGTGATTTGTGTGGAAGAAGATATCGCAAGCTGAGTCAGATCAGAGTCCACATGAAATATCACAAGGAAAAACCTCACAAATGTGACGTGTGTGAGAAAGCATTTTTCACAGCAGGCCAACTCAAAAACCACGAGCAACTTTATTCGAGTGATATACCATACAAATGTAAATTATGTGAAAAGTCATTTCACATGCGCAGTCAGCTAAAAAGGCACACGTCTATTCACTTGAGCGAAAAATATTTCAATTGTAATGTGTGTCGAAAAGTATTTGCTATGTCCTGGAACTTCGCGATCCACAATGGAATAGACATGAACACGAACGAACTTTCTGCGTGTAGCAAACACGAATCTCTTCACATAGTTAGTACAGTATGTACTATATGTGGAAAGGAATATCGCACGCTTAAAGAGCTTAAAGTACATAAGACAGTTCACAATATAGCATCTCACAAATGTGACGTATGTGAGAAAGCATTTAGAACAATTGGTAAACTCAATGCACATAAGAAAATTCACTCGGATGAAAAACCATATGTATGTGAATCGTGTGGAAAGGGATTCAGCACGAAAAGCTATCTCACAGCTCACATGCTTGTTCACTCCAATGAAAAACCTTTCAAGTGCGAAGTGTGTGGAAAATGCTATCGTCAACGCTATCACCTCAAATCACACGAGCTTGTGCACACGGATCCTACTAAGTACAAATGTGAAGAGTGTGGTAAAGAATTTAAATTTTTGCAAACTTTAAAACTCCACTGGACTATTCACACAAACGAAAAACCGCACAAATGTGAAGTGTGCGGAAAAGGATTCAGTCGCAATGAAACCTTCCAAAATCATATGTACATCCACACCAATCAAAAACCGCACAAATGTGAAGTGTGTGGTAAAGCCTTTCGCCTCAAAAGTGTCCTTCAAAATCATATGCATTTGCACACATATCAAGAACCGCACACATGTGAAGTGTGTGGAAAGGATTTTCGTGTAGGGAAATACCTCAAAGTGCATATGTTTACTCACGCTAGCGAAAAACCGCACGAATGTGAAGTGTGTGGAAAAATATTTCGTAAAAAGAGAACCCTCCAAGCCCATATGTATGGTCACACAAACGAAAGAACGTACAAATGTGAAGTGTGTGAAAAAATATTTCGCGGGAAAGGTATTCTCAAATTACATATGACTGTTCACTCAAACGAAAAGCCGCACAAATGTGAAGTGTGTGGAAAAGAATTTGCTTATAGCTCTTCCCTCAGCCGTCACAAATCAGTTCACTCGAAGTAAAGTAAATGTCACATGTGTTAATCGAACTATGCAGCTGAAGATATTTATTAATGGTCGTGTGCTACAATAGAAATGTCAAAAAATTACGCAGGTAATCTGTCGAAGCGAGCAAAATCTCCCGTGAAAGGGTTTTGTTATCCAAAGCTTTTTTGAGACGCTGCATATGGTTTAATTTATAAATTTAAGGTAGCTATTTAAAATCATTGTCCAAGACAAAATTCAACTCGTTTCATGATGTTGCAATGGTTTAGGAAGCTCGTGCTCAATAAAATAACAAAATTACAAGCACCCGTAACGCATAAAGAGTTGCACAATTTATGATTATGTTGTTCTTGCCATTCCACTTAACGTTCGTTGGTCTGATGAAATCCGTATACGTCAGTCTACGCCATCCGTGCAGTTGTACTGTTAAAGTGTTGACAGCGTTGTTAAAGTCTTTGCAGATTTTGCTATTCGACCGTCGTAGTGTATGCAACAGTCGTTTGTGTTCAGTTTTTTCGCGTTGACTAGCAGCCCAGTCAAAAAGATGGGTGGGTAATGTCTAGGACATAACCGGAGTGTCGTGACTACTCGTTTGACTTGTAATTCAAATCGAATGATACTCAATGAAATATGTGGGAATGTTTCAAGTTATCCTTCATAATAATTATGGTGGTTCTTATGCACTCTTTGATGACGGGTCGTCGCGTACCCTGATCATGGGTTAGCATTCTTGACAGTTATCCCAGTAAAAGGATACGGATATAGATGGAAGGGTGGTCGTGATAATTTAATTTTATAAAATAATTTTTTATTTGTTATTTAGCGCACAAAGAAGTGAAAAAAAAATCGATTGCATCCCTAATAAACATCGTATGATTTAAGAGCTTAACGACCTCTTTAGGGTATCATCCAACAATATGTGGAATCATTTGACACTATGGGTTAAGGTTCGTGTATAGTATTTTTTATTAGGGATAACTTTAACGTCTGCTGCATCAGAAAAATCAAAGACAGCATATAGCTTTAGACTGAGAAACACTTTAGAAGTATCTATTACCGGTTTCTTATGGCTATTATTAGATTGATCCAAGAAAAATATGTAAATTATACATATTTCGGTACGTGTTTTTCCAGCGATATTTTAACTACAGACTAACAGACATAACACTATGAGGGAATTCGCACACAAAACATCGATCCGGCAATTTTCCCAGAACACTAGCTCCACCTTTTATTCACAGTCCCATTTGCTGATGGGTTACCCCTTAGGTTTGGGAACAATTTTTCACTAGTGGTCTACTGCCCATAACAGCATAAGAGTCCCATGTTGAAAAACAGCAAGCCGAGAAAAACGCTGTTCAAGATTGTCCCATCCATTGAGCCAAATGGATGGGACAACCATGTTTTGGTATTTTTTTGATATTTTCTGAACAAACCCGGTAATCTTATTTGTACAGTGTGTTTCAGTGGTGATACAGAATACAATGCAACGGATAACTCATTTTCGACAAAAATCCACATGGGACTCTTATGCGTTTATGGGCAGTCCCAACTACAAATATATTTAAAATGACCGTTAAAGCGGGCGAAGCATCGTTTTCGAGTGTTATGTCTGCTAGTCTGTGTTTTAACCTCCACGCCCTTCTCTCAGTCGAGACATTCATATGCAGCTACCGTAAACCGACTTTGATCATCGGGAAGACTTTGATCACTCGATACTTTTTTCGTAGATCGCTTATTAAACCAAAATAGTCTACAGAATCATTTTAATTTGCAATGATTTTTACTCTAAACTTATAAAATACTGATTTGTTATACTTTTTAGTATATTGTTCGGTTTTTGGGTATAAAAACTACAAATTTGAATTACCTGATTTTTACGAAGCTTCGTAAGGTGTATATTTTTTATAAAACAAATAAATCTCAGATTTGAGCAAGAGTAATGAATTACAAGCGAGGTTTTATGTTCCTTTAGATTGGGATATGCTAAATTTAATTTTAAGAGATTGCTTTGAATACATTTTTTTATGAAACTAGTTGGCAATTATTCCAAATTATTTTAAGCTAAAATTCGCAATATTTTTTTATTGTTCAATATTTCAACGTGTTAAAATGGATGAAACTTTTTGAACATTGATAAAACACTGAAACAAAACAATTTTGGCAGTTTTAAAGGTTTTCAGAATCTTTTATTCTAGTTGGACACAAATTATACGAATTTTGGTTACTCGAATTTTACAGTGCATTGAAATACTTTGTATAATACTAATTAACATCTATTTAACAGTGAGTATCTTTCCAGAATTAGTTTAAACAAACATTTGAATAAAAAACATTGACATCAATAACTTAATGTGGGTGAACATGCAGGTTATCAAAGTCACCTCGGAACACGAAAACGGACTTCAACTTGAAATTATTTTTGACTGTAAGCTGTAGCTGTAAACGGACAATTTAAGGTAAAACCATCCAATCTTGTTCTCCATACATCAGTACATGGTTTAAAAATATTAAACTTGAAAAAAATGTGTTGCGTCTAAAAATATGTAATGATTACTTCGAAAAGTGATCAATGTCACCCCGGTTTACGGTATCTCTCGCTGCATGAAACATAGCCTTTCTCATTCCGACTAATGTGTGCGCGTATGGTGTAAATCAAATGCGATTATCGTTGGGCGTGAGCAGTTACCTGATTTTTCTTTGACAGCCCTATAGGAGTGGAACGAACGGTATAACGAAAGCAAGTCAATTTATTCTGAGATCACTCACACCACTCATGTAAGATTCATGTTACGACAAAGTGTTATCTTAGCCACACCTGTATATACTACATTGCTCGACAAACATATGATTACGGCCTAAAATCCAACTGTCAAAATCCACTTTGAATGGAAATTCCGGACAAACCGTTACACGCCAATGACAGATGTTGATAATAAACGAAAGCGAAAAGTTTTCTCTTTCATAAACTGTTGTGAACTATGCTCGACTAGTAACGGTTTGTCTGGAATTTCCATTCAAAGTGGATTTTGACAGTTAGCTTTTAGGCCGTAATCATACACTCAAAAAAAAGTAAACGTTATGCCTATTGATTTTACACATAGATTTTTGCAATTAACGGAGGCATATAGACACTATTTGCTGGTACATAAACCTTATGTGTGTATTTACAAGAAATATTAATCTTACATTCACATTTCATAACTATTAGGCACATAAAACCCCATTCTATAACAATATGCACATATAACTTATGTGTGTGCATACATAGTTTATACAGTTGACACATAGAAGGTATGTGTGCGGGTGATAACAATAGCATTTCTTCTCCATATGAATTTTAAGCGGTTTGAAGCAAATAGAATTAACGTTTGCATTTTTTTCAGTGTATGTTTGTCGAGATTGGTTGTAAATGAGCTGTCAGAAATCTGAATATTTCACGCGTGTTTTTTGAAAAGGGCCAATAAGCATACTGTCAAAATTTACTTTGAGAGGAAATTCTGGCCAAACCATCAATCGCCGATTATTAGTGACAGCAGTAAACGAAAGAGAAAACTTTTCTCTTTTATAAAATGCCAACGTCCACTCTTGGCGAGCTACGGTTTGTCCAGCATATTCTCTCAAAGTGAAATTTGACAGTATGCTTATTGGCCGTTTACAAAAAACACGCGAGATTTGAAAGTTGGATTTTTGATGCACTTCGTTATCACACTTTTTTCACGGTTGCCAAATGAAATGATATGAAATCGACAAAAAATTAACTTTTTCCATCAAATTTTTGGAAAAACCGGGATACTGGCAGCCATGCTAACCTTCCAGTTACTAAAAGTAAGAAGAAGTTGGTTTTTGACTCTTTTCTATGTCAATAATTTATCAGGTCGAAGGAGTTGCACTTTTGATCACACTTTTGATTCATCACACTTTCATGTCCCTGCCCTTTTGCTCAGTAAGGGGAATGGGCACGTTGTGCCAGGTTGGTCGAGGCACAATTCGATTGTAAGTCAGTGAATGCTTGACGCGCAAAAGTGCCTGAGCCGATGGCAATCACTGGATCAATCGAAGACTTTGAAATAGAAACATGTACCTCATTAAAAGCAGTTTAGTATACATTGTCATAATTTGCCAACTGCTTCGGGTCAATAAACTATAATATAATATAATTAAAAATATTTAATATTCAAGTGTGTATGTATCACAAAATATGACTAACCATGTTCCTGTTTCATGTCCGTTGAACCATACTGAGTGGCCAAAATAACTTTATTTATCCATAACACTCACCTTTTTCCTTTCTCTATCGTTTTAGCTTTTTTTTCTTTGGAGAAGCGGACAAGTAATCGGATAAGGATTTATTAAGGCTTAATGAAGGCTCAAAGATGTTCAAAAACTCATGCATGGGATTATTTTGAGTGAACAAAAAGATGATGGTACTCAGTATATATCGCTGATCGAAGACCCGCAACACCTCAAGCAATATACGATCCCACAAAGCTGAGAAATAAAATATGTACTGCTAGTGTCGCACAATTCAGCGCCCCCATCGGAAGGCTAAAAGAATCCACATTAACATTCCCATAAATAAGATCGCCATTAAAGATATCTTCGTCTAATCTATCTTTCATGTACGAGCGGAATAACCTATGAAATCGTGGACACATAAGAAACTCACTAACAGAACGGAAAAAGGACTAACAAAGAAGAAAGAAATAACAAAGGGAAGCACCAACTGACCCAGGACAGGCGGAGAACGCCGACATAACTGGGGATTAAGGTAACATCAAATGTCCTAATCCACTCGTACTTTACAGAGAAAGAAGGTGAAATCTAAAATGGAATCTATACTCTCAAAAGAACAAGGTAAATTATGAAAACGGAAAGGTAAGAATGCATAACCAATGATAATAATAATAATGTTATCAAATAGTACAAAATGATATTTTTCATATTGAAAAAGGTGTTTAAATGGCGCCCTTGCGCTAATCCGTCCTAGTTTGAAATTTGGGTTGAGGGGGGCACACATTTTTGGCCTAGGGCAGAAATGCCGATTAGACCGGATCTACACCAAAAATGTACTATAAGGAAACTATATAAGGAAACTTTTGATTCATCACACTTTCATCATTGCTTTCATACTGTGCAGTTCGATTTGGTGGGAACTGTGCAATATTAGGCAATTCATGAGACATTTCTGATCAGCTGATTGTTTCTTTTGACGTAACATCAAGCGAATCGGGCTAACGAAGTATGGTCGTCGGACGGGTTTTTTCTGTTCGCAGGAGCAAACTTGTTGACAAAACCCCTCGCTGCATTGTCAAACAAACCTCATGGTGGATTTCCTAATTCTGCAGAATAAATCAAGAGCGATTTTTTTGTTACATCATATCTAACAGAAACGTCAAACGGAGAAAATCGCGTGCAAAAATTTTCTTGCAACTTTCAAATTTATTTCACAATAAAAGCACACAGAAGGCTATTAATTCTACTATCACCTCTGCATTTACTCATTGCAGGATCGTATAGGCATATTACATGTTTTTCGCGAAGATAATAGGGAGATAATTGATAACTATTATTTTATTATATTTTGCCGATCACTTTTGCTATTATGCTCTTTTACATATGTGGTCTTGGCAACACCGTTTGTAGATGGCACATTTTACTGTGATGTTTAGAGAGACGGGCTTGTAGTTGTGATATATTTCATGTGCTGTATTGCAACCGAGAGTGTAGATATGAGGTTTGGCGTTGGAAAATCATGCTAACTACAGTCGACTTGGAGAAACATCACAACGCAAAACATCACATCTACGAAATATTGGCAAAGCTTTGGTATACTATACGCTCATTAAGAACAACTCAAAAGTGAGTAGCCAGCCACTCAATTTCATAAAAAGTGCACATAGTCAAAAGATGAGTTTTTGTTGTTTACTTAGTTTTGAGTTCGGGATGAAGATGCCAAATTTGAGTACTTTTTACTCAAAGGTCAAATGCGGGAAATTACCATTCCGTATGTCTAATAATACTAACAGAAAACTTCACTAACCTGAATCCTTTGGCGTTATGGCTATGTCCAAAATCTATTTCGATATCTTTTCTCCACCTTCTTTCGTTCTGAACCGAACCTCGTAGTAACGGCAGGAGCTACAAAAAAAAATATGAAAGAATATCATTTCAATACATCAACTAAGCTTATAGAAACTTTTCTTTCAGTTTTTTTTTATCCCTTTATGGGCAGCTAGGGCCGAGGGTGGTGGCTAGCGGGTTTCATACACCCTTGACCTGACGGACAAAGCTATGGTGCCTTGAACACAGGCAACGCAGATCCAAGGCCATCATTGAAATGATAAGTTTTGCGTTTGAGATGTACTTCCCCCGGTTGCCAGACGAATACCTGTAATTATTACTTGTTGCTTTGTATGTATGAATCTAATGTTCAGTCCTGGGTGGTGTATGCGTGGAAGGTGTGATTTTTAGCGTTCGAGTCCAGGAGTGCATATCTGTCTGGGTTAGCGTGGGCGTTTACTAATTGTGTAATAGTGTGATCGCTAAAGGCTCGAGCATTTGAATACCAGCGTGTCTCCAACTTTGAGTGCATAAATCCGATTTTAGATCCGTGTTGCCATTCGCACATTCACGTGTATTCTCGAACGATCGCGCGCGGACCGTGAATCTAATAATTAATATTCAGTGTATGGTAGAGCAACGTGTTGCCTAGTGAATATGAGCATCATTCCCGATCGGTCCAACTGAAGGCTAGGCTGATCGAGATTAGAGAAATCTGAACGTAGCCAGTCTATGATCGCGCGAGTGGTGGGTTAATGCGATTGTAAAGTTATAGGTGCTGAAATGTTCACTTAAGTAAAGGGGTGTTGGAGAAATTGCGAGCGTAGGTGTGTGTGGATGATTGAAATTGTAATGTAAGTTCGCGTTTTTGACCAGGTTTGTGTTATCGCGAAAGTTAGGGGCGTTTGCACGTTTTGGATGTGAGTGTATATGGGAGAATATGCAATTGACTGTGCTAATGAGTATCAGTATGAACCCAACTCAAGATACAGTAATGAAAGGAAAAATAACATGCCGAATGTTTCTTTTTTTAGATCACTAACCGTGCATTGAAGAATGCTTAAAAACTCTGAACTAGGCCCCGTCGAGTCCAGTCTGTCCGTCTCGTCCTGTCGTGTCTGGGGTTTCCAGGTTACATGCATTCACCAGATGAGACTAGCTTATGTCAGCTTACTTGTGCACTGGTTTCGTAAAATCGAGGCGATCATCGAAATGATAGATCCTACGAGTGAATGCACTTGGCCTAGTCACCTGTCAAGCATTTGTGTATTTGTGTATGTTGAGAAATGTGTGGAGCCTGTAAATAATATTTTAATGCGAATAATAATTTATACGTCAAAGTAAGAAATGTGTTATATACTACTTGCAGTTTGTTGATCGTTTCTACTTATCTGATTCCATCGAGTATGAGAATACATCTCCATTGTTCTAAAACCTGGCGACGTCTGATGGCAGAGAAGAATCATTGTTGGCAGCAATGTTGCTCTTCTTGGATGTATGAGCTCGAAAAGGTCATCACAAGAATATAACGCATGAGACCGAAAATAAATAAAAAAATAAAGAGAAGAGTTAGTATTGTTATTGAGTATTAATAATATGCCGATTTTTTTCGAGAGTTGTCCCACTGGAACTGTAGAGCTAATTGATTTAATTAAGGCATGGACCTAGACTTCTGGAATCGAGGATAGAGACTTCCGGACGCGAACGACCCATGAATGCGCAAGTTCGGGGGACTGTAGGTTCACGCTTGAGACTGCGTTTGAGTGATTACAAGTGCCGAGACGTTCATATTATCACCGGGATGTTATAATGTCTGGAAGAGCGCGAGTATAGGTTTCGTGGATGGTCGCGAAGGGCTCAAGCATTTTTATATTTGTTTGTCGCGTGTATGTGACTTTGTGTGTATGCATTCGATTTTTATGTAGTTTAGTGGATATGAGCATTATATTTTTGATTGGTCCACCTGAAGGCATTGGACTTATGCTACTAGGGCCGAGAATAGGTGATTCCGGACGAAACCGATTCATGATCGCGCGAACGCGGGCATTTGGAGGTTCACTCTCGAGACCGGGATTGTTAATTTATAAGTGCTAAACCATTCACTTAGTCACCAGGGTGTTATGTTTTTACGAGATCGTGGGTGTGGTCGTACGTGGATGATCGCGAAGGACTGGAGCGTTTGTACGTGGAGGTTTTTGTCGCGTGTGCTAGTATGTAACTTCGTGTGGACACATTATTTTTATAAACGTGTGGCCATTCGCATGTTCGCGTATTCTTCAACGATCGCACGTGGACGTCTTGTCTAGTTTTTATTTCTATTGGTCCAACTAAAGGCATGAATTTGGACTGCTATGATCAAGGCCGGAGATTTCCGGACGTGACCGATTCATGATTGCGCGAGCTTAGGTTCTTAGGTTCCAACGTTCACCTAATCAATCGGGGTATTTAAATATTGGCGAGATCGCGGGCGTTCGTATTTGTGACCAGGTTTGTGTTATCGCATAGGCCACGTTTGTACGTTTGGAATGAGGTGCCTGCAGAGAGAATTGGGCCCTAAACCCACATTGTATATTATTTGACCATGGCAGTGGATAATAAAGGTCGCCAAGTTAAGTACTAAAATTGATCACAATGTAGCTTAACTAAAAAGAAAATAATCGTATCCCAAGTTTATGTGATATAATCACTGTAATACTGCTTTGGTGGAAAAGCCCCCGGACCACATCAAGGTACAGTATCATGCCGAGGGAGAAACTTTTCTTTCAGTTTCTGAATGTTTTCTCGCCGTTTCTCTGTACTGCTAGGTCCTTTTTAATTTTTGGTTATCGTCCCGTTCATGCACCTATACAAAGTTTTTTTTACCCAACAGCTTAAAAATTTAATGACTACACATGAGTTGAGTTACTTCTACTCAAATCGAAACTAATGTTTTGACATATTGCTTCTGCTTTTGAAATTGAGTACAAGCAATTCAAATTTTGAGTAGTTTTGAATGAGCGTGTATATGTGACATTTTGACTTAAGATAAAATTAACATATAAAGAGTAGAGTTCCTATATATAGAGTTAGGCGGACACAAAAGCCGGAAAACTGGCAGCTCTTATTCCAGGTAGAAAACACTAGCAACCCATGCAAATGTTCAAGCTCTAGCTTAATGATTTCATTGTCGTCGTGAGTACGAACTTTACATGTACGAATAGAAAACCAATTCGAAGATCTGATGATATGATTTCATACTTGTGCGAATATCTCTTTGTGTTACAAAAAAAATCTTGATCTCGTTTCTCTACACTCGATAACACAAGAAAAGAGTAAAATAATTATGACCATAATTACAATACCTTTCCATATACATCCAAAGAAAACATGTTATGTGACGTCATGCTCGATTGGCTCCGCCATTTGACGCGTTCAATTGGCTCCGCTCAGTGTCTCCGCCTAACTATGAATATAGTAACTATAATAAAGAGTTATCATTTTTCTCTATTATTTGTGGACGATAAAGAGTCAATGCTTAGCTTTTATTTGGCATAATAAACTCAGTTTGTTTACGTTTGTTAGATATTACGTTTTGAATAAACGGTATAGAAATAAGAAAAGAGCCCAACGGCATTACCGGCTTTAGATAGAAAATTGTGAGGGTTTAATTAAGTCACTAGTTGACGATTAGAATAGGCCTTAAATATTTTATTCAAACACGACTATCGTAAAGCAAGAAAACTTACTAAATTTTGTTACACATTGTAGGTGTCCAGCTACAACATGACTATGGAGAAACAAAATCCAAAATCTGATGAGGAGATCAAACTGGAAGAACCAATCGAATTCAACACCTCTACCCCGTTAAAGGTAGAAGAAATAGAAATCAAACTGGAAGAACCCGTCGAATTCAACACCTCTATCCCGTTAAAGGTAGAAGAAATAGAAATCAATACACTGACTGAACAAGAGTCCGGACAGTCGATATCAGATGTCACTTGTTACATCTGTGAGAGTTGCGGCAGAGAATTCCCATCTATCTTCCTGCTTAACCAGCATCGATTGAATCATCCGTACATATGTGATTTTTGCGGAAGAGAATATCGATCGTTCGAACTTATCAGAGATCATATGAAATATCACAGGCAAAGATCTAAAAAATGTGACGCATGTGGGAAGGCATTTCCCACAATTGGTCAGCTCAATAAACATAAGAAAATTCACATTGCTACTAAACCTTACAATAGCTTCCCAGGTCCTTACATATGTGATTTGTGCGGAAAAAGATATCGCAAGCTGAATCAGATCAGAGTCCACATGCAATCTCACAAGGAAAAATCGCAAAAATGTGACGTGTGTGGGAAGGCATTTGTCGCGGTCAGTCATCTATTGATACATAAGAAATTTCACTCGAATGATAGACCACACATATGTAACGTGTGTGGAAAGGCATTTTATATACGCAGTACGCTGAATAGGCATACGGTTACTCACTCGAGTGAGAAACAAATGAAATGTAAAGTTTGTGACAAACTATTCGCTACGTCCTGGAATTTCGCGATCCAGAATGGTATAGACATGAACACGAATGAATTTTCTGACTGTAGCAAACATGGGACCCTTCGCCTCATTAGTACAGAATGTGATATATGTGGAAAAGAATATCGTAAGCTCAAAGATCTAAACGTACATAAGAAAAGCCACAATGTAAGATCGCACAAATGCGACGTGTGTGAGAAAGCATTCACCAGCATCGGACCGCTCAATCAACATAAGAAAATTCACTCGAATGAAAAATTATATGTATGTGAATTGTGTGGAAAGAGATTTCGCATCCAGAGGTTGCTCACAGCTCATACGCTTATTCATACCAACGAGAAACCATTCAAGTGTGAAGTGTGTGAAAAGTCCTTTTATATGCAGTATCAACTCAAATCCCATAAGCGTGTGCACACAGAGCAACTGAAGTACGAATGTGAAGTGTGTGGTAAGAACTTTGCGTTTTCACATGGCTTGGAAAACCACTGGACTATTCACACAGACGAAAAGCCGTACGCATGTGAAATATGTGGAAAAAAGTTTCGCCTCAAAACTTCCCTAAAGAATCACATGTATACTCACTCAAAAGAAAAACCGCACAAATGTGACGTGTGTGGAAAAGGATTTGGCCTCAAAAATGACCTCAAAATTCATATGTATATTCACACAAATCAAAAACCGTTCAAATGTGAAGTTTGTGGCGCAGAATTTCGCCTGAAAATTGTCCTGAAAAGACATATGAATGTTCACGCATATCCAAACCCGCACAAAAACGAAGTATGCGGAAAAGAATTTCGCGAAAATCAGGTTCTGCAAACCCATATTAGAAATGGTCATACGAACAAAACACCGCCCAAATGTGATGTATGTGGAAAAGAATTTCGCGACAATAGTGCCCTCAAAAGGCACACCATTGTTCACACGAAGGAAAAACCGTACAAATGTGACGTTTGTGGGAAAAAGTTTCGTGATAAGTACTTCCTCAAAACCCATCTGTATATTCACACAAATGATGAACCGCACCATTGTGAAGTATGTGGTAAAAAATTTTGTCGCGGGTATCTCCTCAAATCCCATATGTATGTTCACACAAACGAGAAACCGTTCAAATGTCATGTGTGTGGAAAAGAATATCGCGTAAAAAGGAGTCTCAAGAAACACAGTTGTTCTAACAATCGAAAAGAGGAACAAATGTGAAGCTGGTGGAAGAGAATGTTATGAAAAGTACTTGAAAGCCAGTCTACATATTCACACGAATGAAGAACCTCGCAAATCTGAAGTGGGTTTAAAATAAATGCAAAAATTGTGAGGAATAAAGCCTAGACGTATGAGGCATACCGTAAAGAGTCCAACCATAGAATAAATTTAATTTATTTTAGGCTTGGTGAATACCGGCTTTCCATGTCTCATCAGTGTTTGTATTTGTTATCTGATCACAAGGCCATCTGCGATTAATTGTTCTACGTATACAACTATGAAGCGAATGAGTAAATGGACGAAGACAACATTTGGGATAAATTTTTACGTTTCATAACGCAGAAGCTATCATCAACTTATCTCCACCAGTGTTCTGGTGGTTTTTTCGTTGAAACATTCCTCCAGATTTGCCATGAATAATTCACATAGAAATGAAGAGAGCGGTCTGCCCATTGCAGCGCCTTTAGTTTGTTTATAGAAGACCCCAAAATGAGAAAAAAAATTTCTTCCATGCAAAGGCGTGTGTTTCCTAAAGCTCTTTCTTTGCTTTTCCACGGATTATTACCGTTTTGCTAGTCACCAATCGTCTAGAAGGGTATTTTTTCTTGGGGGAATTAGGCGGCAGCTTTTTGTAATCTTTTTAATAAAATGCTATTTAATAGAGTAAGAAAAAAAGCCTGTTTTAATCCACCCAGTGGTACAATTGTGCCTTTCTCATTTGTCCAAACTATGATTCTCTGGCCGGTTATGTTCAATATATTGGTGTAAATGTAAATTACTTATCCGTGGGATTTGCACATACATACAATGGGTCGACTGTCACGAACTTAAGATGTTGACGCTGAAACAGAGCTGAAACGCTTGAATTCAGTGTTGGATCCAGGAGGAGGCCCCCGGGGGGTTTCAACTTGTTAAGAAATTTTAAACTAGTTTTAATTTTAAAATAGTTTCACACTCAAAATCATTCCAAACTAAACTATTAACCGGTTTTTATTACATGCGGATGTTGCGTAATGTGTTCAATTCAAAATCAAAATTTCGGACCCACTAGGAAATTTTATTCTGGATCCGCCGCAGCTTGAGATAAAAATATACAATATTTAATTAGTTTAACCCCTCCATGCCCATGTTGTTTGTGGACAAGAAAGTTTTTAAACAGCTATAATTTTTGATTGAGGCGAAATTTGCTCACAAAAACAAGTAAGGCTAATAAATGTGGATATTGTCTTTCATTTCAGCAATAACAGTTGCAAGGATCAGCTCTAGAACTGAAGTTATTGCAATAAGTCGATGGAGCTGTGCTGCCAGGAACAGTTTACGTTGACGACGGAAAATGAATGTTTCGTATAACTTCGTTATGGTGTAATATTATTGAAAACTGATAAAACTTATCAATTTAATCTGGCTTTGGCTACGTTTTCCACGCAATTGGACTGTTGGAAATATTCTAGGAGAATTGTATTGAACATTGGAAGGTATAAATTGAGCAGCTTCTAGCACTGCAAGGGAATGCCCTATTCTTATGAAAAAAGGTTTTTCGTGTTTCTTGATCCCATTGTTTTCAAAGAAAAATAGTTTTGAGACCCTACATGCACTAGAAAAAAGTTGGACATGAAAGGGTTAATAAGTTTTGCATCATTTTGATATCATGGTAATGCCAGTTTATATGAGAATAGACCTTTCTTGTCAAACCTGACCCCCCTTTTTCTTATTTAATATCGATAGCTTTCATAATTTTATAAACATTTCCGTTTAAATGAGGCTTTTAGGAAGATTCCTGGATTTTTCATGGAATTTTAAAAATTGCAAATTGCAAGAATGTTGAATATTTTTTTCACCAAAGCAAGAATGGTGAGTCGCAAAATATGCGTTTCGGCAGCACTGTTCAGTATATTTTGTATCATTTTATCGGGAACACTGTAAATGAAGTGGTGAATTTCGGTACTACATTCATTCACAACTGAGTGAACTTCGCTCTGTCAAAATGGCTTTTTATAAACAAAGTCTGCATGAAAATGTTTAACCTCACTTTTCTGACAGTTTCCATGGACTGATTCCACTCAGCACAAGGAACTCGGTTCGAATTGCTTTTAGATTCTAATACTATGTAAACAAGCTCGCCGACTCATTTACTCATTTTTTGAGCATTTTTACTCAGATGACTTCATCTTGTAATATTCCATTGCCATCAACCAAGCCAACGGATAAAACTCAGCTAAGTCCTTTTTAGATGAACCTACGAAACATAATGTTCTACGCTAAGTGGTAGGATAACTGCGATTTGGACGATTTCACGATTCAAGCTGCCGTCAAAAACTGGTCGTTCACCGTTGTCAACTATTGCAGCAAATCAAAAAACGAGGTCGAATTTCAGCTGAAAATGAACCGGAACTCTGGCTGGTTCTAGTTAGTATACCGGCTCCAGTGACACAACCGATTCCAATTTGAATCGGTTGTGTCGCTGGTGTCGCAATACTAAGTGGAACCAGCCAGAATTCCGGCTGAACATAACTGGGTAGAGTTCTTCAGAGTAAATTGACTAAGGTTCAGACTTCCTTAAGGCGGAGATGTTGCGACGGGTTGAAACATTTTCCAATCAGGGAGGAGGCAATAATAGAAGTAGCAGCATTAAAATTCATATCCTAATCTTTCCAGACTGGCACCTGCCTGCCTGCAGTATGGGTTAACCATCCCTACGGTTAAATAAATGGTCTTCTGATTAAACCAACTCCCGCAACGAAATGAGACCATCTTTGCCCAGAAAGCACAAAGCTACGATTTACACGATACGTCAGGCTCGTCACCGGTACAGCACGTCAACGATACGACAAAATAGTTACATGTAGTTAAATGGAGGCATACACACACAACTTCAACGATTCGGAAAGCCTTGACGCACGTAATGTGTGAATGCGCGTTCAACTTAACCTGACGAAACGGGGGCAGGCCGTAGATGTTCTGTCCTGTTGACGGAAGTTGATGTATCGTCTAAATCGGGTAAAATATCTTTATTAACCATAAGTGTTATCTTTGAAAGTGACCTCAGAATGTGGAAGTGGTCTATTGAGGAGGTCGGGAGGGCCTATTTGACCTTTTTAATGCTTTATGTTCTTCATAACTGTCAGTCTGCAAATAAATACAAAATTTGATTATTCGTAATATTTCTTATTTGGACAAACGGTGTAGGTTTCGAGGTACTAATAAATATTTGCCGTGTGCTGTATTATATTATATAATTATAATTTTGCAGAAGGTAGGCACCGTTAGCCAACCTTGATATATATCAAGCACTATTTTTTTTTTGTATAAATCAGCGGTTGCCCCGAGCATTGATACAATTTGCTAACAAGCAATTGTATGGCAGTGAACTTATGTATCTCCGAAAGCGCAGTTTTGTTGTCCAGTTTCGACAGTTGAACGGACGAAAAAATACACTGGTTGAAATTGGTGTTATACCAAATTATAAGCTTCAATCACAACAGTTACACAAGATGTGTCTTCGCAGGAAGTAGCCCTTGGTTTAGATTCGCAAACACCTATCATCATATTTCCGAAGGAACGTTGGCATACCCCAAGGTTAGGTTCTCTGGTGCAAATACGCCCGCTATGATGACGATGAGGACGATAACCCTTGAAGCGAAAGTTGTGCAATGGGTGCCGGACGATGATTCGTGCTTTATGCTTTAATTCGGGCAGAACTCTAATATGTGTAGCAGTGACTAGCAGTAGAAGATAATTATTTAGGGGAACTGCCTGGCACTTGAAGAGTCGAATTACGTCCAGACCTTTTATGTGTGAGTGACTACAGTCTTCTAAAATTTGTGATGTTCCAGCCTGCATACTGATGAGTCCTTCATTGATGATGGTGGCAGGTCTTCTTCATCCTGATCTTCGACAATACTGAATACTGGAGTAACGTTGTGGTAGTATTTGCTGTTGCGCCCAATTAATGAGACGTGTTTTTCATTAGCACTACCGGCGGATTTGGGTTCGACTTGCTGAGAATTTCCTTTCCCGATCGCAGTAAGTGCACTTGTATGGTCTAAGGGTGGAAGAAGGAAGGAAATATTACTTGTAACACATCTTGTGATGAATCAGTTCTCACATGTCTCCGGTATGAGTCCTCATGTGTACAATGAGCTTGTGTGACCTCGTGAACCCTACGATAGAAAAAAAGGTAAATTTAAATTTCCCCGCCCTTTGCGACAATCTGATAAGACATGTGATTCGTGTACTAACCTGCTCCACAAACCTTACAAATATACGGCTTTTTACCAGTATGTGTCCTGTGATAATACTGCAAATCCAAGGAACGAGGAAAACTCTACAACAATAACTTTTAATAAAACATTGAACGAAAATGTATTCCGCGCCTCGAATGATTTCTTACTTTATCGCAAAAATCGCACTTGTGCAGCCGCTCTCCGGTGTGCCTTCGCATGTGCACCGTCAGATTCGAAGACTTGGAGAAAGCTCGCCCGCACAGGGTCCTGCTTCGGTATCGCATCCGCAGGATCGCGGTAGTGTATTTTCATGTGTGTCCGCAGATTGTCCTTTCGGTTGAACGCCTTACTGCACTCTGTGCACTTGAATTTCTTCTCATCCGGAATGTGAATGCTCATGTGGCGATCCAGGTGCTGCCGACGGAAAAAACTCTTGTTGCAAATTTGACAGATGACTTTTTTCTTCCGATTCGTCATCTGATCGCTGCAGCAAAGGCTTCTTGGGTTTTGCTGAGCGTGCTCATTCATGCTAGTTTGCCACATGAATCTTTCATTACAGAACGGGCAGATTTTCTTGTCTTGATTCTCGCATTGGTGCTTCAGGTGACGCATCAGCAGTTCCCTATTCGGGAAACCACTTGAACAGTGCGAATGATTTTAATGCTGGTAAAACTTTTCCGGCACACCTCACACGAATGTTCTCTTCGAATAATTCCTTCTATCGCCGGTTCTCCTTCCTCCTGTTCCGAATCTGAATCGCTCCACCGTCCGGTCCACTATCCTACTGCGATGTGATGACTATAGAGTGACAGCTGCTGCTAATCCAAGACCAAGATGGTTACAGGTGTGCACATTTTTTTCTGTGTGTGAGTGCGGTTGTCATTTTTCTTTGATTAAGCCGAAAAAACAAGAGGATATGAAGAAGAAAAGCACAAACAAATGACGTAGTGGGCCTTTCTGTTGCCATAAGTTTTCTTTCGGTTCGGTCATAGTTAATTTAATCGGTTTGTTCGAAGTAAAAAGTGTCCCTAAGTGTTCTAATAGGTAGATCCGAGGTGAAGCTCGGCTTTTTCTCACTTTTCATCGTGCGCCAAACAATCAGGATGTTCGTTCGTTCACTTCAAGGGCCCCGGCCGCCATGCTTAATTTTGCAAGTATTAAACTAATACACTCAAAAGTGTCAAATGTTCCCACCTTTCTCCCATCTTGATCCAAGACTATTCAGTTTGAGCACTGATGTTTTTGACAGTGTTGAATGAATTATTGTATCGCGGTTGCCAGATCGATTTATGCAATAGCATGCGTATGAAGCTGAAAAGTCTGCAAACTACTGCAAGATATTTGAGGGTGGGAAGTAGTGCAATGATTTTTTAAATAATACAAAATGTTAAATACTTGTTGAAATTTAATGATATAGGCTTTGTATTACGAAACATCTGAAGTCTACAAACAATCTGCAGCATAGTTGAAAAATCTGCAGATTTGCTGATAAATTTGGAAATCTGGCATCTTATTTTCATTCCCCACCTGAAATTCATCCAAATGGTGAAAAAATATGGGGAAATGAGGCAAGATAGATCATATGGGGTGAAATGAGCAGTTCGCAGATTTTTTGATTTTTTCAATAGTTAGAGGCTCTTAAACATCGCGGCAATATGAAATTTCGACTCAGGGATAAAAGAGGAAGCATTTCAGCAAATAAAATTTTTTGACAAGAAACCTCTATTTGCTCTGTTCGTACTCTTCAACCCGTAACTCCACAACCGGAAGTCCGATCAATAACAGAAATCAATACTATCTTCCTAGTCCCTTCGAAGCAGGGTAATGAGAAGTAGATTGGAGTGAAGAACACGCCAGTTTCCGTGACTCCAAAGAGAACAAGATCCTCGCCATGAGACGGACGGGCCCAAAAGGCAGACGCTCGAGGATGCTGTTGCTGTTGCCGAAGAAAAAGACGACACCCAACAGGGAGAAAACTGGAGTACCGTTGTAGGTCGAAAGGTGAAACAGAGAACAGACGTCCATCTTTAGCATTCAACTTGTGTCAAATCTCTGTTTCGAAGGTAGTTGGGATATCCAAACCAGGTGCGCTACTGTCGTCGTGTTTTTTGTGGCTGAGTTCGACAGAATTGACAGCGGTTATTCCTCTACCCAGTCAAACTAGTCCGGAACAGGTTCGGACTTCCAGCATGAATTCCAACTCAAATGCATCAACCGATAGAGTCGGAATCGGTTGTTTTCTTTGAGCAAGATTCCATACTGAATCCATTCAGGGTTGCGAACCGGTTCCGGAATGGATTTGACGGATAGTTGGGATAGGTTGGTGTGGCGGCGCTAGTGTTTGTCGTATTTTAATTCAAATGTTTACACACGTTTTGCCTTTCTCATATAAAGAAAGGCTATGCAATCACTGTAAAAATCGACTTTTTAACCGAGGCCCGGAGGGCCGAGTGTCATACACCATTCGATTCAGTTCTTCGAGATCGGCAAATGTCTGTGTGTGTATGTGTGTGTGTCATTTAAGCTCACAATTTTCTCAGAGATGGCTTAACCGATTTTCGCAAACTTAGTTTCATCTGAAAGGTATAACGCTCCCATAAGCTGCTATGGAATTTTTAGTTGATCCGGAGTTACGGGTTAAAGAGTGCGGTCACATAGCAAATTCCCATATAAACTGGTACCACCATGATGTTCAAATAATGTAAAACATATTAAAATTGATGTAACATTACTCTAGTTTGCGGGTCTGGATCACTAATGATCAATCAAAGCAGCTTTGACCACATTGGCCACCTATGACGGTTCATGACGCCCCCGGGGAACCCGCCAAGTTCCTAAGCTAATATCACACCTATTCCACAACGAATTCTCTACCGATTTTTACAAACTTAATTTCAAATGAAAGATACTGTAATGCCATTGACTGCTGCTTTATTTCATTCGGTTCTGACTCTTGCTTCCGGAGTTACAGGGGTGTTAGTAAGGATACACTGCAATTTCCCATATAAATCAGTACAATCGTAATACCTCAGAGGCTAAAAACTATTGAAATGGTCATCAAATTACTTCTAATCGCAGATCTAGATCACTGATTGCCAATCAAACATTCTTTGAATATATTGTCCACTATCGACGATTCCGGAAGTCCGGAATTCCGGGCATATTCCACAATTAAAGTCACATCGGTTCATCGGTGATGACTGAACCGATTTTCTCAAACCAAGTCTCAAATGGAAGACAAAATATGCAGTTGAGTATTGCGTCGCCCCCCCCCACCGCCTTGCCCTTACACCTCCCTCCTTCATCACTCCCCTTCTCATGGACCACCCTCACGCCCGCATTTCCTTCATCCACCCCGTATACCGAAATAAGATGAAGGATTTCTGACGCATCCTCCACTACCACTCTACTAACCCCCCATTCCCTCCACTTTTAAACCTATTCCACCAACATTTCAAAATATAATCACATAAGATAACATTGAACTCATGCTGATTAAGCTAATTAAATATTACTCTTTTGCCTTTCTCATATAGAAAGGTTATGCAATTGCTCCAAAAACCGACTTTCCAACCGAGGCCCGGAGGGCCGAGTCTCATATAACATTCGACTCAGTTCGCCGAGATCGCAAAATATCTGTGTGTATGTATGTGTGTGTATGTGCGGATTTGTTAACAAAATGTTCACATCGGTTTCTCGGAGATGGCTGAACCGATTTTTACAAACTAAGATTCAAATGAAAGGTATAATATTCCCATAGGTTGTAATTGAATTTCATTTTCAACCGACATCTTGTTCCGGATTACGAGTTGAAGAGTATGGTTACAAAACAAAATTTGTTGATTTGTCCACATCGGTTTCTCGGAATTTTCTGAACCGATTTTGACAAACTTGATTTTAAATGAAAGGTTCATCAGCTGCTGTTGAATTTTGTGTGGATCCGAGTTCCGGTTCCTGAATTATAGGGTGATACGTACGATCACGCAGCAAATCCCGATTCTAACGAATTCTGCGATGAATGTAAAAAGGTGATTTTTTTTCCAAAATGTAAACACAACTGTTGAATTTGTAGATCTAGGTCACCAACAGTCATTCAAAGTCTGTTTGGCCACACTGACCACCATCGACGGATCCGGAAGCATCCAAATTCAGAATAACGCTTATATTGGTTTCTCGAAAATGGCTAGACCGATTTGATCAACTTAGTCTCAAATGAAAGGTGTTGCGTCCCTGGAAACTGATATTAAATTCCATCTCCATCCGACTTCCAGCTCCGGAGTTACGGGTTGTGGAGTGCGATCACATAGAAAACTCCGATTCAAACCGATACCGCGATGAATGCAAAAAGGTGCTCTTATATATACTTACCAAGTGTAATAAGAATGAAAGACATTTCCATAATGTTATATTGTACGAACCAGCTATTAAATCATAGTTTGGAGAAATGAGAAAGGCACAATTGCACCTCTAGGTGGATTAAAACAGGTTTTTAAATATTTTTGTTCGATCATGGATGTCTGTTCTCTGTGACCCAAGTTTGAATGAGTGTAGCACCGACTACACCGTTGTAGTGAACTGTCAAAAACGAAAATGCCATAATATTTTAGTCAATGCGTTTTACAAATGGAACTTTATAAAACAAGGATGCAATAACAAAACAAATATAAAATATTCTTGATAGTATAAGCACAGCGTCAGCGTGGCAAGCAGAAAGCTAGCAAAAGTTGAGCAAAGCGAAATTGATGCTGGCAGAGTTTCTGCGAGCATTTTGCGCGATTTGTGCGATAATTCTGGCAACGAATTCGCTCAAATGCAACAACCGTTTCTGGCAGAAGCGGTTAAACCAACCGATGCTGCTCACTTTTATCCCGAATCCAGCCAGACATGTACGGCCAAGATCTCTGCACGCTTTCTGCCACATCTTTGTCAAATGTTTTGCTCGATTCGTGCTAAATTCTACCAGGTAGGAATTGCCAGGATCTTTGCACAGTTTATGTCCGAGTTATGCCAGGGTTTTGGTCGGTTCCTGTCTAAATTTGCCAGAAAACGCGAGCGAAACCGAGTTCGCCCTAGCTTAACTAACCCGACAGGATACGCGCAGAAATCTGACAGGGCTGCCAAGCCAAGACTTACAGAAATCTAGCAGAGCGGTCTCTGCCAGAAAATTTGCTCACTGGGTCTTGCACTCAAATGAATTCATTTAGAGCACAGCAACCCAGTAAACGAAATGGCGATTAGGCAAGTTTAAATGAACGCTGGCAAGCGGCGGGTTATTAAAACTTTGTTCTGGGCTACTTGCCGTAACTGACAGGAATTTTTTTTTATTCCCCACGAAAAATTCATCCAAATGGTGTAATAGTATGGGGAAACAAGGCAAGATAAGGCATGAGAATGCTGGGTGAAATGGACACTTCGACGATTTTTTGATTTTTTCAATAGTTAGAGGTATCAAATTATCACGAGAATACGCAGAATCGATTTAACGATGAAAAATGAAGCATTTCAGCTTATAAATTTTTTTGACGAGTAAGGTCCATTAGAATAGGTTGTGTTACTGGAGCCGGAATTCCAGCTCATTTTCCGGCTGAGCTTACTGTGCGTCAGTAGCGAATCTAGATAAGCATATCAAAAGGTCACAAGTGCAAGGGAGAGCTTCTGTTTATATTCTGCTAATAATATAGCTGTTTTTACGTTTGCTCTAAAACTCCTTTGCATAATATGGCAATCGAAATCAGACTCTATAGATATACACTGAAACAACATTGAAAAGTTTTATGATCGCGCCGTTCTATGTACTGAGTACAAATGCGAACCTCTCTTATTACTTATTACATTGTACTCGAAAGAGAAAGTAATAAGAGAGGTTCGCATTTGCGCTTTAGGACCACTTGACAATATTGCCTACGTGCAAAAGTAAAAAAAACCGACAGAATAAGTTCTTTTAACTTAAATTTAGGTAGTTTTGAGTTGTGCTTCGCTTTCGTAGTTATTAGTGTTGTCTAAAACAAAACGAGAGATTCGACTCAGTCGAGGTCTTCCGTGCAGTAAGTCACTTATGAGTTGTTTGGGGTATACTCAAAATTAGGTAAATTTAACTTAAATTTAAGTAAATTAAACTCTTGGTTGAGTTTTTGTCGCAGTTACATGGAAACTACACGCAACCATAAAATAACCTACAGAATAAGTTCTTTTAACTTAAATTTAGGTACTTTTGAGCTGTGCGTAGCTTTCGCACTTATAAGTGTTGTCAAAAACAAAACGAGAGATTCGACTCAGTCGAGGTCTTCCGTGCAGTAAGGTACTTTTGAGTTGTTTGGGGTATACTCAAAATTAGGTAAATTTAACTTAAATTTAAGTAAATTAAACTCATGGTTGAGTTATAATTTTTGCCGCAGTTAAATGGAAACTACCTTCAACACGGTTTATTTACCTAATTTTACCTTCCTGCACGATACCACGAGATTGAGTCAAAAGTACTCAATTTTAGGTAGTTTTTCGGTAGTTTGTAGACATGTCAAAATTTTCTCACAGACGCATATTAAATTTTCTCCTGAACGTTTCTCCAATGTCTATAGCTAATTTTTGTAAAGATAAACAACGTTACACAAATATAGTTTTATTCTGAACGTAGAGCACACCTGCATTGCCGGCTTTAGATAGCAAATTGTGAGGGTTCAATAAAGTCACCGTTTGAAGATTACAATAGATCTTAAATATTATATTCGAACACGTCTGGTGTAAAGGAAGATAGCTTACTAAATTCTGTTCAATATTTTAGGTGTCCAGATACAGCACGACCATGGAGCAACAAAATCCAAAAACTGAAGAGGAGATCAAACGAGAAGAGCCCATAGAATTCAAACCCTCTATCCCGTTAAAGGTAGAAGAAATCGAAATAATCAATACGCTGACTGAAAAAGAGTCCGGACAACCGATATCAGATGTCACTTGCCACTTCTGCGAGAGTTGTGGCAAAGAATTCCCATCTATCTTCCTGTTTAACCATCACCAATTGAATCATCCGTACATATGTGATATTTGTGTAAAAGAATTTCGCAAGCTGAGCCAGATCAGAGTCCATATGAAACTTCATCAAGAAAAATGTCATAAATGTGACGTGTGTGGGAAGGCATTTCCTACGGCCAGTTATCTCAATAAACATAAGAAATTTCACTCGAACGATAGACCACATATATGTAATTTGTGTGGAAAGGCATTTTATACACGAAGTGGGCTAATAAGACACACGGATGCACACTCGAGTGAGAAACAAATGAAATGTAAAGTTTGTGACAAACTATTTGCTGCGTCCTGGAATTTAGCGATCCACAATGGTATAGCCATCAATACGAATGAACTCTCTGAGTGTAGCAAACATGAACCCTTTCGCCTGATCAGTACAGTATGTGATATATGTGGAAAAGAATATCGTACGCTCAAAGATCTAAACGTACATAAGAAAACTCACAACGTAAGAGCTCACAAATGTGACGTGTGTGAGAAAGCATTCACAAGTATCGGGCAACTCAATGAACATAAGAAAACTCACTCGAATAAAAAACCATATGTATGTGAAGTGTGTGGAAAGGGATTTGGCATGCAAAGGCACCTCAAAGTTCACACGCTTATTCACACTAATGAGAAACCATACAAGTGTGAAGTTTGTGAAAAATCCTTTCATTTGGGCTACCAACTCAAATCACATGAGGTTGTGCACAAGGATCAACTGAAGTACACATGTGAAGTGTGTGGTAAGAAATATGTGTCTGCACGTGGCTTAAAAAACCATTGGACTATTCACACAGACGAAAAGCCGTACGCATGTGAATTGTGTGAACAAAAATTTCGCCTCAAATCTACCCTAAAAAATCATATGTATAGTCGTCACTCGAACGAAAAACCGCACAAATGTGAAGTGTGTGGAAAAGACTTCAGCTTCAGAAATGTCCTCAAAATTCATATGTATGTTCACACAAATCATAAACCACACAAATGTAAAGTTTGTGGCGCAGAATTTCGCCTGAAACTTGCCCTAAAGAGACATATGAATGTACACGCCTTTCCTAACCCGCACAAATGCGAAGTGTGTGGAAAAGAATTTCGTGAAAATAATGTTCTGCAAACCCATATGTATGTTCACATGAACGAAAAACCACACGAATGCGATATGTGTGGGAAACAATTTTGCGAAAAAAGTGCCCTGAAAAGGCATACAGTTGTTCACACCAACGAAAAACCGTACAAATGTGACGTTTGTGGAAAAAAGTTTCGTGACAAGTACCACCTCAAGATTCATATGTATGTTCACACAAATGAAGAACCGCACCAATGCGAGGTATGCGGAAAAAAGTTTTGTCACAAGTATCTCCTCAAATCCCATATGTATATTCACACAAACGAGAAACCGTTCAACTGTGATGTGTGTGGAAAAGGATATCGCGAAAAAAAGGGATTCAAGAAACACAATTGTTCTAACAATCGAAAAAATGAAGCAATGTGCAGTTAGTGATATAGATTTTCTACAAATGTACTACCTCAAAACCCATTTGGATGTTCACAAGGATGGCGAACCGAACAAATGTGAAGTGCAAGGATAAAAATCGTGAAAATTGTGTAGAATAAAGCCTAGCTATATGAGTGTAAAATGTTTGAATTATTTTATTATATTGTGGGTGAATGGAGAACAGTGAGTCTGGTTATGTAAGGTATACAAACTAGGGTGGATGGAACTATCCAAGTCAGTCTTGGATATCACATACATTTGGAGCAGCATCAGATGTTGCTTTAAGCTGTTCTCAACTCCTATTCGGCAGTTTTCACGCCGCTACCCGCGTTACGGCTTGGTAAGGCCAAACTGGTGTCGAAGGGGGTCAATTGAGGTTGTCTGACGTATTCTTGATGGTCACATCATTAGCGTTTTTGCGTTAGAATCGACAGACAGCCTTAGTTGAATATAAGCTTAGGGAATTATATTTAATGTGGTAAACAATGTCTTTTTCGCTTCAGATAGTTGATAGTCGAGCCAGTAGAACTCCTTGAGCGTCTGACATACGAGTTCCGACGGAAATTGAGGATCCACTAGAGATCCTTTCCATGAGACGGTCGACCGACGGCGTCAATATGCCGGAAGAGATGGGCAGTGGCAAGCGAGTTTAACACGAGAGAATGAAACTACCATTGAAATGAAATCTGTAAGTAGAACTAACAAAATTCTTAATTTCAGGAGCTGTACGAGATGGCGCTGGGCCTGTGGCCTTCGACTGGCATGGTCCATTCTCATTGATTCGGAAGTCTTCTTGGCTGGTTGGTAGATACATAGAAAACAGACGTCCATCTTCAGCATTCGACTTGTGTAAAATCTCTAACGGTTTCGAAGGTAGTTGTGATATCCAAACCAGATGCGCTACTGTCGTCATGTTTTTTTGTGGCTGAGTTCGACAGAATTTAAAGCGGTTATCCCTCTACCCAGTCAAACTAGTCCGGAACCGGTTCGGACTTCCAGCATGAGCTCCAGCTCAAATGCATCAACCGATTTTCTTTGAGAAAGTTTCCATACTGAATCCATTCAGGATTTTGAACCGGTTCCGGAATGGATTTGACGGATAGTTGGGATAGGTTGATGTGGCGGCGCTAGTGTTTATCGTATATTAATTCAAATGTTTACACGCGTTTTTTAAATATTTTTGTTCGATCATGGATGTCTGTTCTCTGTGCTTTAAGTACCACTAAGTACATTAAGTACCGCAAAGATTCCAAAAAGTACGTGTCAAATTCATTGCACTTGAATTACTGAAACGATTTTAAGTACAACACCTTCCTCACTTATTATTCTCAAAATATTTTAATTACCATCAACATTTATTTTAAATACTTTAAGTACGTACACATCTATATTAATTATATTAAGTACCGTATTAAGTACAACAGTAGAACTTTTAAATACTTTCATTATTTACTTTAATTATAATCAAAATACGCTGGTATTATCAATACGACTCAAACCAGCTAGTGCTTGCCCCTCGACTTCCAACGTCTTCTCAGTTGACTTGCTGTTACCTACTACACAGTCATGAATCTTTTGAAAAAAAATCACTACAACTATTCAAATACAGTTTGGTAAACGAAAGCAGTGATGGTCAATTTTCAAACAAAAATAAACAACACAAGAAGAAGAAAAATATCGAAAATATTAGGTTTGTTCCAGTACTAGGAGAAACTGTAAGTACTCCGGAGCAAACAGGGAGAAAATCGTTACTGTACTATCATCTTCTCTTTTTTCTTCTTCTGGTGGCAAACCGGAGCGAAAAGGAGTAAGAATTTTTTGCTCCGTAGCAACAGGGAGTAACTTCCATGTACTGGAACAAACCTATTTTCACCCACAGCTACTGTAAAAGTTTAAACTGATAACGTCATCGTGGATTGAGCTATATTGAGCTATCTGGTGTTTAAAATACGCACACTGAGATCTCGTATTTTTATACTACCGCCCTCCCCTGAAGCCCAGAAGCGGTTTGTTTTCCTCCCAAATCGCCGTGTAAACGATTTGTTTTCCTCGAATTTCAAACGTCGAAACGGCACAATACCAACGCATCTGGATAAGTCTATTCCCAGTAAAGTGCAGCCGGAAATGAACTGGAATTCTGGCTGGTTCCAGTTCGTATTCCGGCTCCAGTGACACAACCGATTCAACCGATTCTAACTAAACGAATTTCCGGCTAGGCTTAACTGGGTTCTGTCTGGCCCGGTCAAACTATTCGGAATTCGATTCGTAGTCCTGAATGGAGTCAGTATGGATTTCAAATAAATGCAACAACCGATTCTAAAACCGATTAAGTCGGAATCGGTTGTTGTATTTGATTCGGAATCCATAATGACTCCCCTCTAAGAACGGTTGGTTTCAAAATCGTCCAATGAAGGACGTTCGTTGGACCAATTTGGACAACGTCCAAATAACCGTTCAACGAACGTCCATCGTTGGACCCGTGTTGAACGATTTTGAAACAATTTTTTGGACGTCTCAGTGGGAATTCATTCAGAAATCCGAACCGGTTCCAGAATGAGTTTAACTGGGGGTTTGTTGTAGAATTCACAGTTTTCACTACTCGCCACCAGTGGTGCTGCAAACATTCAAGTTTTTCAAGTTAACTCGCTGATAGCCGAATTCACGCATCAATATCAAAACGAGGAAAATCTCCGAATCTTTCACGAACGATAAATTAATATTGTAAACAAAATATAGAGACGTCGAATCTTTACTGAGATATTCTCTTAGGAGATATTCAGCGTCGTTAGTCCATAAGAAGTTTGAAGTTTTTGTCAATCAGTAAACATTGAAATCAAAGGCTTAAATCGTTAGTATAAACTGCGATCGTAATCAGTAGACCTGTGCTGTACCTGGAAGTGCTGTTTTAAGAATCTGCCATAAGCGACGAAGTGTAGGATATCTAAATTTAAAGGTAAAATATTTTGTATGCTATGTGTATGTTATTTTTTGTTAATGAACTGCTTCAATTTAATATTAATTGTCAATTTATGTCAAACTATTGTACACGGTAACCCGGTCAAACCATTCGGAATTTGATTCGGAATCCTGAATGGAGTCAGTATGGATTCCAAATCAAATGCAACAACCGATTCTGAGTCGGAATCGGTTATTGCATTTGATTTGGAATCCATTGAGATATCTGACGTTCAAAATACGGCTAGCTCGTTAGAGTGTAAACATTTGACGAGAGCGCGTCATAGAAATCGTCGGCGAAAACAATTACATGAAATTCATATATTATTTGCTGCTAACGAATGATCGGCACCTGGTAAATCACAAGGAAGCTATGCGGATGTCCAAAACCTTTGCTATGATCAGAAAATTACGGTGGGATGTTTTCTACGGCATGCATCCAAATTCCCGATTTACGCTAATAATCACATAGATGCACTGATTATCCACTGTATCTAGTGTAATTATGGCGTAATTTATGTTAAAAATCCATTGCACACTATTTTTTCCACCGTAAGAGCTCAAATATTGTCAATTAACAACTTTCGAGAAATCCGTTTGTTTATCTCAACGATTTCTCTGACGTCACCGAAAACTGTCAATTCGCGGAATAGCAAGCCTCCTTTCTGTGAGCCGTGTAAAATACGCACACTGAGATTTCGCATTTTTATTAGGCTGTGCACGCTGACGAAGTCGACATAACTTGGACTTTTACTGTGAGCCGTGTTTACCAACACTGCCATTTAGCTGTGAAGCAATATTGGTAAACACGGCTCACAGTAAAATTCAAATTTATGTCAACTTTGTCAGCGTGCACAGCCTAATACTACCGCCCTCCCCTTAAGCCCACAAGCGGTTTGTTTTCCTCCCAATTCGCAGTGCAAATGATTTGTTTTCCTCCCAATTTAAACGTCAAAACGGCACAATACTAACGCAGCTGGATAAGTCTATAATGACTACATTCCAGGAGGGTGTCACTCCTGTCATCCGCTATGGAGATATACGGACTTTGACAGTAGTCAACATATGACGGGCCTAGCTGCATCTAGGCCCACGTCGCCCGTGCAATAGCATTGGGTTGTTTTGATTTTAACAAAGGCAGATGTTGGCTAGGACAAAATGGCTGCCTAGCAGGGGGCTGCTACATTCAGAAATCCGAACCGGTTCCGGAATGAGTTTAACTGGGAACCTGTTGTTATATTAACATTGATTCAGGTCAAGGAAAAATAAAGGATAATATGACAGTAATTCTTCAAAAGGGATAGACTTGTTCAAAATCCAGCTCATTATTCTACTACAGATAGGAATTTTATGATGCATAGTAATCCCATTTTTTGACGCGGCTGTCATCTACATAATTGTAATTGTAAATTTATTAGCTTACGATACCCTGTTGGTTACATTTGTATACCTTATGTCAGGTCAAGGAAGAAATATACATTTGTATTGAAGCCAAAAAATTTGGTTCCATTGGCTGCCAGAAAATGCATAGCTATGTTCATATCTAATTTTGTATTTACCACGGCTTACATATACAAGGTAGGTCCACGCAGAAAAAATAGCAAAGACAAGCAAATTTTGGTTTTAAATAATTTTCCCGTTTGATATAGTGACAAACAAGATTCAGGTTTGCTTCAATCAATACTGTTGGTTGAAATTACCAACTAATTCATTTGTTGGCTTTTCAGTAGTTTCAACAAATATTTCGTTTGAAATAACAAAATCATGATAGGTTTAACCGAATAAACAAGTTTGAAGAAGCAAAAACAAATCGTTTGTATTAACCAAAGGAGAGAACAACTTAAATTTAGTTGAAATTAGACAAAGATTCTGTTGGTTTTTAACAAAGCGATCAGTTAGATCTAACAAATTTTATTTTGAGTCAACAATGTTTCTATTTAAAATGTAAACAGAAGTATTTGTTGAACTAAACCAAATACATGCTTTCGAAAAAAGCCCATTTCAGTTTGAAACAGTCATTCGCCACGTTTTTGATTCAACTAAACGTTTTGTTGATTCAAAAAGGCCTGATTCTTCTGCGTGTTAAAGTGTAAACATTTGACGAGCGAGCGTCATAGAAATCGTCGGCGAAAACAATTAGATGAAATTCATATACTCTTTGCTGCTAATGGATAATCGGCACCTGGTAGATCACAAGGAAGCTATCCCGATGTCCAAAACCTTTGCTGGGAACAGAAAATTACGGTTAGATATATTTTTCTATGGCTGCAGCCAAATTCCCACTTTTCGCTAATAATCACACAGATGCGCTGAATACCTACTGTGTTCAGTGTAATTATGGCGTAATTTACATCAACAATCCATTACACACTATTTTTTCCACCGTAAGAGCTTAAATATTGTTAATTATCGACTTTCGAGAGATCCGTTTGTTTATCTCAACGATTTCTCTGACGTCACCAAAAGCTGTCAATTCGCGGAGTAGCAAGCCTCGTTTCTGTGAGCCGTGGGCAATACGACGTCGTCTCTGTGCGCAATAAATTCGGCAATCCATGAGACGTTTCTGATCAGCTGATTATTTCTTGTTTACCTCCTTTGACGTTACTCCGAGGGGTGCGACGTCCGACAATACCGTTGATTCGATCCAACATCAAACGAATCGGACTAACGAAAGATGTTTGTCGGACGAGTTTTTCTGTTCGCAGGAGTAGATTTCTGAATGGAGTCATTATAGATTCCAAATTAAATGCAACAACCGATTCCGACTCAGAATCGGTTGTTGCATTTGATTTGGAATCTATACTGACTCCATTCAGGATTTCGAATAAAACTCCGAATGGTTTGACCGGGACGAACCGCTGAATAGGGATCTTTAATTTGGAAAAATTGTGCCAGTTTTTCGTATTTATTGATAGCAGGTGTCCTTACGAGTGCACTCATATCATTCTTAAATCTTAATTATTCTATTCTAATTTTTAAATATAAAAAAAACAAATTAAATTAAACCAACAAACTGACAGTTGACCGACTAAATGACGTATCTGCAAATATTTCGTTCGCCTCATTGTTAACCGGGACAGCACCCCACACAGCATGATCTGGTACTTTGTCAATCCGCTAACAGCCTGCCATCCCATGTTTCATCTGCAAACTATGGTAGATCTGATAAGGCAACCTATACAGTCGTGAAAGTCGCACGGGTTTGAATGTGTTATTGTCCTAAAAGGAAACAAACTAAAAAATGTTTTTTTTTTCAATAGTTTCGGGCCTAAAAATTGGAAAAGGACTGAGATATTAACTCACGGTACTAATCTGCATCATACTATGCCTTAACCCGCACAACCCTAAAGATCCCTATTGTCAAACAAACGTCCAATGGATTGCCTAATATTTACTAAGGGACCATCCATAAATGACAGCATTATATGGGGGAGGGGTAGTTTTGTATTTTGTGATGATGTGTGACGACAGGGGGGTAGGGGGTCAAGTCATGCTACGTCCCAGTGAGTAAATTTTCTGGTAGAGACCGCTCTGCTAGATTTCTGTATGTCTTGGTTTGGCATCCCTGTCAGATTTCTGCGCGTATCCTGTCGGGTTAATTGAGCTAGGGCAAACTCGGTTTCGCTCGCGTTTTCTGGCAAATTTTGCTAGGAACCGAGCAAAGCCCTGGCATAACTCGGACATAAACTGTGCAAAGATCCTATCAATTCCTACCTGGTAGAATTTAGCACGAATCGAGCAAAACATCTGACAAAGATGTAGCAGGAAGCGTGCAGAGATCTTGGCCGTACATGTCTGGCTGGATTCGGGATAAAAGTGAGCAGCATCGGTTGGTTTAACCGCTTCTGCCAGAAACGGTTGTTGCATTTGAGCGAATTCGTTGCCAGAATTCTCGCACAAATCGCGCAAAATGCTCGCAGAAACTCTGCCAGCATCAATTTCGCTTTGCTCAACTTTTGCTAACTTTCTGCTTGCCACGATGACCGGGGTAGCTTTTGTAAAGGGGAATAGGGGATGACCTGATGTCACGACACCCGTTTTATATAACTAACATCGTTTTTTATTTTTTTTTATGGGAACAACGAGGGGGTGAGGATTACCGTCAAGCTATGTAATTACCAGGAGGTATATAGAAGTTTGCGACGAAATGCTACGATGAGGGAGGGGTGATAAAAATCGCTCAAAAAAATTTATGTCATTTATGGATCATCCCTAAACAATTATTTTATCCGTCATGCTAACTGAATATTGTTATTCATATAAACGTATAAAATTATTGCAGTTGGTAATAAAATCACGGAGCAACGACATTTGAAGAGTTAGTGAATTATTTTATTGTTCAGTTTCGTGTTTAAAATTTATTGGCTTTCCACGTAGCTTAACAACTTGTTGAAAAACAACCACTGCAAGCAAATCACCCGTTTCTTATATCATCTAAATTTTTAACTCAGTCTGTGTCGAAACAAATGCAATTTATTCAAATAACATTGCAAACCTTTTAATAGATTTTCATATCTCAGTTTGCATGTGCGCCATACGTAGGAACAGTATGAATGTAGCTTAATGATTTGTTGACAACAACGCCACCACAACAACAAACGGAGGTTTTAGGAAACTATCACCGTGCCACCGGCCCGGTCAGCGTGGCAAGCAGAAAGTTAGCAAAAGTTGAGCAAAGCGAAATTGATGCTGGCAGAGTTTCTGCGAGCATTTTGCGCGATTTGTGCTAAAATTCTGGCAACGAATTCGTTCAAATGCAACAACCGTTTCTGACAGAAGCGGTTAAACCAACCGATGCTGCTCACTTTTATCCAGAATCCAGTCAGAAATGTACGGCCAAGATCTCTGCACGCTTCCTGCCACATCTTTGTCAGATGTTTTGCTCGATTCGTGCTAAATTCTACCAGGTAGGAATTGCCAGGATCTTTGCACAGTTTACGTCCGAGTTATGTCAGGGTTTTGCTCGCTTCTTGTAAAAATTTGCCAGAAAACGGGAGCGAAACCGAGTTCGCCCTAGCTCAACAAACCCGACAGGATATGCGCAGAAATCTGACAGGGCTGCCAAACCAAGACTTACAGTAATCTAGCAGAGCGGTCTCTGCCAGAAAATTTTCTCACTGGGGGGGGGGGGGGGGGTGAGTAATCCACATTACACTTACTAGCAGCAATTGCAAATGTATTTGTGGTAATTGTTTACTTTAGGTACTTTTTGTAAACGGAAAGTATGTTTTTAGAAATATGCTAGTTTAATGTTTTAGATTCATAAAAAAGGGGCGGAAAGCGAACATTTTAATGACAATAATAAGCGTAAGAATAAGTTGTACCTACTACCCAGTTAAGTCCGGAAAATGAGCGGGAATGTTGGCTGGTTTTAGTTCGTATTCCGGCTCCAATGAGATAAACGATTCCGTTTGAATCGGTTGTGTCACGGGTCGGAATACTAAACCATTTAGTGTTCCGGTTCATTTCCGGTTGACCTTTACTGCACAGAGAACAGACATCCATGATCGAACAAATCTGTTAATAAAATTTGTTAAAATGCTAGCGCCGCCATACCAACTTATCCCAACTATCCGTCAAATCCATTCCGGAACCGGTTCGAAATCCTGAATGGATTCAGTATGGAATCTGGCTCAAAGGAAACAACCAATTCCGACTCAATCGGTTGATGAATTTGAGCTGGAATCAATATTGAATCAACTTAGAAGCACAGATTAACAGACAATCCACAAAAACAAATGTTCTGGGAAAATAGCCGGAACGGTATTTTTTGAGGGAAGACTGTTGTTAGTCTGTGTCAGAAGTCCGAACCGGTTCTGGAATTGTTTGTTTGGGCAGAGGTATGACCGCTGTCAATTCAGCCGAACTCAGCCACTAAAAACACGACAACAGTTGTGCACCTGGTGGAGATATCCCAACTACCTTCGAAAACGTTAGGGATTTTTACACAAGTTAAATGCTGAGGATGGACGTCTGTTCTCTGTGTTTACTGTGTAACCTTGCTCATAGGGTTATTGTGTTCCTTAAAGTAAGGTTTTGGGTGAAGTAACCCACTGAGACGTCCAAAAAATGTTTCAAAATCGTTCAACGCGGGTCCAACGGTGGACGTTTGTTGAACGGTTATTTGGACGTTGTCCAAATTGGTCCAACGAACGTCCTTCATTGGACGATTTTGAACCAACCGTTCTTAGAGGGAAGCTTAATGCGGGTATGCCGCATAGCCGAATAAAATGGATCAAACTTGGTTTTGAGTTGTATTTGAACACAGCTACAGCCACAGACAAACGGACATTACACTAAAATTAATCTTCGCTCATAGTTACTTTAATAAGATATTGGTGTGCAGGATTGCCACATTCAGTATGGGGGCGTTACTGTTCTTTAGAAGATTACGCGCAGCAGTCTGGTAAATAACTTTGGAAATTTGGCAAGAAATTTAGTCACCGGTGCGAGTTTGTGTTGTGTAAAAACAGAAGAGCAGCAACAATTGGAAAGTCCACGAGATCATCAAACATAATATTTATATACATAGTTTTAAGGATACTCAATAATATAAGAAGATTGTTTTCAACTGTACGCTTTGGGTACAATTTTGTACGTAAGAACCGCTGCTTAATCCTCCTCGCGTTAGTGGTTCCAAATGAGAAATCGCTGATGCTGGAAGAAAATTGCGCTTGCGTTTCTGAAATTCGGAAATTAATACAATGTCACAGGTACTGTAAGGTTAGAGGAAACAATTGGCCTTTCGGAAGCAATAGCTTTTCGTTTACAAATTCAAGCCACTGGATTCAAGAGCAAATGTGCCACTGGATTCAAAAGCAAAATGTGAACATGTTCAATGCTGCTGCTGCGAAGATTCAACATAAAAATTTCCGTAAACACTTTTCAATTGAACCCGCTGTGGTTGATAGGATTAGCGCGCTATATCTTTTATGTGGGACAAAAAGTGTAACCATGCTTTCGAGCACTCTATTGTAGAATCAAGTATTCATAATGCATAATCAAGGCTTGAAGATGTTTCTATATCAATAGTGACATAGCGTTAAAATGCGGTTAAAATAATATCTTAGTTACGATCAGTTTGATAAGTATGATCAGTGTATCGGTTTTGTTGGCTATTTTCGACAAATTTAAAACTAAGAGAAACGAAAGTAATGAAATTGAAAGACGGATATGTATTCTAGAGCGAATAAGTTACAAACTTAAAACGGACAACTAGGACTAGGCAGGCTCAATTGGACATGAAAATCATATCAGCAAAATGTTTTCTAATACACTCGTGATTCGCTGGTTGGACATTTTTAACTGGACCGCTTTTTAGTTGGACCTCCGCTAGTTGGACCATTGTCCAACTAAAAAGCATCTGAACGTTAAAATCTCGTGTCAAATTAACCTTGACAATCAATCTGACAATATTTAGAGATGTGAATAGATGCATTGACACTGCCAACATTTCCTTTGAAGAGTTTTTGACATTTGTCAGTCGGTCCAACTAGCGAATCACGACTGTAATGAGATTTTTCGGCTCTGTATGAAGAATAAACCATTATTTTTGTCCAAATGTTTAGACCAGCCATGGGTAGCAAATAACTACCAAAAAGAAGAAGAACTTTAATGGATTCAAAACAAAATTCTGAAGACAATTTTAGATAAAGTAAGTCAATGTTTAACGCTCAGGCTAGAATAGATCATAAATATTCATTATATTCAAAAACAACTAGCGTAGAGGAGAGAACTTATTGAACTTTGTTGAACATTTTAGGTGCCCAGCTACAGTCAAGTCATGGAGCAGCGAAAACTAGAAACAATAAAGCTGGAAGAAATCGAAATAATAGATAAACTGTTTGAAACAGAATCAGGACAACCGTTATCAGACGCCATTAGCCTCCGATGTGAGATTTGTGACGAGGAATTTCCTTCTATCGCTCTGCTTAACCATCATCGAGCGAATCATCCTTACATATGTGATTTGTGTGGAAGAGAATATCGTACGTTCGCTAATATCCGATATCATATGAAATATCACAGGCAAAAATCTCACAAATGTGACGTGTGTGAGGTGACGTTTCCCACAACTAGCCAGCTCAACGCACACAAGAAAATTCACGTTGGCAAACCTTACAATAGCCGCTCAGAACCATACATATGTGATTTGTGTGGAAACAAATATCGTAGACTCAGTCAGATCAGACTACATATGAGTTTTCACATGGAAAAATCTCACAAATGTGACGAGTGTAAGAAAGCATTTTTCACTGTCAGCAATCTCAATCAACATAAGAAATTTCACTCGAACGATAAACCATATATTTGTAATTTGTGTGGAAAGGCATTCCATCTGAGCAGTCTGCTAAAAAGGCACACGATTATTCACTCGAAAGGGAAACGGTTGAATTGTAAAGTGTGTGGAAAAGTATTTGCTGCGTCCTGGAACACGAACAAACTTACTGCGTGTAGCGAACATGAATCCCTTCGCCTAATGAGTATAGTGTGTGATGTATGTGGAAAAGAATTTTGTACTCTCAGGGAGCTCAAAGTACATAAATATGCTCACGATGTAAGATCTCACAAATGTGATATGTGTGAGAAAGCATTTAGAACAATTCGCCGACTAAATGAACATGAGAAAACTCACTCAAACGAAAGATCATATGTGTGTGGATCGTGTGGAAAGAGATTTCGTACGCAAAATCAGCTTAAAACACACACGCCTATTCACTCCAATGAGAAACCTTTCAGGTGTGAAGTGTGTGGAAAATGCTTTCATAAACGCTCTCTTCTCAAATCACACGAGCTTACGCACACAGAACATACAAAGTACAAATGTGATGTGTGTGGTATGGAATTTAAATACTCGAACTCCTGTAAACGCCACTGGACTATTCACACAAATGAAAAATCGTACACATGTGAAGTTTGCGGTAAAGCATTTCACTTCAGCAGTGACCTTAAAAAACATATGTATATTCACACAAATATAAAACCACACAAATGTGAAGTCTGTGGAAAAGCATTTGGCCCCAAAAATACCCTCAATAGACATATGCGTGTTCACGCAAATAAAAAATCGTACAAATGTGAAGTGTGTGGAATAGAATTTAGTGAAAACAACCTCTTCCAAAGCCACATGTATATTCACACAAACGAAAAACCTCACGAATGTGAAATATGCGGGAAAGAATTTCATCTAAAGTCTGTCCTCAAAAATCATATGTACTTGCACACTAAGGAAAAACCGTACTGCTGTGAAGTGTGCGGAAAAGAATTTCACCTCAAAAGTAACCTCAATAATCATATGAATGTTCACACAAACGAAAAACCGTACCAATGTGAAGTGTGTGGAAAAAGATTTCGTGAAAAAAGGGTCCTCGTGAAACATGCTGGTGTTCACACAAACACAAAACCGCATAAATGTGAAATATGTGGGAAAGAGTTTCGTGAAAAGTACTTCCTCAAAACTCATATGTTTGTTCACACGAACGATGAAACTCACAAGTGTGAGATATGCGGAAAAACGTTTCGTGAAAATTATTTCCTCAAAAACCATATGTATATCCACACCAACGAAAAGCCGTACAAATGTGAAGAGTGTGGAAAAGAATTTCGACATCAAAATTCCGCCAAACGTCACAAATCACTTCACTCGAAGTAAACTGGCATAAAATTGCACAATATCGAGTTCTACTAGATGACGACACGAATGAACTCATGATGAATAAAGATCCTGTTTGACAATTCTCGGTGGTTTGTTTACTTCGTCAGTTGTTTGAGTTCGAGTGCAACGGACGTTCATTTGTTCCATTGAATACTTTACGCTGACGTCACAAATGAACTGAGTGTTCATTTTTGACAGTTCGCTTGTACTGTTTACATGGACTTAGAAAAATTCTTTACGATTTTCTTCGAGCGAATCTAGCTGTCCACAAATTTTTCTAAGTCCATGTAAACAGTACAAGCGAACTGTCAAGAAAAGTGAGGTTAACTGTGCAAGTAAAGAACCTAATTCAAACTCAAGTAATTCCCATGCTAACAAACCACCGAGAATTATCAAACAAAGTTCATCCGGCTTATTTTGTGAAGTTATGTAGGTTGGTGTAAAACCTAATAGCTGTATTGAAGCGAGCCAGTTTTCTATGGCCAAACTAATCCAATCTCATTGCCAGTTAGCAGTCCGATTGTGACACACGCATCCCATACTTGCTAGGGCTTGTTTGCCGCGCTTTCCGAAATGATTTGTACTGGTGGTGTTCCATTCGACACTTGCAACTCAAACCTGTCGGAGAGTAGCAAACACCAACTCATACGACGAACCACCCTGTGGAACAGGCGACTATGCGAATCACTATGCCTCATCTGGCATCACTTTTTTGCTTGTTCGCATTAGGTTTTGTTACCGATCTAAGTTTTAGCTGTTTCGTAACAATATAATTCCATCCACCATTAATTCAATTACAGTATCTAAGTTATGATTTTGTTCTTTTTTGTTACTTTTTTTGTTATTGGCTCTCTATTATTATTGTTGTTAGTTTGTTAATTGAATTGAAAAAAATATATTTGTTGTTATTTTTGTTTAACATAGGATAAGTTTTGTACTAACCACTAACCCCGTTAAAATTCAAACCAATAATTACGCGTCGATAATTTGCGAAAAAAAAAAAACATTGTAAATGATAGCGGTTGGGGGAAATTTGGGAATTCTGCCTGTATTGTTCGAGGGCTGAAAAGAGGTCTTTCGTACCCACCCCGGAACGTCCAGACCAGGCGTTGGGGCCTAAGACGTGTTCCCCTCTGGACCAGTCATAACTCCTCAAGGCACCTATAATCCCGCAACCGTTACCAATCTGAAGCTATTGACTGTACCGGAAAAACCGCAACGGCAAAAGACGGCAAAATAGTCCGCACTAATCATAGGCAAACTGTATAATGCAAAATTTACTAACGCCGAATCTGTTGCTGCATGACTGATTGGCACCGCAGTGGAGTTGAGTCAGGTGCCAGTAATTTAGCCGCAGAACCACTGTTTCCGGAAAAGCTAAGGGAGAGAGAGATAAGAAGGACGAGAGAGAGAGAATAAGAGGAATTGGATATCGTAGGGTTCATGGGAAATGATAATGAGTGAGGTAGGTCAGTTTGGATGCAGGCCTAAGGCGAGTAAGTTCAGTGAAATTATAAAACGGTATAGTTCGCAAAGTATAAAATCCTGCGAGAAGTTTCCAACCTAGATGAGTACGGACCTGATATCACGAGTCCGCTCGAAGTGATTTTCCGGTCAAAATTCGGCTTGTGTCCCACCGTTGGCCGCTACGATTTTTCGGAAGTCCGTTTCCATTAAGACGGCAACCCGCCACTACATCGTGAAATTATCACGGTACGTCCGCCGAAGTCCGCCGCCGCACCCTAGCACGGCCGACGAGAATCGCTCCTGGGTTAGACAACGGTACGCCACTCCATTGTGGAGCAACGAAAGCACCAAGTGACGGTAACATCTCGGACGCGTGCGCAGTTTGCTAAAAGGCCACGCGCATCAGTTCTCCCCACGCTGGAAGCACCGGCGCGACGCTAGTATTGACGCCAAAACCACTGCCTCGTTCGCCAAGCAGCATCGACAGCAACGACGGCCCGCCAAACGGGCTCAGGTACGTTCAATTCCTCCTCTCTCCCACCCACGTGTCGGATCAGCGAAGGGCTCCAACGTTAATAATTAGGCGCCTAAAACTCCGTTCAAAAATAAATTGTAAAATTGTAAACCTTTTCTTTTTGTTCCTACGAGAGCCTTTTTCTTTGTTGGATGGTTTCTATATTGATTCGCCTGAGTTGAAAAATTGTTTAAAAGCGGTAAGTACAGTGAGTCCTCCCGAGAACGGTAGCCGACCCTGAGATCAAAAATAAAGGTGAGCTAGCCGCGTGGTGTTCTTCAAGAATACTTTCAATTGGCGATCCTCGTTAAACAAAAATATCCCAATCACCATTGGAATATTTTTGGCCGTATCTCGGGGAGACTCGTGTACAATTCGTCACGTGCTTGATATCGTGGCTGTTAACTTGCTCTCCTAAATGATTTGGCGCGCAGTAGAGTGTTAGAATCATTCCGGCATACACACAATAGGGATCAAATTGTCTTTTGGAAACCGTGTGATGCTTGTTAGTTTTTCAGAGTTTTTTGCATTTTTTATAGATTCAATTGTTTAGCTAAGGAAGCAATATACATTTCGTGTTTTCTTTCCATTCCTTTTACGCCACTAGTGATTGCAAATCCCCATCGCTTGAGGTTTAGGCAGTTGATAGCTGCTGTATAGAGACGAATACAAATGATTCACCAGAGAAAATATAAGAGGAAGATATTTAGATTTGAGAGTTGATTTTTTAGAGAGCTGGCTTTGCGCAAAGTGATAATTACGAGTGATAAGACAATGTGCCGACGCATGGTAGGAATTAGACTAAGTAGTTATATTCCAGTTATCGGTCATTACACGCGCTAACATCGCGTCGAAAGAATAAAGTTCACTGATTCACGTGGCCAATCGATTGACGCTGGTGATATATGTGAAGATAATTTTAGTACATTCTCAAGCCGAGGAAGTATTGGCGAGGGTGATAGAGTAGCATTTGGAATCTAAGGGATAAAGATAACAGGATACCGGCGACAGATAACTTAGAGAGTGCTGCCGAAACTCACTCCCCCCCAGGAAAGCAAACTGAGGAACCTTCTTGTTTTATAAAAGATAAAATGATCACCTCTTCCATCCTAATGAGCGCTGATTTTGCGAAGAATTTTCAATTTAGACAGACGCTAGTGACGGGGCTGTAGCTGGGGTACACTCACGAGACCCGGATAAACAGTAGAGTTATGGTCTTCTGCTCACATAAGCTAACAACCCAACGAAACTAATTCACTTAGCAGAAAGAAACTTTAGCTGCCCGGTGTTCCATCGAGGCCAGTTGGAGGTACATTCAGGGATCACACTTAACCTAAATTATCGATTTAGCCCAGATACACATAGTACAATACCAGAGTTGACGTCTTCACGGTGTAGTTGTTGGACTATGACACTACAGCATGACGATATAGCAACGGGGATGTAAGAAACCGTGATTCAGGAGGCGTCGCTTTGGGTTGGAGTTTTTTTGTTCATCTAGATCGATTTTGGTATATTGACTCTAAACAAATGGTTATCAAACAAATCAATGAGCACGTTCATTTTCAAATAATTGATGGCGCCCTAAACAAATTTGTTTCCACACTAAATCATCTTAATGATTACAGGTTTGGGTGGAAACAGGTAGTCCTACCAGAGAACAGAGGGACTAGCGTAAGCACAAACCATGATCTGTCTATACATGTAGGCATACGTTGGTGAGAATTCGACAAAAACATCATTGGACAGTTATAGCATGGGAGATATGAACAGCAAAAACAGCCAAAGTAGCAACAGTACCTTCTATAGACAATCCCTCAAAAACCCCTGATGAATCATTGTGAAAATTTCAGAAATTGTTTGAAGCCATTTACTTACTTTTGGTTTAAAGATTTTAATCTATTTAATCAGATTATACCCCATGGATCATTCCATGACTGATTTTACTCCTTTCTTTGGAGCAGCTTTCCTAAGACACGGATTATAAAAAGCTCCCTAGAGCGGATGGACAAACCCCCTGACGATTAAAAACCGGATATAACATACAACATAAATAATATGTAAAGTCGTTTAATGTTGGCCAACACCGACTGAAGCAAAATGAAACAATCCAGCGTCACAAAATGGTACGACGCAAAACACGGCCCTATGTACCCTCCTGCGAAAATCAAAACAAAACTAAGAAACTCTTTCTATGGCTTGGAGGAGATGAAAGATAAGAACCTGGGTAAGTGGCCTGCTGTCCACATCAAACCAGGGCAATATATTTACTCTATTTTTATTTTTTTGTTCCAAATTCACTTTAATATGTCATACAGCATTCCTTGTTGTTCTCTTCATTGACAGAGCACTAAGAATTCACTATTAATTTTGTTTTTGCACCGAGCGAAATCTCAAAAACGAACCTAGTTTACATTTATCTTCCCGTGAGGTAAATACTGCTGGCGGGAGGAATACCACCTGATGCGCAGAACTACCGTGCCCGATCCCCCTAGCGATGAACAAAAAGGACCGCTACAGCCCGTCTTGTCGCAGGTGTCCTGAAAAATCGTCGAAAATTTTATTTTCTTACTGCTACTTTTATCTTAAGAAAAATTACATGATAACATAAAAAACCATCTCACAGTGACAGTGACAAGACATGTCATCTGTTGACGTTATTAGTAATGCAATTTCCACCTAGCTAGTGAGCGGCTTACATCTCTATTGGTTAGGAGGTTTTTGCTATAAAAGTCGATACAGTAGGTCGACTATGCACTCATGATTCGAATTCGCGGTTCGAATTACATCGAGGTGATAGTTAACCCTAGTTTAATAAAGAGGCGTTATAAGTCTGAATGAACCTACTAGGACATTCACACCAGCACCTTTTTCAAATGAAAAAAGGCAGTTATCATTCTGTGCCTTTTTGATATACCGTGATGGACTTTGAGAGACAGTTATCCGTTTTTGTCTCTAAAAGTAATATTTATTAGGAGAATCAAGAATAGGAGCGAATGTAGAAGAATGAATGACAGTACGAATGAGAATGGAAGACGCGTCGGTTGATTGGAAGGGATGTATGTTTTAGAATGATTGAGGTAAAACGTTCTCGAAGTAGGTTTCATATAGTAAACTTACAGATAGGAATATAAATTCGGTGAGGAAGAAACACTCGTGTTCCCACTAAGAATAAGAAATGAAGAGGGAAAGTTAGAGATATGGTGTGGAAGTAGTTTGTGTTCCCACTAGTAAAAAGGAATGGAAAGGAGTAGTATAAAAAAAAATCTGAAATTATACGAAAGATGAAAAAATGAAAAGAATGCAACAATTCGAATTAGTAGCGGTCTGATCGGGGCGGCCAAAAGACAATTAAATTTATCTCTATTGAAGCAACTCTGCTGCGCACACAGGTCTGACACGGAGGACAATTTATACGCGATGGTTTCAGAATAGACGAAAAATTATTACATAATTTTTCTACCCTACCACGGGGAGAATTGTTACCGATCTAAGTTTTAGCTGTTTCGTAACAATATAATTCCATCCACCATTAATTCAATTACAGTATCTAAGTTATGATTTTGTTCTTTTTTGTTAGTTTTTTTGTTATTGGCTCTCTATTATTATTGTTGTTAGTTTGTTAATTGAATTGAAAAAAATATATTTGTTGTTATTTTTGTTTAACATAGGATAAGTTTTGTACTAACCACTAACCCCGTTAAAATTCAAACCAATAATTACGCGTCGATAATTTGCGAAAAAAAAAACATTGTAAATGATAGCGGTTGGGGGAAATTTGGGAATTCTGCCTGTATTGTTCGAGGGCTGAAAAGAGGTCTTTCGTACCCACCCCGGAACGTCCAGACCAGGCGTTGGGGCCTAAGACGTGTTCCCCTCTGGACCAGTCATAACTCCTCAAGGCACCTATAATCCCGCAACCGTTACCAATCTGAAGCTATTGACTGTACCGGAAAAACCGCAACGGCAAAAGACGGCAAAATAGTCCGCACTAATCATAGGCAAACTGTATAATGCAAAATTTACTAACGCCGAATCTGTTGCTGCATGACTGATTGGCACCGCAGTGGAGTTGAGTCAGGTGCCAGTAATTTAGCCGCAGAACCACTGTTTCCGGAAAAGCTAAGGGAGAGAGAGATAAGAAGGACGAGAGAGAGAGAATAAGAGGAATTGGATATCGTAGGGTTCATGGGAAATGATAATGAGTGAGGTAGGTCAGTTTGGATGCAGGCCTAAGGCGAGTAAGTTCAGTGAAATTATAAAACGGTATAGTTCGCAAAGTATAAAATCCTGCGAGAAGTTTCCAACCTAGATGAGTACGGACCTGATATCACGAGTCCGCTCGAAGTGATTTTCCGGTCAAAATTCGGCTTGTGTCCCACCGTTGGCCGCTACGATTTTTCGGAAGTCCGTTTCCATTAAGACGGCAACCCGCCACTACATCGTGAAATTATCACGGTACGTCCGCCGAAGTCCGCCGCCGCACCCTAGCACGGCCGACGAGAATCGCTCCTGGGTTAGACAACGGTACGCCACTCCATTGTGGAGCAACGAAAGCACCAAGTGACGGTAACATCTCGGACGCGTGCGCAGTTTGCTAAAAGGCCACGCGCATCAGTTCTCCCCACGCTGGAAGCACCGGCGCGACGCTAGTATTGACGCCAAAACCACTGCCTCGTTCGCCAAGCAGCATCGACAGCAACGACGGCCCGCCAAACGGGCTCAGGTACGTTCAATTCCTCCTCTCTCCCACCCACGTGTCGGATCAGCGAAGGGCTCCAACGTTAATAATTAGGCGCCTAAAACTCCGTTCAAAAATAAATTGTAAAATTGTAAACCTTTTCTTTTTGTTCCTACGAGAGCCTTTTTCTTTGTTGGATGGTTTCTATATTGATTCGCCTGAGTTGAAAAATTGTTTAAAAGCGGTAAGTACAGTGAGTCCTCCCGAGAACGGTAGCCGACCCTGAGATCAAAAATAAAGGTGAGCTAGCCGCGTGGTGTTCTTCAAGAATACTTTCAGTTTTAAGCGGCCCTTACACGTTCAATATTTTTGTCAATACCAGTATTGACGGTATTGTTACAATATTTCAGTCCCGTTTGAAATCCACATCGTCAATAAAAAATTTTCCATTACACGTACAATACTTTTGTCAATACTCTCTAGTATTGACAAAAATATTGAACGTGTAAGGGCCGCTTTACACCAACCGACGTAACCCCACAAAATGAGCCGGGTGAACTTCGTTTGACAATTCTCGGTGGTTTGTTTACATGGAAGTTACGTGAGTTCGAATGTAATTGATGAGCACTCGTTGCACTCGCACTCACACAACTGACAAGGTAAACAAACCACCGAGAATTGTCAAACATGAACTTTATTCACCATGAGTTCATTCGTGTCGTCATCTTGTAGAACTCAATACACATACAAGCACTGCCGACGATGCTAGAGAAACGTTACTCATTGAATACTTTACGATGACGTCACAAATGAACTGAGTGTTCATTTTTGACAGTTCGCTTGTACTGTTTACATGGACTTAGAAAAATTCTCTACGATTTGCTTCGAGCGAATCTAGTCGTCCACAAATTTTTCTAAGTCCATGTAAACAGTACAAGCGAACTGTCAAGAAAAGTGAGGTTAACTGTGTCAGTAAAGAACCTAATTCCTAATTCAACCGCATAACAATACAGTAAATAAAACTGATCCTTTGTGTTTCGCTGACAGTCAAAACCGCGTGTGTTATTCCCGAAAGAAAAAACTGTTGTCCCCCCTGTCGAAGCTCTCGTTTGCGCGGCTGAATAATGATAATTTCCAGTCGTGGAGTTTACGAATGCGTATGTTGCTAATTCGTGAAGAACTGTGGCGTCTGGTTAGTGGGGAGCAGCCGGATGACGTGGACGATTATCACTGGAATCGTGATGACCAGCGCGCTATCGCGACGATCGGATTATGTTTGGACGAATCGCTGTACAGCATCATCAAACAGAAGGAAAGTGCAAAAGAAGCGTGGGAATCATTGAAGACATACCACGAAAAACCGAATATGACGTCGCGAGTGTCACTATTGAAAAGATTGTGTTCGATTAATTTAACCGATAGTGGTGACATGGAAAAACATCTTGTTGAGCTAGATGAGCTGTTTGAGCGCCTTGAGAATGTAGGCCAGAAGATCGATGATACGCTCAAAGTGGCAATGATTTTGCGAAGCTTGCCAGATAGTTTCGATAGTCTTGTGATGGCTTTGGAAAGCCGGGCTGACGTGGATATTACGCTTGAACTAGTGAAATCAAAATTGCTTGATGCATACCAGCGTCGTGTTGATCGATCGGTCGGTGGTACGAAAGAAGAAAAAGCGATGAAATCGAATACAAAGCGTGACAAAGAGAAATTGTGTTTCTTCTGTAAGAAACCGGGGCATGTGAAGAAATTCTGTCGAAAGTTTTTGGCAACACGGAGTGTTTCGAAAACGATTGATAAGCAGCAGCCACAGAAAGCTAAACAAGTGCAAAAGTCGAGTGAACCGTTGTGGTTTATCGCGGGGCATGCTGTGAAAAATGCCTGGATTCTGGACAGTGGGGCGTCATGTCACATGACAAGTGATAAAGGTTTTTTCACCTCACTGGTTGAACGTACCGGAGAGGATGTTGTGTTGGCAGACGGCAATAAAACGAAAACAGCCGGCTGCGATGAAGGACTCATCCGCGGTATCGATAGTGATGGGAAGCCGATAAAAATTCGGACACTGATGTACTGTTTGTTCCGGAGCTGGACGGAAATCTGTTGTCTGTTGGTAACATGGCAACGAAAGCTTTTGTAGTGCGTTTTTCGGATGTCGGTTGCGATATTGTGAACAGTTCGGGTAGCCTCGTCGCAATGGGTGATCGTTGTGGTGCGCTGTATAAACTAAAAACTTTGGAACGAGCGATGCAGTCGGTCGGAGACTGTCACACGCAGATGTGCCGTCATCTGTGGCACCGAAGATTTGCAGGGATGTGGACGCAGTGAGTAAATTGATCAGAGAAAAACTGGGACGTGGTGTGATTGTGACGGCTTGTGAAAGATAAGAGGTGTGCGAAACCTGTATCGAAGGGAAATTGGCCCCGAAGCCGTTTCCTAGTGTAGTGAACAGAAAAGGAAAGCAGATTCTGGATCTTGTTCACACTGACCTTTGTGAGTCTCGCCAACGTAACACCAAGCGGTAATCGCTATCTGCTCAGCCTGATCGACGACAATAGCCGATTTGTCGTCATCCATTTGCTGAAAGGGAAATCGGAGGCAAAAGAGAAAGTGAAAGATTTTGTTTACTTTTGCCAACCGAAGGTTATCAGAGCCAACGGAGGCGGTGAGTATGTAAATAAAGACTTACATGAATGGTAGAATGGAAAAAAGGTACTGGGGCGAAGCCATTTGCACAGCAGCATTCTTGCAGAACAGACTGCCTTCTCGTGTGATCGAGGGGACACCGTATGAAAGGTGGTACGACACAAAGCCAGAGTTGGATCGTCTCCGTGTATTCGGTAGTGATGCATATGTCCACATACCAGACGCGAAACGGCGTAAGCTGGATCCCGGGTCCAGAAAGTTGACTTTTGTTGGATATGCAGAAGATCGGAAAGGATATCTGTTCCTGGATCGTGAAACGGATATGATCACAATTAGGAGAGATGCTACATTCATCGAATGGAACAACGGCTCGTCGCAGATAGAAATCATTACCGTCCAGAAGAAAAATGTTTCAATTCAGGATTGTGAGAAGAAGCGAGAAAAACCGGAAGAGGTTGGTACTTCAGATGATGAGTTTTAGGATGCCAATGAAAGCGGAAATTTTAATGGATTCGACGATGCTGCTGTTCAGGAGGAGCAACCTAGCGAGAATTTTAAGAAGCAGTTGCCATATCGGAAGACGAGAGATACGCAGCCTACCAGACTTTCAGACTACGTTATCGGAGTTGCTGTGTATTCCGTGGAAGAACCAATGACGTATAAAGAGGTCGTAAAGTCGCCAGAGCAACGTTTTTGGGTACCTGCCATGGAAGATGGAATTCAACCTCATTCTAAGAACGGAACGTGGAAACTTGTGGAGGCACCACCGAACCGGAAGGTAGTAGGGAGTCGTTGGGTCTACAAAATAAAACAGAACGGGCGTGGTGAAATCGTAAAGTACAAAGCGCGCGTTGTTGCGCAGGGCTCATCGTAGTCTAAGCCTAGCATAGACTACGATGAGGTCTACGCCCCAGTCGTAAGTTACACTACAATGCGAACTTTACTTGCCGTGGCTGGTAAGAACAACCTCATTCTCAGACATTCCCAAGTAACCATAAGCATTAAGCCATTGCACTATATTGGCTATACATTTGCACTAATGTTGCATTGAAACTCCATTACAGCATTAACAACGCAATAAAGCTCTTTATTAGCATCAATAATGCATAACTGCACAGCCGACATATAGCATTATAGCTTGCTCTATATGCGTATATAAAGCTGATATAACGCGTACATGCTTCAGGGATCTTTAAAGCATGTAAGCTTTACAAGTGCATTTAATGCCATTATAGAGCATATAAAAAGCTGATATAATGCTATTAGGATGCTGTGGGTTTATTTGTTATGCAACTCTTCTTGAAGATTATATTCGGCATATTTCATTTCAATCGAACATATGCAATATAGTCCAGGAAGCAAACGCAGCGCACTTACCGTGAAGGACGAGGCAAGGTACCTTAGTTCGAGACTTACTAAAGGTAATTTTCGTAAACATTTATATCATGTGAGAACGAAAACCCATTAAGGATATTCATTACAATGCATTAGAACAGAATCAATTACGGTTTTAAACAGAATATTTTATTTTAAAAGTTTTTCCTTTTTGCTCATCATACCGAAAGGAAACATAAGAAATGGTTTTAAAACCATGGCGGACAATGACAACCATCTGAAGCTTTTCAATAGCATTAGTAGTGCCAATATAAGGCTTTCAAATTTGACATTTGTACGCTTTTGCTATATAATAGCATTAGTACTGCAGAAACGAGCTGTCAATCTCCGCACAGTAATAGCACTACATTTCGCCTTTTCTGGCATATCAGCATTAAATAAGTATTTAGGGCTTCACGGCTTTTTAGGACAGCTTTATATGTGGATCTAAAGCAGATATTAGGCTACGTTATAATGCTTATTGGTTACTTGGGTTTTGACATCAAAACCGCATATTTGTACGCCAACCGCCAGGTTTCGAAGTACCAGGTAAAGAGAAACTCGTATGTAGACTCCGACGAAACATCTACGGATTGAAGCGCCCGTTGCTGGAGCGAGAAGCTTTCGGAGGTCTCGAAGAAACTAGGGTTCCAGCAAAGTTACACCGACCATTGTCTATTTTTCAAGTCAATGCCGAATGGTACAAAGATCTACATTCTTGTTTATGTGGACGACATGCTAGTTACGGCATTAAACTAGACAATTATCGATGAAGCCTACCGTGGTTTGAGCTTGAGGTTATGCGACCACCCCTGGCTGCTACTCCGTTATCGATCGGGACTAGCTGAAGTTGTTGCACAGGGAATCAGTAGATAATTATGCTTGGGAGTAGCGAAACATCTTTCAATGTGCAACTCCTGGTAATCCTAGTGTTTTTGATCAATACCGCGCCGGCCAGGCCCGAACGTAGATCGCGGAAGGAAAGGGAAGGAATGGTTAGTCCGATACTTGCTTTTGCTAGAGGCCGTATATACTACTGCGCACTCCACAAGTATCACAGGAGGAGATATTTTTGTTAGTAAGCGCACAGACTAACAGACATAACACTATGAGGGAATTCCCTCAAAAAACATCGATCCGAAAATTTTCCCAGAACACTAGCTCCACCTTTTATTCACAATCCCAAACACTCATTTACTGGTGGGTTACCCCTCAGGTTTGGGAACAATTTTTCACTAGTGGTCTATCCCCATATGCTTGTTCATATTTCAAATGTGGCCACAGTCCCAACTACAAATATATTTAAAATGACCGTTGAAGCGGGCGAAGCTTTGTTTTTGAGTGTTATGTCTGTTAGTCTGTGGTAAGAGTATAGAAGTTGGATATACTTCTTCTTTACCGACTTCAGAGAGGTGATTCCACTATCTGGACTAGATATCGATCTACCAATTTCATGGACCGGGGACCAACGGCTTTACTTCCGAAGACGTGACCAGATTTTGTTACCTCAGAAAAATCTCAACGACCTCGGCTGGAATTGAACCCAGGCCAACTGGAATGAGTGGCGGTCACGCTTACCACTCAACCACCGGCGCCGTCTGATCGATGAAGCCTACCGTGGTTTGCAGCAATTCTTTGAAATTGCCGATCTTGGAAGCGCCCGTTATTCCCTAGGTATGGAGATCAATTTGAACCGTGGAACCTACTCAATCAGCCTACGCAACTACATCAAGAAAACAGTGCAAAAGTGCGGGATGATTGATGCAAAGCCAAGTCGCACGCCAATGGGAGTTGGATACCCCCAAAATACGGAGACCAGCGACCTACTGCAGGACTAAGAAAGATACCGAAGCTTGGTAAGCGCACTTTTGTACATCGCTGTCACAGCTCGTCCTGATATAGCCAATACCGTTGGAATCCTCGGTAGGAAAGTGAGTTGCCATGTAGAGAGCGATTGGAAACTTGCTTTGGGACCGGTACAGTCAAGAGCATTCGACATTGATCTAATAGCATACTCTGATGCTGACTGGGCTGGGGACGTTCAATTGGATCAGCAGAAAGCAGAACTCCGTGACCTTATCCTCGATGGAAGCGGAATACTGCGCTCTGAGCGAAACCTGCCAAGAATTGGTTTGGACACGTAGGTTACTGAGTGATTTTCATGAGAAGCAAGATCGACCAACAACCGTGTATGAGGATAACCAGAGCTGTTTAAGCTTTGTAAACTCTGATCGGTTGAGTAAGCGCTCCAACCACGTGGAAACGAGTCAACACTTCGTGCGGGATTTATGCGATCGTCGAGAGGTAAGCTTGAACTATTGCCCAACAGAATCTATGATGGCTGATATTTTGACCAAGCCTCTTGCCGCAGCCAAGCATAATCGTTTTACCGAATTGCTGGAGCTTATGGAATAGTGAGTTGGAGCTTGAGGAGGAGCGTCGGAGAGTAGCAAACACCAACTCATACGAAGAACCACCCTGTGCAACAGGCGACTATGCGAATCACTATGCCTCTTCAGGCATCACTTTTTCGCTTGTTCGCATACACATACAAGCACCGCCGACGATGCTAGAGAAACGTTACTCATTCCTAATTCAACCGCGTAACAATACAGTAAATAAAACCGATCCTTTGTGTTTCGCTGACAGTTAAAACCGCTTGTGTTATTCCCGAAAGAAAAAATGTTATCCCACTGTCTTCCCTGTCCGCCCACAAAAACAATGTAAGAAAGACAGCAAAAGGGAAGTCTCGCTCATCAGTATTCCCTTAACATTTATTTAAGTGGCTCAGAAGCCTGATGCAATATAATACAGCACTGGAAAAATTAAGCGCATTATATTGGAATATGTTCGAAATTGTTATATTTCAGACAAGCTGCCTTATACGGGATGATTTTCATTTCTTGCGAGGTATCGCCCTTGACTAGGGGTTTGCTCAGGATCACAATTAGTTTCTCCGTTTTTGGATTTAGCGACAATCCGGCGCTAGCTTAGTCCTGTCACTAAGTTAGTGTCGGATTCTGATGAGACGAAGTCGAAACGCAAATTCCATAGCTAATTTAGTTATAGGTTTTATTGTTGTTATCGTTTATTAACGACATTCGAGGTGCATTCATGTCGGAAGGATTTTTGTTTTTTCGTATTTAACAAAGCGGTATAAATTAAGTTCAACTCACAATAGAATCAAAAAATTCTACAACATTTTATACAAATTTGTTTCCTTAAGAAAACTTACCATGTTCTTTTCGTTCTCTCCGTCGTTGCCTAGAACCACTCGCAAACACGTAACGATATTGTGCATCCTTCTATCTTCGTCGTACCTTCTGCAGTGGTGGATCATATGACGAACTTCAACGATTACCCTGAAGCAGTCGCAAACTGGTGGGGTTTCTTTCTTCAACAGAAAGTCATGTGTTAGCCGGGTATGCCCTATGCGTAGCCGGGTAAACACTCGTTGCTCTGTCAAACTCTCGCAGTCAGTTCACTTCACCGTGTCAAATTTTACTTCGCAAAGCTTTACTTCAGTGGACGCTGACCACCGCTGGTACCGTTGATTTCGGATGACTGTTTTGATATGGTTGACGGCGTCTGCACCCGGAACAGATATATCCAATGGAGCAATGCCCCTGGCTTCTCCAGCGAGTCGATCTACCTCTTCATTACCGCGGATGCCAGAGTGAGCCGGAATCCAGCACAGTTTGATTGGACGGTTTATAAGCATGTTCTCAAGCTCCTGGATCCACGGGTGCTGGGATGTGTCAGCCTCGATTGCTGATAGACAGCTAGCCGAATCTGACATTATTAGCGGGTCTCTGGACGTGGGGTACGTACACTGAAAAAAATCCAAACGTTAATTCCATTAGCTCCAAACCGCTTAAAATTCATATGAAGAAGAAATGCTATTGTTATCACGCGCACACATGCCTTCTATGTGTCAACTGTATAAACTATGTATGCACACACATAAGTTGTATGTGCATATTGTTATAGAACGGGGTTTTATGTGCCTAATAGTTATGAAATGTGAATGTAAGATTAATATTTCTTGTAAATACACACATAAGGTTTATGTGCCAGCAAATAGTGTCTATATGCCTCCGTTAATTGCAAAAATCTATGTGTCAAATCAATAGGCATAACGTTTACTTTTTTTTGAGTGTAGTTAACGCTGTTCTTATTGCGAAAGCCTCGGCGGAGATGACACTGCTTTGCAGCGGAAGGTCAACCGATTGTTGATAGTGTTCTCCAAATACTGCCGCGCCTACTGTGTTATCGTCTTTGGAACCATCGGTTTAGACGACAATTGAGCGATTGCAACGATCTGTCAGGATTTTCTGGACAACTGGACGAGCAATTTCCGAAGGGTCTCCAGCTTTCACGTGCTTCTTTACGTTCCACACGATCTGGAGTTTGGGTTCGTTCGTCATGTGGACACAAGTAGGTCGAGCAAAGTACCTGCTTCAGCCATAATGGCTAGGATTAGGCTCGTGACATATGCTCCGGAGGCGAATCTTTATGCAGGTGCGAGTTTGGATGACGAGCCCCATGTCGTAGAGCTAGACGTTCATGGTAGGCTTGATTATTTGTTTAACATTAACATATAAGTTAAAATCGGCTTTCAGTAATTTCAAGAACATAGCTTTATTCAGATTATTTTTATATTCAAAAATAGCAAATTGTTCTACGCCAAGACCAACGCAGGTAGGTTGTCCATTCCGCTTTTCAAAGTTGAGAAAATACCACCCGAAGAAGGTATAATTAGAATAAGCTGCGTATGAAACGGGTGATAAATAACATATGACAGACGGTAACAAAGCAGTTATCACAGGTTTCCTATCTAATTCAAAGGCCCCAAATCACCATGAAGACAGAACAACACACAGTCAATAGTAGTCAGAGAAGGCAAACATAAAAAGGAATTAGGCAATCCATTAGATGTTTGTTTGACAATTCAGCGGTGGGTTCTGTCAACAAGCCTACTCCTGCGAACAGAAAAACTCGTCCGACAAACGACTTTGTTAGTCCGATTCGTTTGATGTTGGATCGAATTAACGATATTGTAGGACGTCGCACCCCTCGGAGTGATGTCAGAATAAGTAAACGAGAAATAATCAGCTGATCAGAAACGTCTCATGGATTGCCTAATAGTCTACTCGACCAAAACACTAGACAGTAACGAACTCAGAAAATCAAAATACATGGTTATTAATGAAATGCAATTGTAAAACAACAGACAGTAGAAAACAGTAATCGATCGTCTCGGTTGTTTAGTTATGCTTCTAATCAAAAAAAAATGTTAGGAAATACTGCGATGAAATAAAAAACCGCGTGAAAAAGTCTTATTGTCCCTTACGTTTAATGCCTTTCGATATTGTATCTTTTCGACGTTTTCTCCCTTTCGACGTTTCATCCCTTTCGACGTTCTGTTCCTTTCGACCTTTTGTCCTTCGACCTTTTGTCTCTTTCGACCTATTGTCCTTTTCGCCCATTTGGCCTTTCGACCTTTTGTCTTTCGACCGTTTATCTTTTGACTTTTTGTCCAATCGACCTTGTGTCTTTCGACATTTTATCCCTAAACCAATCCGCACACCTCTAAAATCCCTAATGGTCGCCAACAGGGTGGGAATACTCCACTGCGCCATATTCTGTTGAAGAGCTCTAACATGGCAGTTTTCACCGACAATGGCAGTCGCTGAAGCATTGGATAACCGATGCAGTCCGGTCCTGAAGAACCACTTCGTCCTCTGTCGAGCGCCCGCACCAGCTCATTCAGAGTGAAGTCAGAATTGTTAATATCATCGGTATCTGGTGAAAAGTTTATGCGGTTAAGTTCGGCTTTTTACTTTTCCCTCTGGAAGAATGACGAATAGCTGCAGGTTGCGGATCTTTCGTTGTAGTGTTGTGCCAGTTCTTCAGCTATTTCTTCTGGCTTATCCGTGTAGGCACTGGACCGTTTAATGCCACATCTCCGACGTAGTTGAACTTCTTTGCGACGAAGTCTTCCCATGATCTTTCTTTGGCGTCATGGATAGACTTTCTCGCTGCTGCTCGTGATTCTTGAAACCGCTTCTCGTGGATCCTCTGCTGATATATGCTTCAGTGCTTTTCTACGTTTTGTATAGCTGCTTTCGCCTCCGGACACCACTTTTGGACCGATTCTGCGCGTATAGTTAGGGTATCGCGGTGTTTGCTGATTTGATTAAAGCAGTCAACGAAACAGTCGATTAAAATTTTGACGCCCGGGTCGAATAGTGTTGGAGGTCAATCGCTCGTAGGTTGTCCAATCCGCTGAGCGAAAATCCATTTGTCTTTTCATTGTAATAGTGGACAATTCGGGAGTGGAAACGAGAATGGGAAAGTGATAACTGCTGTGGGTGTCCGGAAGTGTTTGACAAACAAATTTCGAAGCCACCGATTCGGAGCAGATCAAGAGGTCAATAGCCGAAGTGATACCGGTAGCTGGATCAATCCGAGTGTGCGATCCGTCGTCTAAGATGAGTAATCTTTCCGATAGCGTGTTTTCGGCGATGAAGTGGCCTAGTGCGGTAGATTTTGTGGAACCCCAGCAGATATGGTGCGCTGTTCTTCACATTTTTGAGTATTGGAAGGGACGTACATCGACACCACCGTCAATGGTTGTGGAAGTTGGATCCGAACTGCGATTGCTTGTATACTGACATCGACATCGGTTTGCTCAAGTGGTCCACCATCCCGAATGGCAAGACCTACGCCGTGTTGCCAGTATCAACAGCTACCAGTTTTCAGCAGCAGAGTGTAGTTGTTGTCGATGAAATCTGCTGAAACTACCCGGATGTCCACTTTTGTTTCCTGTAGCGCTAGCAGGCTTGGTCCGCACTCACAGATCAGCTCTTTAAGCTCGCTGATGTTGGTACACGGGCCCCGGATGTTCCGTTGAAGTGCGAGGTATCTGCTGTCTCGATTGGTGAAAGTCGCTGACGAAGATGTTAATGGCGAAGGTCGGGATATCAGTGCTCTGATGCTTCTGCTTTTGTCTTCGCCGGCTGAAAGCCAGGATAAGAATTACGAGGACTCTATATCCGATTAAGGAACTTCATATCGTTCGATATGTAAGTGCCCTGCAGTAATACAATTACGAATCCGGATTTTTAGTCTTCCAGACACAGTCGAACCTATGAACAGGGAGCTACACCTCAAGAACACGTTATTGTTTATAACCCAACGTCATGAAAGAGCTGTAGGCTTTGTCAATATGGTTCATTATTCCTTCGGGAGCAAAGAATCCAGGCTGTTTACATTTTTATTTATTTCAGGTCATCGGCACCTTTGAGGCTGTTTCTATCTAATTGTTTCATTGGAATAATTTATGTTATTGATACTGATTTGAACTTCAATTTAAACTCATTGGGTGTAAGTTGAGAAATCAATTAAATAGTGTGGCAACTCTACGGTATAGAATGGAAGCTATTACCACAGAGAACAGACATCCATGATCGAACAAAAATATTTAAAAGACGTGTGTGAACATTTGAATTAATATACGATAAACACTAGCGCCGCCACACCAAGTGTGGCCAAGAGGCCATGACGTATCCAATCGAACATGAAATTTGACGTATACACAATAGAAATACGTCAGATTTTTGCTCGTTTGGATACGTCAAACGCGTCTTGGCCGCACTCTAACTAGAGTGCTCTAGTTTGACTGGGTAGAGGAATAACCGCTGTCAGTCGAACTCAGCCACAAAAAAACATGACAGTAGCGCACCTGGTTTGGATATCCCAACTACCTTCGAAACCGTTAGAGATTTTACACAAGTTGAATGCTGAAGATGGACGTCTGTTCTCTGTGCTATTACCCTATTCAGTTTTGGCTACTTTCCACGAGCACTCGTCACTGGGAGGCATAAAACAGAAAATTATTAGGACACTGATAAGACGCTGTTGGACGATCAGATTAGAATAGATCTTAAACAGCTTATAACAGCCAATGTCAAGGCCGAGAACTCACTGAACTTTGTTCAAAATTTTAGGTATCCAGCTACAGCATGGATCTGGAAGAGGATAATCCAAAACCTAATGAGGAGAGCAATCTAGAACAACCCATCGAACTCAAAACCTCTTTCCAGGTAAAGGTAGAAGAGATAGAAATAATAGATACACTACCTGAAAAAGAGTCCGGTCAACCTATATCAGAGGCCGCTAGCCACGGATGTGAGATTTGCGATTACGAATTCCCATCTATCTCCCTGCTTAACCATCATAGATTAAATCATCCCTATATATGTGACTTGTGTCGAAAAGAATATCTTAATCTCAGGCAGATTAGTAGACATATGAGGTATCACAGGCAAAAATCTCACCAATGTAACGTTTGCGAGATGGCATATCCCACAGTCGGTCAGCTCAATTTACATAAGAAAATTCACAATGATAAATCAAACAAACGTAAATTTCGTGTAAAGGGTTCTGAAATGCCCAACTCGCTGAGCCAGCACACGAATATTCACTCGGAAAAGAAACAATTCAGTTGTGATGTGTGTGGGAAAGGATTCTGTACGTCCTGGAACCTTGCAGTTCACAAGGGAAAACATGAATCTCTCGGCCTATGTAATACAGTGCAATGCGATATATGTGGGAAAGAATATAGTAGGCGCAGTTCTCTAAAAAAACATATGAGATCTCATATGTTATCTTACAAATGTGACGTCTGCGAGAAAGTATATAATGGACTTGACCAGCTCAGTGAACATAAGAAAACTCACTCGAATGAAAAGCCATATGAATGTGATTTGTGTGGAAAGAGGTTTTGTACGCGGAAACAGCTTATAAGTCACAGGTATATGCACACAAATGAGAAACGTTTCAAGTGTGGTGTGTGTGAAAAAAGCTTTCAGACCCCCTCTCAGCTCACGCTGCATGCATTTGCGCACACTGATCATAGAAATTTTGATTGCAAAGTTTGTGGTAAAGGATTTAAATTCCCGTATGGTTTGGAAACTCACATGACCATTCACACAAACAAAAAACCGCACAAATGTGAAGTGTGCGAAAAAGAATTTCGCCAAAAAAGTGTCCTCCAACAACATATGTTTGTACACAAAAATCTCAAACCGCACAAATGTGAAGTATGTGGGAAAGAGTTCCGTGTCCGCTTTTCCCTGAAATATCACATGCTGGGTCATTCGAAGTGAAAAAAATGTAAAAATGTGACGTGTGAACCGATGCACTAACCATAAAAGTATAATATGCCCATGTGTATTGTTAAAAATGAGTTATCCAGTAGATTATATTGAGAATCACCGTAAATTTACAATGTAGTTTTAATCAGCCTGTTTAGAACCTATCATGAATAATATCAAACTAGTTTGTTCCATCCCTAAGCCTTAATCACAGAGAACAAACGCCCATCTTCAGCATGCAACTTGTGTAAAATCAACGTTCTAACGATCGAAAATGCATTCAATTACCTTTAATTCAACATTATAATATTTCATATCGATGCATGGCAATTGGCATTTTGCTGTACAGCTCAATTACCTGCTGCGACATCTACAGATTAATAGCATAAACAAGATAAGGTGGATATTTGTGCGTTTTTCATATCTACGATAAGTAATTTGATGTAATTTTTTAATGTTTTTCCGTAACTACGCATCAATTAAAGTAAATAATGTACTCAGAGGGGGAAGAAAAACAATTTGGAAGTCAATGATAAAAGTTTTTAGTAGATACACTCAAGTTAAACACAAGAAATCTTCGAAAATGTGTATTTTGCGCTTCTAGGTTGGGGTTCACAACCGCCCGAGTTAAGAATATTTAAACAACCAATCAAAGCATAAACAGTATAAATTTACTTTTGGCGAGAATTAGCTCTCATTTTGAACCTTCACAACTTTGTACAAAGTGGTTTCATACCGGTTCAGAAAGAAAAAATTAGAAATATGCTGTATTATCCCTGTTTTGGATAATAAATCTATTACCATCTTGAAGTAAATTAGTTTTCTTCCACTTCACTTTCATTTTTTTTATACAACTAAGGCCAATAGGGATCTTTAGGGATGTGCGGGTAAGGGCATATTCAGATGCAGATTAGTACCGTGAGTTTATATCTCAGTCCTTTTCCAATTTTTTGGCCCGAAACTATTGAAAAAAAAACATTTTTTAGTTTGTTTCCTTTCAGGACAATAACACATCCAAACCCATGCGACTTGCACGACTCTATAGGTTGCCTTATCAGATCTACCATAGTTTGCAGATGAAACTTGGGATGGCAGGCAGTTAGCGGATTGACAAAGTACCAGATCATGCTGTGTGGGGTGCTGTCCCGGTTAACAATGAGGCGAACGAGATATTTGCAGATACGTCATTTAGTCGGACAACTGTCAGTTTGTTGGTTGAATTTAATTTGGTTTTTTTAATTTAAAAATCAGAAAAGAATAATTAAGGTTTAAGAATGATATGAGTGCACTCGTAAGGACACCTGCTATCAATAAATATGAAAAACTGGTACAATTTTTCCAAATTGGGTCATTAAGCTATATATAGTTTTCCGTTCCATTCGATAAATTTTAGGTCCAATATACATAATATAACATGATTTCAAAAAAAAATTCGTTGTAATACGTAAAAACGATTTTTTTGTTTTTTAAAATAAATCTAATGTAAACTTGGCAACCATACATAGGAAAACAGCGGTTGTTTACATCTGGCCTATCAGGACAACACCCAAAATGAAAAAAAACTATATGCAATGTATGGTGTTTATGTCAAATAAAAATAACCCTGTGGAAAAACCGAGAAAACTTGACTTATTTTTTTCTGACAGGGCATCATTTGTCGTGAAATTCGATATGTCAAACCCTTCCTATAGTGTCAAATCCAGACTGTCAACATATTTCTTTATTTTAAATTTTAATATTATTTTCACGTTTCCTGAGTTGGAAAAAAATATTGTTGCAATCACGAAAATCAGCTTTATCGATGTAAGTAATAAAAAACGACTTTTTTTTTCTCATTTAATGACCCAATTAAAGATCCCTATTTTTTAAAAATGCAAAAATTACGTAAACTTTCAAAGATTTGCTACTGATCTGACAGTTTATTCGCAAAACATCCACTCCAAGCATGTAGTGCCCCCTACATATGTTTGCTGCGTAAAGATGCCAATCGTTTGAGCTGTTTCCCCAATGATGAGCATTTCGAATCAAACAGTTGAAATAGTTCTACAGCTTGCTTTTAATAATCCATATCACCTAGAATGCACCTTTCAACCACGATTTGACTAAATTCTGACGAAAATTTAAGTTTCTTTTTTCATAGATGTACAATACTTAACTCACAGAGAACAGACGTCCACCTTCAGCATTCAACTTGTGTAAAATCTCTAACGGTTTCAATGGTAGTTGGGATTTCCAAACCAGGTGCGCTACTGTCATGTTTTTTTGTGGCTGAGTTCGACAGAATTGACAGCGGTTATTCCTCTACCCAGTCAAACTAGTCCGGAACCGGTTCGGACTTCCAGCATGAATTCCAGCTCAAATGCATGAACCGATAGAGTCGGAATCGGTTGTTTTCTTTAAGCAAGATTCCATACTGAATCCATTCAGGATTTCGAACCGGTTCCAGAATGGATTTGACGGATAGGTTGGTGTGGCAGCGCTAGTGTTTATCGTATATTAATTCAAATGTTTACACACGTTTTTTAAATATTTTTGTTCGATCATGGATGTCTGTTCTCTGTACTTAACTCCACCAACTCAGGATTTGGGGAAACCGAGGAGATTTGAAACAGAGGAGAGTTGAAATAGGCCTATTTAGTTTTTTAAATATTAAATCGGGCGGTTATGAACCTCAACCTAGACGTACAGTATTCACATTTTTGAAGATTTCTTATGTTTAATTTGAGTGTATCTGCCCAAAACTTATCATTAACTTCCAAAACGTCTTTCTTCCCCTCTGAGCCTATTATTCACCATAATTGATGCGTGTTTATGAAAAAATATAAAAAATGTATCAAATTACTTAGAGTAGATATAAAAAACACACAAACATCCACTATATCTTGTTTACGCTATTAATTTGTAATTTTATTGAGCACCATAATTTGTCGATGTAGCAGCAGGTAATTAAGCTTTACAGCATGAGAGATAATAAGGCCCATTAGTTTGACACATATTGCCCTGGGACACACATGTCAAAATAATGGGATACAATATGCTAGAGCGAGACCCCATGTTTCAGTCCGTGAATACATGGAGACAGTATCGCTTTGCTCCCTCAAGTAGTTATTTATCTCTTTTAGCAAAATGCCAAAACTTCCCGGTCAAACGTCTTAGGTCAAACCATTCGGAATCCTGAATCCCGGTCAAACCATTCGGAATTTGATTCGGAATCCTGAATGAAGTCAGTATGGATTCCAAATCAAATGCAACAACCGATTCTGAGTCGGAATCGGTTGTTGCATTTGATTTGGAATCCATAATGACTCCATTCAGAAATCCGAACCGGTTCCGGAATGAGTTTAACTGGGATGGAGTCAGTATGGATTCCAACCCTCTAAGAACGGTTGGTTTCAAAATCGTCCAATGACGGACGTTCGTTGGACCAATTTGGACAACGTCCAAATAACCGTTCAACGAACGTCCATCGTTGGACCCGTGTTGAACGATTTTGAAACAAATTTTTGGACGTCTCAGTGGGAACCCACTGAGACGTCCAAAAAATTGTTTCAATATCCCAGTAAAGTTCAGCCGGAAATGAACTGGAATTCTGGCTGGTTCCAGTTCGTCCACGGGCTCCAGTGACACAACCGATTCTAACTAGAATCGGTTGTGTCACTGGAGCCGGAATACGAACTGGAACCAGCCATAATTCCGGTTCATTTCCGGCTGAGCTTAACTGGGATCGTTCAACACGGGTCCAATGATGGACGTTCGTTGAACGGTTTTTTGGACGTTGTCCAAATTGGTCCAACGAACGTCCTTCATTGGACGATTTTGAAACCAACCGTTCTTAGAGGGAACCCACTGAGACGTCCAAAAAATTGTTTCAAAATCGTTCAACACGGGTCCATCGATGGACGTTCGTTGAACGGTTATTTGGACGTTGTCCAAATTGGTCCAACGAACGTCCTTCATTGGACGATTTTGAAACCAACCGTTCTTAGAGGGAAATCAAATGCAACAACCGATTCTGAAACCGATTGAGTCGGAATCGGTTGTTTCATTTGATTTGGAATCCATACTGACTCCATTCAGAGTTTAACTGCAGTTAAACTCTGAATGGAGTCAGTATGGATTCCAAATCAAATGAAACAACCGATTCCGACTCAATCGGTTTCAGAATCGGTTGTTGCATTTGATTTCCCTCTAAGAACGGTTGGTTTCAAAATCGTCCAATGAAGGACATTCGTTGGACCAATTTTGACATCGTCCAAATAACCGTTCAACGAACGTCCATCGTTGGACCCGTGTTGAACGATTTTGAAACAATTTTTTGGACGTCTCAGTGGGTGGGTTATTCATTCGACTGGTACCGATAATGAAATGTAGTTGGCGCGTCTAGCGGATGAGTTTCACGTATGAGAGCCAACCCAGTAAAGCTCAGCTGGAAACGAATCGGAATTCCGGCTGGTTCCAGTTACTATTCCGGCCCCATTGACTAACTAACTAGATTCGGTTGTGTCACTGGAGCCGGAATACTAACTGGAACCAGCCGGAACTCCGGCAAAACTTAACTGGGAATGGATAGTAATAATATCACGGTTATCACTACTCGCCACCACGGGCGCTGCAAGCAGACAGTTCTGAGATCATCGTTCGCGCAAGTACACGGAGAACAAAAAATATACTAAATAGCATAAATTTTATGCTAAATTCATATTCTGTCTATTCCCCCATTCACGCAGAAAAATTTAGCATATTTAAACCAAATTCAATTTATTGTTTATTGCTTCAATCGACTAACTTATTGGTCTGAAAATACCTTTTCATTACAATAACAATAAATTTAAAATTTCAATAATTTTTTTTATTCCAATAATATGGTTTTAATTTCAATAAAATAATTATTAAAAAAAGGATCGATGGAACTTTTTAATGAAACAATAAATAAATTTTATTGAATTCAATAAATAAATTACTTAATAAAAAGGTTACAACTTCTTGTTTTGAGACAAAACTGACGTTTTTCTTAAGCACAGATTTTTACATAAGCTGTGCACCTTGCGCACTGATTTCAAGAAATATGAACTGGCATCCCTGATCAATCCTACCGCAGTCGGTAAACATTGGAGTCAGTCAGAGAAGACGGTAAAGACGTGTGCCTGGATGTGCTGTACATAAAATAAATCTACTGAAAGCAACGAAGTGTTTGGTGCATTACGTAGTGTATACACTGATCTATCTGAATCTGATGGTAAATATTGCTTTGAATAATACGTGTGTGTGATTTGCTAAGGTCAATTTATTTAAGGCTTTATTTAGCGTGAAACGGAGTCCGATTCTCCCCGAGAAATGATATTGTAAAATCGCCGAAGAAGGTTCTTCGTTCGACCAACGAATCGTTCAACAGAGGCCCCTTTTAGGACCGGTAGTGGAAGATTTTGCACCATTTTTTGTGGGTTCTTGCATTAACGTGGCCCGGAGGTAGTCTTCTTCCATTTTTTGAATGACTCCAAAAGTGATTAATGCCATATTTCTCCATAAGGAGTCAAAATTGGGTAAACACCAAAATTTCTCCCCAGAGCGAAAATCCACTCTTTGTACGTTAAGGGCACACATCCTAACTTGATAAATTTATACTTTTTGACTTCGTCTCGTCAAAAACGGAATAATTCAACGCCGGCTTGACGCTAAATCCCCCAAAACGGAAACACAATTTGTGTTTCAAATCACAAGACTGGTCAAACTACTCCCGTTAAAAAGAAAGGGTGGCGAATTATTTCGTGAGGAAAACAAAAAAAATGCACTGCAAAAACCGGTTGAGGTTAGGTATTTAGTGAGGCAAACAAAGCAAACTCCTTTGGTTTGACTTTGCATCTGTGGTTGTAAATGAGCTGTCAGAAATCTTAATGCGAAAGCACACGCAGAAAAACATCAGTAAAAATAAACAAATTTTGGCTTAAATAATTTTCCCGTTTGATATAGTGACAAACAAGTTTCATGTTTGGTTCAATCAATGCTATTGCATGAAATTACCAATAAATTCATTTGTTGACTTTTCAATAGTTCCAACAAATATTTCGTTTGAAACAATAAAATCATGGTAAGTTTAACCGAACAAACAAGTTCGAAGAAACAAAAACAAAGATTTGGTATAAACCAAAGGAGAGAACATCTCAAATTTAGTTGAAATCAAACAAAGATTCTGTTGGTTTTAAACAAAGGGATCAGTTAACTCTAACAAATTTTATTTTGAATCAACAATGTTTCTATTCAAAATGCAAACAGACGTATTTGTTGAACTAAACCAAATACATGCTTTTGAGAAACGCCCATTTCAGTTTGAAACAGTCATTCGTCACATTTTAGATTCTACTAAACGTTTTGTTTATTCAAAAAGGCCTGATTCTTCTGCGTGCAGTATAGTGCTTTCGCATTGGCCTGCTGAGCCAAAACAAGTTTACCTCTAAGGAGAATAAATTGGGTAAACACCAAAATGTCTCCCTAGGGCGAAAATGTTTGGTGAAGCCAAACCAATATGGCCAATTTCTTCACTTAAATGAAAACCGGTTTTCGTTGAAAACAAGTTTTCGGCTAATTGGTCACCAGCAACCCGAAAACTGGTTTTCAGCGAAAACCGGTTTTCATTTAAGTGAAGAAATTACGGTGTAAAATAAAATATGTTTTCTGTGCCTGAAATCTCATGTAATCAAGTGTGCCGAGACACTTCTTGAAACCCAGGAACACTTTTTAAAACTAGCGGTATGAAATAAAAGTATATGAAAATCCAGCTTTATTAACAGGAATGCTAGGCTCCACCTAACAAATGAACTATTAATGAATAGGCAAATACCTAGACCGGCCATGCTATATGCAGTGTTAATTTGGGCTAATTGAGATCTACCATGAAAAAACACTTCAAAGAATTCAGAACCAAATTTTGAACATGATTTAGGCTAAATTCACTTACTGTTCAACGTTCAGATTAGATATTCGCAAACAACTAACGTACAAACAGAGAATGTATGAATGTTTGTTGCATATTTTAGGTGCCCAGCTACAGCATGATCATGGAGCAGCAAAATCCAAAATCTAACGATGAGAGCGAACTCGAAGATCCGGTCGAAAACAACACTTCTATTCCGTTAAAACGAGAAGAGATTGAAATAATAGATACCCTGCCTGAAATCGAGTTCGGACAGCCGTTATCAGATGCCGTCAGCTACCGATGTGAACTCTGTGGCAAAGAATTCCCATCTACCTCTCTGCTTAGTCGTCATCAATGGAATCATCCTTACATATGTGATTTCTGTGGAGGAGAGTATTTTAATTTCATTGAGCTTAAGGGACACATAAAATATCACATGAAAAAATCGCACAAATGTGACTTATGTGAAAAGGCATTTTTCACAATGACTCAACTCAGTAGCCATAAGAAATCTCACATTGATAAACCCTACGAGAACTGCATAGAGGCTTACATATGTGATTTTTGTGGTAAAAATTATAGTACGCGCAGACTGATCCGAGAGCATATGAAATATCACAAGGAAAAATCTCACAAATGTGACGTGTGTGAGAAGGCATTTTTCACAACCAGTGATCTCAAAAATCATAGAAAACTCCACGATAAACAATACATATGTAAATTATGTGGAAAGAAATGTAGTTTGGGTGATCAACTAAAAAGGCACATGAAAATTCACTCGAGTGAAAAACATTTCAATTGTATAGTGTGTGGGAAAGTATTTGCTATGTCCTGGGAATTCGCGGTCGACAATGGAATAGATATGAACACAAACGAACTTTCAGCGTGTAGCAAACATGAATCTCTTCGCCTTATTAGTATAGCATGTGGTGTATGTGGGGAAGAATATCATACAATCGAAGAGCTTAAAATACATAAAAAAGCTAACCATTCAAAAATGCACAAATGTGATGAATGTGAGAAAGCATATAGTAGAAAATGCCGGCTCGTTGAACATAAGAAAACTCACTCGAATGAAAAACCATATGTGTGTGAATTATGTGAAGAGGGATTCCACACACGTGAGCAGCTCAATACTCATATGTTTATTCACTGCGATTACAAACCTTTCAAGTGTGAAGAGTGTAAAAAATGCTTTCAGCAGCATCGCCAACTCATATTACATGAGCTTGAGCATACGAAGCTCGTAAAATACAAATGTGAAGTGTGTGGTAAGGGATTCGCATTTTCGCATGCTCTAGAACTCCACTGGACGGTTCACACAAACGAAAAACAGCATATATGTGACGTTTGTGGAAAAGAATTTCGTCACAAACACCACTTGAAAAAGCATATGTTTATTCACACTAATTATAAACCTCACAAATGTGAAGTGTGTGGCAAAGGATTTTGTGTAATATATTCCCTTCGAAAACATGAGCGTGTACACGCAAATCATAAAACGCACAAATGTGAAGTGTGTGGTAGAGAATTTAGAAAGGACAGCCTCCTTCGAAACCATATGAATGTTCACACAACCGAAAAACCGTACAAATGTGAAGTATGCGGAATAGAATTTCGCCTAAAGCGTGTCCTCGAAAATCATATGTACTTGCATACAAAAGAAAAACCGCAAACGTGTCAACTATGTGGGATAGAATTTCATCTTAAAAGTAGCATCGACAAGCATATGTGCGATCAGCCAAACGAAAAACCTCACAAATGTGAAGTGTGTGGAAAACAATTTCGCGAAACAAGGGTCCTAAAAAGGCATGAGCTTCTCCACACAACAAACGAAAAACCATACAAATGTGAAGTGTGTGGAAAAGCGTTCCATGAAAAGTACCGCCTCAAAAACCATATGTTTGTTCACACGAACGATAGACCCCACAAGTGCGAAGTGTGTGGAAAAAAATTTCGTATTAATTATCTCCTCCAAAATCATTTGTTTGTTCACACAAAAGGAAAACCGTACCAATGTGATGTCTGTGGAAAAGAATTTCAACATCAACATAACGTTAAGCGTCACAAGTCATCAGTTCACTCGAAGTAAACTGACAAAAAATGTCACAGTTGCTTTATCGAAGCAAGCCAAATCATCCATAAATTAGTTTTCTCTGCCGAAAGTGATGCTATCCTGCTAAAAGCCCGCGTTGTTATAATTCTGTTTGACGCAACTTCAGAAGCGATTTGTGCTGGCAGTGCTTCGGTCGAGGTATACATCTCAAACTCACTTCTCGCAGTGGTTCCTCATTCAATCAGTTTAGGAGCCATCAATGATTATGAGCCGGGATATCAGATACAATACCTAAATACAGTACTGGTTTAAATAAAGTGCATCATACGTGAACATGTTTGATACTTGTTATATTTTAGCTAAGCTGTCACAAGTGGCCCTAACACGTTCAAAGCTATTGTAATGACGATACTGCTTCTGTATGCCAATCCTATTTAATATGCATTGGTTCAATACTTTTGTCAAGTCAAGTGTCTCTAGTAGTGACAAAAATATTCAACTATATACACTACCAGTCAAAAGTTTAAGCTCACCCTACAATGTTAATGTTATATTCAAAAAGCTATGGTTTTCTTCATTTATTGTTATTAATTATTATTTTTCGATCCATTGTAGCATGTTCACCTTTTTCGTAATTTTTGTCATTATTCGTTCACTACGCTCACTATGCCAAAACGCATCACATCAAGAAATATTCAGACGCTTGTGTACAAATATTCCCTTGCATGCAATTTTAGCCTATTTCGGATGAACTTTCAAAAAATATTCCGTCTCACCGAAACCCAAATGCGCATTAGAATGAAATGGATAGATACGAATGTGTTAAGAGGAAAGAGTATTCTTAAAATTCAAGCGAGAGAAATGGTTGTCGAAAGAGTAGTATTTGTAAAAATACGTACTTCCGACTACGAATACTCGAATCACTTGACGCATATCTGAGGATCTACAGAACTGCAACTCGTCCATTTCGATCCTGATCGTGGAAGAGGCAGCAGTGTGAAGTTCTTTTTTAGTATCGCGGTGTGTTTTAAAAGGTAGTTTGTCAAAAATGTGAGAAGTTCTTTTAGGATTAAATTTATTAAAAAAGTTCCTTTCCGATAGGCATAGCTAGTGCGGTCAGTGAATTGTGCGGTCAGAAATACAAATTTGAATTCGCTACATTTCGTGCGAACTTGTGTGTGAAAAGAAGGTAAGATTAAATAATTGAGTTGTGTGATAAAAAGCTTCAAAGCGTCGAATAGCCGATCGACGGCTTCTTTTCTTTTATTGCAAAAGTTTGGAGATTTTCCGCCATCCGCGTTCTAGCGACGCATACGCTCGGCACGCCGCCCGTCTCGTTTACCACCCTGCTGACCCCACGTTCCGGCTTCGAAAGTTCCCGACGCTTTTGGCAAAAGGTCGGAAGGAAGCAGCAAAACCATCAACGCGCTTCGTTAGAGCGACGGCCATCTTCACCATTGAAAAGTCGGCCGAATTCAATACCCGGTAGGCAAAGGCCTAGATAGCGTCATCATTGCGACGCCATTGTAGACGCCGTTCGTCGCCATCGCTGAATAGGTTTGCGATAGGAAGTCGGTGCCGAAGCCGCAATACCAGTCGGCACCCAGCTGAGATGCAGCTCTACTAGATCGACGCTGTTCCTGAAATAACACATGTGAGTAAAAATAGATCATTGATCCGTGCACGTAGATCCATACACACACAACACTCAAACCTTCGAAAGCTTTCTTTGCCGCTCGAAAGCTAAAGCCGAGCGCGCATTTGTACTGCTCAGCGCTGCTTTATCCGCTAGCAGGAAATTTTGACCGCACATAGGTAGACAGGAAAGGGGAAAGCTAGAAAGGGAAGGAACACGAAAAATGTAAAGCTAAATGAATATATGAAACCTAGGTTAAGAATAAAATGCCGTATTTTAATCCGTCCAATAAAATGTTTTCCTGTTAGTTAGTGTTACCTGAAATGTTTGTATTTTTTATGTTGATTAGCTTTCCCATGTAGTGAATTTGGTTCGAGAAGATTTCTCACGTTTCGCGTCGTTTCCGTAGATTTGAATTTTCTTTGTGTTTGTTTTACTCCGATGGGCTATCGGGAATTAGTCCCCACTACTACTTACAAAGCGAGAGGGAAAGAGTGTTCGACTGAGTTCTGCCTGTGATGATAACTGATCGTTTTTTTAGTGCATGAGCTTTCGAGTTGGTATAACGATCATTTCTCTTGCGTCTTTGCTAAACATAGTAGTGGCTCCATCTATACGCGAAACGGAGTGCATCTTTTCACATTTTGTGTTTACCTACCGTTCCTTTGCGCCATTTCGGGATCAATTTCTATAACCTGCCCTGAGGTTAGGTTTCATGCTGGGCAATTCTAACCTGACGAGTGGTCCTCTTCGGGGGTGGCGCTAAAGCTACTCGTTTAAAACGTCCTGAGGAGCGTTTTGGTAGACGGAAACCGTAAACGGCCATTTGGCCCGCTACACCATTTCTCTACGATAGACACATACAATTTGTAGTTTTTTTTCACTTTTCAATAATGAGATAATCTTCGAATTAGGTCAATTTGAATAGATATTTTTTCGACAGCTTCAATTTTCAATAAGAAAATTTTTCTACTTACCTTTTAATAAAAATAAATATTAAAAAAATCAATTTTGAATACAATTGGAATATATTTGAAGTGAGCTCTCGTACACCCAAAAAAAATGTAAGCGTTATGCCTATTGATTTCACACATAGATTTTTACAATTGGCGGAGGCAAATAAACACTATTTGCTGGGGCACATAAACCTAATGTGTGTATTTTCAAGACATATTAATCTTACATTCACAATTCATAACTATAAGGCACATAAAACCCGATTCTATAACAATGCGGACATATAACTTATGTGTGCGCATTAGAGTGGCCCAAAGTTGTATTAAAAGAGTGCAATGTGCGAAATTTCAAACCTTGCCCCTGAAAATGATAGTTTGGGTGGCCAATAAGCTTCCCCAAAAATTTCAGCTTATTTGGTGCACTGGAAATGGCTCCGCAAACGGCTCAAAGTTTGTATGGGAAAAATTGACTAAATGTATGGAGAAAAGCATTAGTTTCACATTTTCAGCTCTAGGTGGCACTGCCATCGATGAATGTCTCTCGTGAGAAAAATTAAGAATCCTCTTGTAAAAACAAATCGACTCGTGAAGACTAGAAATTAATCGGATAAAAGTTATAGGCGCGCAAGGTTGAGAGTGTCATGTGCTGTAGTTGGGGTGGCTCTGTCGAATATGAAAAAAATTAAAGGGTTGTGTACAAGGCACGACCACGATGACATTAAAAATGCGACCATTTTTGTAAGCCAGCCATATTATTCGTGGATACATCCAGTAATGCCGACTTATTTAGGACTACACACAAAAGGTAACAAAACGTATCCTCTACGGAATCTACTACACAATTGTTTTGATTATTTCCCAACAAATCGCGCAAAAATCTGTTCTGTACAGCACCGCGCAAATAATTGACGTTGGAAAACAAATCGGCAACTTCAGTTGTCAAACAATTAGAAACGATCGAAGCATTTTTCCGTCAATGTCACTTTTCTGACTCAAATTTTTGTAGGTATTTTCTTGCTTCCGTCCAATTGGTCAGTTTATTTGTTTTTCCGTACATTTATCGGATATTATTATAGAAAATAACTAACCCGATAAGAGGGAAGTTATTTTCCAAAGCACGAAATGGAAATTTCAATTGTAATTTTCCTGAGAACGATTTTGTGGTCCTAATAAGAACCGTTTGTTGTGAATATTATTTCGACGTTTCCTTGCCAATAACAATGCGACTTCTGTACACGTCTAGTGATGGAGGCAATTTTGAGAGCGCCTTTGTTGCTGCTAACGGGGAGCGTTCCTTCCAGAAACTAACGAAGCGGGCGCAGGCGATAAACGAACTGATTTCAACGATGATCAAATGCAAACTGAAAACATTTTCCCTCAGACAATTCGTTTTACGTATCTCAGATGTGGTTCATCGCCAAAAAGGCGGTGCTAACAAGTAAACCACCAATCAACGCACGGCTAATTAATGCTTTTACAAAATCATTTCTATCAAAATTTACGGTAATCGTATCCTCTACGGAATCTGCTACACAATTGTTATGATTATTTCCCAAATCACGCAAGAATCTGTTTGTTTCGTACAGTACAGCGGCAATTATTGGCCGTTTGTTTATGAGAATCGTTTAGGTACGTACGTCCGTACACTACTCGTCGACTATCAAGTATCGAATGATAATGCAAAAAGGAAATTCAGCACATATATTTATAACTTTTCCTTCTTTGATTCACCTCTTAAATGTTCTGTATTGACGGCTCAGCTCGGAATAGCCGACTCCCCAGTTAAGCTTAGCCGGAAACGAACCGGAATTCTGGCTGGTTTCAGTTCGTATTGTGGCTCCAGTAACACAACCGATCCTAGTTAGAATCGGTTGTATCACTGGAGCCCGTGTATGAACTGGAACCAGCCAAAATTCCAGTTCATTTCCGGCTGAACTTTACTGGGTCGTGTATGCACATTTCCCCTTTTTTCGTGAAATTTTTCAATTTTAATTCAACCGATTTTCAACAGAATACTTATATAGTACATCAATCTAATGGCATATTCGTTTTTGACAGTGAACTACACCGGTGTAGTCGGTGCTACACTCATTCACACTTGGGTGTAATCAGTCTATCTCTTTCTTTGCACTACACCGGTGTAGCACCAAGAAAAAACGAAAACGCCATAATTAGCAATTATTTTCAAGTCAGGTATTTCTGAATCGATTGGTGTATAAATGATGGAAATCCATAAACTAATTGCGAAGTTATACTCGTACAAACCTTACATAGTTTCTTTACATAGGAGATTTTCAAAATTTAGAATGACACCCAGCCCCAGATAGTGGAGTAAGACATTTTGAATGTCAAAAAGCCGCTATTGATGAGTGCACGATTTGCATGAGGTAGGTAAACTCGACTACAGGAATTTCAACTTATAATAACACGAAATGCTGACCATTTGGAAGGATGATATCTTCGGCAAACATTTGACATACTGTTTTCCGCCATGTGGGGTATTGTTTTCAGCCGGATAACAATCTGGGGAATATGGCGTTAGGTTATGTTACAATACAAAAATGACGATTTTTTTCGAACATTTTTTTTCATGGTTATACATAGGGTTGCCACCTCTGGGTGGCCGCGGGGGGGGGGGGGGTGGATTTTTGAGTAAAACAAGACAGAAATTGAAATCAAAGCGATTGCTCGACATTTTAGACCACTTTAACTTTTCCCCGACTAAGTGCCAGGAATATAAAAGCACCAGCTACTCTCGCTGTGGAGGATAAGTCGAACGAGCATTGCTCTCCTTCATAACTACCTTTAGCAGGGCTGCGTCATTACATGGAAAGCACTATGTGGCGAAGGTTATTCATCACCAGAGGTCGCAACTAAGGGACAAAACTCACCTACCTAACCAACATTTAAGGGTCGCCGAAGGAGTGGCAACAACACCGGAAGAACTCGATTGATGTTGACCTAGTCAGTTGGATTAGAACAAATAAATGTCATAGCGTGGTGCAGCTGGTTATAAGCACCACCAACAGTGAATTGATTTGGTAAAATTGCTGCAAAATAACTTTTTCAGATTATTTTGAACGACTTAGTGGGATGCAACATTTCAATTGTAGCATATAGCGAAATATTACTTTCCTTGATTTGTATTTATTTTTCATTTTCATTGCTTTGTGGAAGAAATCAGCAATATTTGGTGAACTCATCTTCGCCACCTTGAAATGAAGGATTCCTCGGGAAAAATAAATCTGAACCAGAGTAATAGTTAACGTAGACTTTTTAAATATTTTCCAAAAAAAGTGTAAAGTGCAATTCAAAAAAAAAATAAAATTATGCTTCTTCCCAGCAAACCCGGAGAAATTGATGTAAAACCCGGAGCCCCGGAGATCGCTTCCGAAAACCGGAGTCTCCGGGCCAAACCCGGAGGGGTGGCAACCCTAGTTATACATGTACAATACCACAAATAGTCGCCTAGTTCCGACTATCTCCTATTTCTCGTATAGTTCAAATATAATTTTCTAACGAAATACTATACAAATAAAAACGTATAAATCAATGGTAGGATTTTGACGAACAATATTGGAAATAGCTATAGTATGTTTTTTGTTATTATACTGGCCATGTCCACCATAGGTTACTTTAATGCAACAATAGGACTAATTGTGAAAACAAATTTCGGTTAAAATGATCAATTTAGCAGAAGAGTGCAGAGACTACTTTATCGACGCTGTCAAAAGGATAGGCAAAAGTAAAGAACCTTACAATGTTGGTATTTTCCGCATAGTTTATCACATTTGTAACGCTCGCATAGTTTTAACTCTATCGATATTTAATAATCGAGATTTGACTACCTGCCATCTGGCAAGTGTTGACACCAGTGGTACTGCCGCTTTATCCAATTGAGCTATTTCCGCTATCGAGCAAAGAACACAATTTTCTTCATATTGTTGTGAGCTCATCCCACCATCTTGAACTGGGCAAATCGGAATTAGGTAGTACCGATAATTATGAGTGGCATAATGAATAACCATGACCATAGGAGAATATAAACATACCATATCGCATATGGTTGAAAATACCATACAGGATGTGATCTTGTTCAAATATATTTGAGAAATTGGAGTTGTTAATTTCTATGTCCAACAGAGACAACTTATCATCAGGTAGTACAGTAGTACCTTAGATTATACCCTTATTTTGCCTTATTAATTCATCAATTTTTTGTGCTTTTGCCATAACAAAAATTATGTGCTTAACATTATGATCATTTATTTTAGCAACCCCGCATAGCTAAAAACCATTTGACATAGTCCGAACAATAAACCTGTGTTGTGGGATATAGTAACCATTAGAGGTGTTGCTTCTATAATGTTCCTACAATATAAACTTAGATTTTATTCAATGAGTAAATAGACATAATGTGGGATTGTTGAAATATATTATAATGTACAATGACATCCTATCGTGTAAACATTTAGAACATAAAGCTTATTATTTCTATTGCTATCATTAGCATAAGGTTGGCCGAAATATTTTTGCAAATTGAGTGAATTCCGTATTACATGGGATTGAACTATTATCTGATATTGTAAATATTTAGAGTACTTATGCAAAAGGTTGCAATAGAAATAAATTTATGTCCTAAATATTTACAAGAGAAGAGTTCCTAACACATTACAATATATTGCAAGAATTTCACATAAGGTCTATTTACTGTATTGTTAATAAGCGAAACCAGATATTGTTTGTTTAACATTCGAACCATTAACATGACCATCAACATGTACAATATCACATATGGTTACAGTACTGGATATTGTTCTTTTATAATTTAATCACAGAGAACAGACATCCATGATCGAACAAAAGTATTTAAAAAACGTGTGTAAACATTTGAATTAATATACGATGAACACTAGCGCAGCCAAACCAACTTATCCCAACTATCCGTCAAATCCATTCCGGAACCGGTTCGAAATCCTGAATGGATTCAGTATAGAATCTTGCTCAAAGAAAACAACCGATTCCGACTCTATCGGTTGATGCTTTTGAGCTGGAATTCATGCTGGAAGTCCGAACCGGTTCCGGACTAGTTTGACTGGGTAGAGGAATAACCGCTGTCAATTCAGTCGAACTCAGCCTGTGATTTAACCATTCAATTCGTCGTTACTACAGACACTTTATACACAGACTAGCGAAGTGTCAAAAATTGCAGCCAAACGGGCTGTCAAAAAGTGCAGCCAAACGAGCATGAGGGTTTTGAGAGGGGAAGTACAAGAGGAAGCCATTGTAAAGCTTATGGGAGCTTCCGTGATGCCAGTTTACATTCATGGTTGATAGTTTTACTGTTTTTTCTCTCCGCTAGTCTGTTATATAAAGTGTCTGTAGTCGTTACTATTGGGGAGATTGTACAACTATTGTTATATTCATTGAATAAAATCAAAGTTCAAATTGTAGGAACAATACAAAAGTATCAGGTCTAATGGTTACTATATCACATAATATAGGTTTTTTGTTAGGACTATGTGACAAATGGTTTTTAACCCATTCATGCCCATGTTGTTTGTGGAGAATTTTATATGGATCGTGAAAAGAAGTTCACAGACCCACGCTCGCTAAAGTTTTGCTGCTAATGATTCTAAAAGACATATGTTCATCTAACTTACTCAAAATTTTTATGGTTGAATCAAAAGAGAAAATTAAGTTTGGCTACCAAACTAACTCTACTAATTAAGTGGATAAATATTCCTCTTTCTTAAAACAGCATGCAAAATAATTATGCTTACGATTCAGGGAATAGAAAAGCTTACCATATGACGAACCGCCTGAAAATAACTTGTGTGAATTAAATTTATATCTCTTGGGAATGGGGAAATAAAAATATTTTCTCGAATAAATTAATTTTGATATCAGTCAAAAAAAAATTAAACTTGATAGACTGTCTAACGCAAAACTATAAAGAGCCATGCGTCGCATGTCTCTCATGGCATGAACCAAGAAAATGATTTTTATTTTGACATGCACCGTACAACTCGCGAACAAAATCAATAGATACGCAGTAAAAACGTAATATTTCTTAACGAAATCTGAAGGCACGGGGAAGAAAGTTGATTTTCTTTAAATGCCAGTCTTATTTTTTGTAAATAAATAACATTTTTCAAATATCTTTAAATTACGATTAAAATTTTTCATTCGGTACAAAAACACTTTTCTAACCCTTTAACGATTGAATTTGGTTCGCAAATGATACTTTTAAAGAGAAATTAACGATTTTTATGACAAAAATTTTATTTTGCTTGTATTTTGACAGCTTCATTAGCAAACATGATCATTTTGGCTGCAGCGCAGCTCTATGTGTCGTTTTGTCGTTAGATAACGAATGTTACGTCGTACAATTACTGGTACAACGTAGACAAAAGAATGTAGACACCTGTACATCTCGCGACACGTCTATCGTTTGTTTACTATTTATCTATCAGTGTCATTCCAATCGGGCACGAGACCTGTCGATGGCCCTCGTTCCAGAAAGATTCGAAGCGATTTTCTTCGGATTGAGTGCTTTTGACAAGTCTCCTGCCCGATTGGAATGATACTGATAAAAATAATAAGAAAGAATAAGATGGACATTGAGTTCTCGTCGGTCGATCTCACGAACGCTAATGCAGGTTCTTGGTTGAAAACAATCCCATTTGCTTTTGCCGGCTTTGTGATTTTCCACCAGCTAGTGATGTTAGCATTTGTGTCATGTCACGTGTACGTATACACTTATCCAGCTGCGTTGGTATTGTGCCGTTTTGACGTTTAAATTGGGAGGAAAACAAATCATTTGCACTGCGAATTGGTAGGAAAACAAACCGCTTGTGGGCTTCAGGGGAGGGCGGTAGTATAAAATTCCGAGATCTCATGCTGTTTTCGGTTTTAGAATCGAGTTGCCCTAGGTTCGCTCTAATGTTTACAGTTTCCATACAAAAGTGACAGCTCCGAGCGAACCTGGAGCAACTCTGATTTAAAAACGAAATCAGCATCAGTGTGCGTATTTTAAACGTCATATATCTCAATGCATGAACCGTAGCAAAGCCTATGGTGAGTTTATCCAGAGGGATTCGGCGTCTTTAGCCAAAAGCAACCGTATTTTGGTGCATTACGTAGTGTATACACCGATCTATCTGAATCTCATGGTAAATATTGCGTTGAGCACTACGTGTGTGTAATTTGCTAAGGTAAGTTTCTTTAAAGCTTTATTCAACGTAAAACGGAGTCCGATTCCTTCCGGAAATGATGGCTCAAAATCGTCCCAAGAAGGTTCTTCGTTCGACCAGCGGTGTTCAAGACCCTTATTGAACCGGTGATGGTAGATTTTGCACCTATTTTCTGGGTTCTAGCACTAACGACCCCGAAGTGGCCCGGAGTCTTCTTCCGTTTTTTGTTTCGACTTCAAAAGTGATTATGCCATATTTTCCCCTAAGGTAAACACCAAAATTTCTCCCTAGGGCGAAAATTTTTGGTGAAACCATTCTTTGTACGTGAATGGCACAAACCCCAACCTAATAAAGTCATGGGTGCATTTCGACTTCCTCTTCCAAAATTGATAGACTTTTCGAGATAAAGCAGTATGCATGACATAAAGTGCAAAATAAAATATGTTTTTTTCTGTGCATATTGGGGTGAGCCAGTACCGTGTAATCTGATATAATCAAGCGTTCCGAGACACATCATTAAACTCAGCAGCACTTTTTAAAATTCTGGAGGCATGACAAAAGTTTATGAAAATTTAGCCGCATTAGAAATTATAGGCTCCGCCTAAAGAAGGTACTAAGTATTAATGTATAGGCAAATACCTTGGCCGGTCATGCTATATGCAGTGCCAATTTGGGCAAATTGTGCTACCACGAAGAAAAAATTTCAAAGCATTCAAAGCCTAATTCTGAAACTGATTTTGGCTAAATTAAGTCACTGTTCAACGACCAGATTAGATTGATCTTAAATATTAATTTTTTTTTTATTTTTTTTTTTCTTTTTTTTTAACTAGTTTTTTTTCCTTTTTTTTGTAACTTTATTTGTATCTTATGTATTTACCGCTATCCAAGTAACTTCCTTGACCTGATTCAAAGTCTGTACTAACAGGTTATCGTGCTCAATAAAATTACAAATTACAAATTAAAAATATTCGTAAACTAAGGTAATGACAGAGAACTTAATTAACTTTGTTGAATATTTTAGGGGCCCAGCTACAGCATGATCATGGAGCATCAAAATCCAAAATCTAACGAAGAGAACAAACTTGAAGAATCCGACGAAAACAATATTTCTATCCCGTTAAAGGTAGAAGAGATTGAAATAATAGACACACTGCCTGAAATTGAGTTCGGACAGCCGATATCAGATGCCGTCAGCCACCGATGTGAACTCTGTGGCAAAGAATTCCCATCTACCTCTCTGCTTAGTCGTCATCAATGGAATCATCCTTACGTATGTGATTTCTGTGGAGGAGAATATTTTAATTTCATTGAGCTTAAAGGACACCTATTATATCACATGAAAAAATCGCACAAATGCGACTTATGCGAGAAGGCATTTTTCACAATGACTCAGCTCAGTAGACATAGGAAATCTCACATCGATAAACCCTACGAGAACTGCACAGGTGCTTACATATGTGATTTTTGTGGTAAAAATTATAGTACTCGCAAACAGATTCGAGAGCATATGAGATTTCACAAGGAAAAATCTCACAAATGTGACGTGTGTGAGAAGGCATTTTTCACAGCCAGTGATCTCAAATATCATAGAAAACGTCACGATAAACAATATATATGTAAATTATGTGGAAAGAAATTTATTATGCGCGATCAACTTAAAAGGCACATGAAAATTCACTCGAGTGAGAAACATTTCAATTGTATAGTGTGTGGGAAAATATTTGCTATGTCCTGGAATTTCGCGGTCGATAATGGAATAGATATGAACACAAACGAACTTTCAGCGTGTAGCAAACATGAATCTCTTCGCCTTATTAGTATAGCATGTGGTATATGTGGGGAAGAATATCATACAATCGAAGAGCTAAAAGTACATAAAAAAGCTAACCATTCAAAAATGTACAAATGTGACGTATGTGAGAAAGCATACAGTCGAAAATATCGGCTCGATGGACATAAGAAAACTCACTCGAATGAAAAACCATATGTGTGTGAATTATGTGAAAAGGGATTCTACACACGTGACCATCTCAATACTCATATGTTTATTCACTGCGATTACAAACCTTTCAAGTGTGAAGAGTGTAAAAAATGCTTTCAGCAGCACCGTCAACTCATATTACATGAGCTTGAGCACACGAAGCTCGTAAAATACAAATGTGAAGTGTGTGGTAAGGGATTCGCATTTTTGTATGCTTTAGAACTCCACTGGACGGTTCACACAAACGAAAAACCGCATAAATGTGACGTTTGTGGAAAAGGTTTTCGTCGCAAAGACCATTTGAAAAAGCATATGTTTATTCACACTAATTATAAACCTCACAAATGTGAAGTGTGTGGCAAAGGATTTTGTGTAAAAGATGCCCTTCAAAGTCATAAACGTGTACACGCAAATCATAAAACGCACAAATGTGAAGTGTGTGGAAAAGAATTTAGAAATGACAGCCTCCTTCGAAACCATATGAATGTTCACACAAACGAAAAACCGTACAAATGCGAAGTATGCGGAATAGAATTTCGCCTAAAGCGTGTCCTCGAAAATCATATGTACTTGCACACAAAAGAAAAACCGCAAACATGTCAACTATGTGGGATAGAATTTCATCTTAAAAGTAGCATCGACAAGCATGTGTGCGATCACCCAAACGAAAAACCTCACAAATGTGAAGTGTGTGGAAAACAATTTCGCGAAAAAAAAGTCCTAAGAAGGCATGAGCTTATCCACACAACAAATGAAAAACCACACAAATGTGAAGTATGTGGAAAAACGTTCCGTGAAAAGTACCTCCTCAAAACCCATATGTTTGTTCACACGAATGAAAGACCCCACAAGTGCGAAGTGTGTGGAAAAAAATTTCGTCTTAATCATCTCCTCGAAAATCATTTGTTTGTTCACACAAAAGGAAAACCGTACCAATGTGACGTCTGTGGAAAAGAATTTCAACATCAACATCACGTTAACCGTCACAAGTCACAAGTTCACTCGAAGTAAACTGACAAAAAATTTCACTGGTTTTATCGAAGCAAGCCAAATCACTCATAAATAATTTTTTTCTGAAATAAAGTGCCTCACACGTGAATATGTTTGATATTTGTTTTAGCACAGAGAACAGACATCCATGATCGAACAAAAGTATTTAAAAAACGTGTGTAAACATTTGAATTAATATACGATGAACACTAGCGCAGCCAAACCAACTTATCCCAACTATCCGTCAAATCCATTCCGGAACCGGTTCGAAATCCTGAATGGATTCAGTATAGAATCTTGCTCAAAGAAAATAACCGATTCCGACTCTATCGGTTGATGCTTTTGAGCTGAAATTCATGCTGGAAGTCCGAACCGGTTCCGGACTAGTTTGACTGGGTAGAGGAATAACCGCTGTCAATTCAGTCGAACTCAGCCACAAAAAACATGACAACAGTAGCGCACCTGGTTTGGATATCCTAACTACCTTCGGAACCATTAGAGATTTTTACACAAGTTGATTGCTGAAGATGGACGTCTGTTCTCTGTGATAAAAGTGAGCAGCATCGGTTAATTTAACCGCTTCTGTCAGAAACGGTTGTTGCATTTGAGCGAATTCTTTGCCAGAATTCTTGCACAAATCGCGCAAAATTCTGGAGCCAGAAAGCGAGTTAGAACCAGCCAGAATTCCCGCTCATATCCGATTGAACTTTACTGGGAAATTATAATACATAGAAGTTTACTACTCGCCACCACTGGCGCTGCGAGTAGATAATTCTGATGCTTGAATTCAGTGGTAGTCGAATTCAAACTTTGTCCCCGGCGCCCAGCGATGCCAGATTTACAGACATGTCTGTATTTTACAGACTTTTTATGGTCTCCTACAGGGTGGCCAGACCTACCAATTTGTCGGTAGTCCTACCGATTTTGGTCTTCCCTACCGATTCCCAGACGAACAAGGCAAAACTATCGATATTTTGTTATTCCTACCGGAAACTACCGATTTTTATTGATTTTGGACACATCCTACTCAACATTCATTTTTTGAGTTGGATTTGGTCAGAGATCTGTTTTGTCAGTATTTTACAATTCTATGTCAATACTACGTTTTTGGGACAACAACCCGGCCTACCGATAAACTTTTAGTGACCCTACCGATATTAAGGAATTCTATCTGGCCACCCTGTCTCCTACAGACGTAATCAGAAATCTACAGACTTAGAAAAGAGTACCAGCGTTTAACAAAATTGCACTAGAATAATTTGATCCGAATACGAGTCATTCGGTCACAATAGTTTACTAATTTCAAACTACTTTTAAAGTAATAACCTAGTGTAAATAGGATTTACACAACCATCTACAGACTTTTACAGACATTTTAGTTATTCTTCTACAGATATTTCACAAAACATGCGGCATCGCTGCCGGTGCCTCAAGCGGAAATATTGATAATAAACCAATGATCGATCAATATGGTGATCGTGTAATTAAGAAAATTAGGCAATCCACCACGACGTTTGTTTGACAATTGAGCGGTGGGTTCTGTCAACAAGTCTACTCCTGCGAACAGAAAAACTCGTCCGACAAACATCTTTCGTTAGTCCGATTCGTTTGATGTTGGATCGAATCAACGATATTGTTGGACGTGGCACCCCTCGGAGTAACGACAGAAGAAGTAAACAAGAAATAATCAGCTCATGGATTGCCTAATATTGATTCTGTAGAATTCAAATGGCATTGACGTATTGAAGCAGTCTTGTCTTTATTTTTAGTGACAATATTCTCGTCTCGTGTAGGTTCCACTTTACGTTTCCTTCGGGTTTTTGTTGTTTGTTTTTATTTACGTGACTTCTTGCGGTAAACATTGCGGTCAGTGAAGGTGCCGGTGAAGACGCGTGGTTTACCTGTATATGCTGTGAATTAAATCTATCTACCAAAAACAACGAAGGACGGTGCAATACGTAGCGTATCTGAATTTAAAAGTAAATATCGTGCTGAATGATACGTGTATGTGATTTTTGTTAAGCTGGGTCGTTTTTGTTTGAGGCTTTGTCAGTTTTTCATCAATGTGAAACGGTGTATGGTTGCTCCCCTAGACTTATCTAGCAAGGTTGTGTATTGTGCCGCTTTAACATTTAAATTGGGATGCAAACAAAACTTAACGGCGAATTGGGTGGTAAACGAACTGCTTCTCTGCCTGAGGGGAGGGCGGTAGCAGGGATACCAGGTATCTTTTTCAAACGTCAATTTGTAGAAAATGTCTTCATTTGTCTTCAACGGCCAGGATTCTGAATCGGTTATTGATTTTGAGCCAGAAGTCAGTCAGACATCCGAATAAATTTGTCTTCAAAATAAAAAACGTCTTCACATTTGAAATTCATTCAAAATGAAGATAAATCTTTAAATCTGGTATCTCTGGCGGTAGTATAAAAAGCGAGATCTTACCCAGTTACTCACTCCGGAACCGGTTCGGATTTCTGAATGGAGTCAGTACGGTTTCCAACTCAAATGCAACAACCGATTCTGAAATCGATCCCAGTTAAACTCATTTAGGAACCGGTTCGGATTTCTTAATGGAGCAATGAATTCCAAATTTGGATGATTTTTGTTACCTCCCACTGAGACGTCCAAAAAATTGTTGCACAATCGTTCAACACGGGTCCAACGATGGCCTTTCGTTGAACGGTTATTTGGACGTTGTCCAAATTGGTCCAACGAACGTCCTTCATTGGACGATTTTGAAACTAACCGTTCTGAAACCGATTGAGTCGGAATCGGTTGTTGCATTTGATTTGGAATCCATACTGACTCCATTCAGAAATCCGAACCGGTTCCGGAATGAGTTTAACTGGGGAGTACTCGTTGGTTTTAGGCTGAGTCATCAGTAAAATAGTGTGACATCTATATTATTATAATAAGTTAGATGAATGAGATAATTGATTATGTCCGGTCGCAGCTTCTTAACCCTTTCATGCCCAACTTTTTTCTAGTGCATGTAGGGTTTCAAAACTATTTTTCCTTGAAAACGATTGGGTCAAGAAACACGAAAAGGTTATTTTCATAAAGTTAGGTGCTTCCATGGCAGTGCTACAAGCTGCTCAATTTTTACCTTCAAATGCTCAATACAATTCTCCTAGAATAATTACAATAGTCCAATTACGTGGAAAACGTAGCCAACGACAGTCTAATTTGATAGGTTTTATCAGTTTTTAACAATATTGCACCCTAACGAAGATATATGAAAAAAATCATTTTCCGTCGTCAACGTAAACTGTCCCTGGCAGCACTGCTCCATCGGAATCCAATCAGACTATTTGCAATAACTTCAGTTGTAGAGCCGATCCATGTAACTGTTAATACTCATATTAAAGGCAATAATCACATTAATGAGCCTTACTTGTTTTTGTGAGCAAATCTCACCTCAATCAAAAGTTATAGCTGTTTAAAAACGTTGTCCACAAACAACATGGGCATGAATGGGTTAATACATACATAAAATAGGAATGATGATGAGTCACTGTTTGACGACCAGATCACAATAGATCTTAAATACTACAAAAACGTCCAGCGGAGGACTCACTGAGCTTTGTTCAACATTTTAGGTGTTCAGCTACGGCTTGGTGATGGAGCAGCAAAATACAAATTCTAATGAGGAGAACAAGCTAGAAGAAGCCCTCGAATTCAACGCCTTTTTACAGATAAAGGAAGAAGAAATCGAAATAATAGATTCACTTCCTGGGGTAGAATCCGGATATCCGCTACCAGATGCCGTTAGCCATGGATGTGAGAAATGTGACAAAGAATTCCCATCGATCTGCCTGCTTGACCATCATCGATTGAATCATCCTTACATATGTGATTTGTGTGGAGGAGAATATCGTAAGCTTCGTAATATCAAAGATCATATGAAAAATCACAGGCAAAAAACGCATAGATGTGAGGTGTGCGAGAAGCTATTTTCCACCGTCGGTCAGCGCAATGCCCATCGAAAAATTCACATTGGTAAACCATACCCTAGGTGGTCAGGTCCTTACACATGTGATTTGTGTAGCAGAGAATATCCCACGCTCAGTCGAATCAGAATCCATATGAAATATCACAAGCAAAAATGTCACAAATGTGACTTGTGTGAGAAAGCATTTCCTACAGCCGGTCAACGCAATGAACATAGAAAATTTCACAATAATAAACCATACAAATGTGAATTCTGTGGAAAGGGATTTAATTTGCGTTATGATTTGAAAAGGCACGCGGCTATACATTTGAATGTGAAACCGTTCATCTGTGAAGTGTGTGGGAAAGAGTTTCACATAAAAATTACGCTTACAAAACATATGTATATTCACACAAACTATAAACCATTCAAATGTGAAGTGTGTCAAAAAGATTTTCGTGCTCGCCATACTCTCAATCGTCACATGTTAGTTCATTCCAAGTAATTAAAAAAAAAACAATCTGATGCGTGCATTTGTGTGTGATTTTAGATCACGTGGACGCCTGAAAAGATAATAGTCGGAGGAGGACGTGTATTACATATGATCGGGATGACATGAAATTGACAGCAGCTCACTTGAGAACAAAAATAAGCGCTGGTTATTGAGCTTGAAGACAACTAAAGTGATCAAAACTGGAGGCGCTTATTAGCGGTACATACACGTAAAAAAATGTTCCCCAATTTGTGAATAAAGTACGATGAATTCTGGAACAGTCACGTTTTGTCGTGACTAACGACTTACCTTTCAATATAGGGGCCCCTTTTCAAAATTTCGGAAGAAAAATGATGTAAGGGTTTGAACGCTTATATCTTTTGTTGTACTGAACGGATTTAATCAGTTTCTTCGGCATTTTGTCGAAAATATTTGTACCAATGTTGTATTAAATTTTGGAATACGTAGGACATTCATTATCAATGGAAAAAGTGTTTTGAAAAATCTTTCGAAAAAGACTTGGAAAAGTGAAAATTTTCAGCCCATCCCGCACAGAGCCGTCAATATGGCGCCTCAACCGAACAATAAAATCATGAAAAGTTTTAAATATAGATCCACTACATTTGATCCTATGATTATTCGTATTGGGTTGCTTGACGAGAGTAGTTGGTGGGGGAAAGCCGCCATATTCGTTTTGGTTATGCCATTAGAAGCCGGACGGAAAGGAAAGGCTCATGCACGGCACGAGAACGAGCGAGAAAGCGATAGTAGTGCATATTAACGAAAGCGTTACGTACGTTTTGAACCTTAATAACTTTCCTTCTACTAAGCGGATTGCTCGTCTTGTTTCATAAATCGGAAGGAAAACGTTCAACGCTTGCTACCGATACGTTGTTTGCTATATAAAATTCGTTTAAGTAGTTTGAAAACTACTTTAAATGAGAATCAACATTAATGATAAATGGAGCTGAAAAAGTGGGAGATCACAGCTATAAACAACAATTGGAGTACCATAACTGGACTGCGACAATCAAAGAAATTTATTTTACTTAACGATAAAAAAAGCCTGGAGTTGCTTAGATTAAATAAAAAAGAACTATGCATCATCACAGGACTACTTACAGGACACTTTCCGAGTAAATATCATCTTATGAAGATTGGTAAACTTACAAACGATATATGCCGCATCTGCGGATCAGAAAGTGAAACATCACAGCATTTGCTCTGCGAATGCAGTGCACTGATGCAACGCAGACTTAGAGTCCTCGGTAAAGGAACACTGGAGCCATTTGATATTTGGACTGCAAATCCCAAACAGGTAATAAACTTCATCCGAAATGTAGTGCCTAGTTGGGAAGAGTGTGTATTTCAATAAAGACAATCATTCATCAATAGTGATATCACAGAGAACAGACATCCATGATCGAACAAAAATATTTAAAAAACGTGTGTAAACATTTGAATTAATATACGAAAAACACTAGCGCCACCACACCAACCTATCCCAACTATCCGTCAAATCGATTCCGGAACCGGTTCGAAATCCTGGATGGATTCAGCATGGAATCTAGCTCAAAGAAAACAACCGATACCGACTCTATCGGTTGACGCATTTGAGCTGGAATTCATGCTGGAAGTCCGAATCGGTTCCGGACTAGTTTGACTGGGTATAGGAATAACCGCTGTCTATTCTGTCGCACTCAGCCACAAAAAAACATGACGACAGTAGCGCACCTGGTTTAGATATCCAAACTACCTTCGAAACCGTTAGAGATTTTACACAAGTTGAATGCTGAAGTTGGACGTCTGTTCTCTGTGGTGATATGTCATAGTTGATAGTACACTTAGATTAAGGAAGGGGCATACCACAACAGATCTAAATATTGGTTGCAGTGGTCCGTCTCCAACAAAAAAAAAAAATGATAAAACCTATAAATAGGGGTGTCGCCGCTTTTCTCAAAGCCAGATGTGTGTAAGACGCAGTGAATAACGGACGTGCGTGCTAGGTGTTAGGTCGTCCATTGAGAAGCTGCATCGGACGACCAATAAAGTCGGCTACCATCGGAGAGAAGAAGAAAAACGTTGGTGGAGGTGGTGGCGGTGAGAAGGCCAAAAAGCCAAAGGCTGCTGCTAAGAAACGGAGTCAATGGAAAGGCGGTAGCAACTGCGGTTTGAATCGTTTCAAAAGGTTCTCGTCTTGTATCACCATAGTTATCTACAAACCGTCCTTATTAGGACGAATGCATAACGGAAAAGATGGGTTGTGTTGAGGACAACCCTATCGCGGTGTATTAATTAGTACCCCGTTCAGCGCTAGGCTCTAACTCGGCAGCATAGCTGTCAATGTGTGATGCCTGATAAGCGCATCAATGAAATGTTTTTGTGGTTGTCAGTTTCAGTTTGTTTACGTCCTGTATAAAGTTGTACCGTGCTTTTAATGTGTTCGATAAAATATAGTTTGTTTTAATTGTTATCGTTCGCGTTTTATTCCCCTGATATAGAGACGATCCGTAAGCAAGTGTCGGGGACTTACACGGTACAAAAGTGGCGACGAGAATTCGCGAGTGTGGGTAGTTTTTATTCGCCGATAAACAAAACTAACCCAACATTCCGTCACCCGCGCGGAAGAAAAGAAAGTGGAGTGCGATGGCTGATGCCGGTAGTGAGTTGAACGGACAAAATGGTGTTGACCCCCCAGGACTGTTAAATCAACGGCAGCAGTTGAATCAGCAGATTAATCCCGCACCAGCTACCCACCAGCAGCAGCAATTTTTCGCTCCCGTTGTGACTACACACCAGCAACAGCAGCTGTTCATTCCCGTTTCTGCAGCTCAGCAGCAGCTGTTTACAAACATTCCGCCCCACCAATCGCAACCCCAGGTCAGTAATGATATGCTCATGCAAATAATGCAGATGATGCAACAGACGATTGCTCAAAGCCAACAGCAGTTTGCTCAAAGCCAGCTCCAACACCAACAGCTTATGGCTCAGCTGGTACAGCGGCAGCAACAGTCCGACGAGCAGCAACAACAGTTTTTTCGTACTATTGCATCGTCAATAAACGTGCAAGTACCACCGAACCCGGAACAGATCCTTGACTCCTTGGCAAGCAATATCAAGGAATTCCGGTATGAGATCGAGAGTAATACCACTTTCGCAGTGTGGTACTCTAGATACGACGATCTTTTCGAGAAGGATGCTGCTAGGCTGGATGACGAGGCAAAAGTTCGTCTCCTAATGCGAAAGTTGGGTTTAGCAGAGCATGAGAGGTACGTAAGCTTTACGTAACATTTTACCAAAGTTTCCCAAGCATTTTAGTTTCGCACAGACAGTTGACAAGCTCAAGAGCCTGTTTGGAGCGAAAGAGTCGGTTATCAGTCGTCGATACCGATGTCTGCAAATCGCGAAGAATCCTACTGAGGATCATGTGGCGTTCGCGTGTAGGGTAAACAAGGCTTGCGTAGAATTTGAACTGGGAAAGCTCACGGAAGAACAGTTCAAATGCTTAGTATACGTGTGTGGTCTGAAATCGGAGAATGACGTCGAGATTCGTACCCGTCTCCTTACAAAAATTGAGGACAATAACGACGTTACATTGGAGCAGCTCTCCGAGGAGTGTCAGCGTCTGTACAACCTCAAACACGACAGTGCGATGATTGAGTCTGCAGCACCATACAACCAAGTGCAAGCGATACAGAAGTTTGGTGGGAAGCGATTAGGCGAGCGTGACCGAGAGTCACCACAACTGTCTTCGAGTGCTACCGGAAGGAAGCCCAGTTATCCTTGTTGGCTTTGCGGTGCATTACATTTCGTCCGAGACTGTAGTTACGACAACCATAAGTGCTCCGATTGCGGCCAAGTCGGACATCGTGAAGGGTACTGCGACAGTGCAAAGTTTCGGAAACCTGGAAGCAGACGTAAGAAGCGAGACGTCTCAGCCAAAGTGGTGGTGGTCGACGTATGCAGCGTGGAGCAGCGACGCAGATTTGTATCTGTTGGCCTATCTGGAACGGATATTCGACTGCAACTTGACACTGCATCTGACATCACTGTCATCAGCAGGGAGAGTTGGCAGAAACTCGGTAGCCCTGCGCTTTTGCCAGCAACAGTCAAAGCGAAGACAGCATCTGGTAACATTTTGCCACTCGATGGGGAATTCGAGTGTGACGTTACAATCGGAGAAAGTACACGACGTGATCTGATCCGTGTTACCGAGAAACAACTACATCTACTCGGTTCCGATTTAGTCGAGAGTTTCAACCTTTGGTCCGTGCCCATGGACACCTTCTGCTGTCACGTGTCAGGCTCTCCTGCGGCACCCGCTGCACTGCAATCGATTTTTCCAAACGTGTTCACCGATCAGCTCGGTTTGTGCAGCAAAACTAAAGTGAAGTTGGAGCTGAAAAAAAGTGTTCGACCCGTCTTCTGCCCTAAGCGCCCGGTTGCGTACGCGATGTATGATGCCGTTGACCAGGAACTCGACCGACTGGAAAATTTGAATATCATCACCCCAGTCGAATATTCGGAGTGGGCTGCTCCGATCGTTGTCGTCCGTAAAGCCAATGGTTCCATTCGAATTTGTGGAGACTATTCCACGGGGCTTAACGCTGCGCTCCAACCAAATCAGTATCCACTTCCCCTACCGGACGATATCTTCGCCAAGCTGACTAACTGTAAGGTGTTCAGCCAGATCGATTTGTCCGACGCTTTCTTGCAGGTGGAAGTCGACGAACAGTACCGTAAGTTGCTAACCATCAATACGCATCGTGGCCTCTACTCCTACAACCGCCTCCCGCCAGGTGTGAAGATCGCACCTGGTGCCTTCCAGCAGCTCATCGATACAATGCTAGCCGGTCTGCAGTGCACGTGTGGCTACCTCGATGACGTCATCGTCGGCGGAAAAACTGAAGAAGACCACGATCGCAATTTGCGGGCTGTTCTAAAACGAATTCAGGATTTCGGGTTCACCATTCGAGTCGATAAATGCACCTTCCGCAAGCAGCAAGTGCAGTATGTGGGTCATATTGTCGACAGTCGCGGATTACGTCCAGATCCCGCCAAAATCGAAGTGATATCCAAGCTGCCGCCTCCAACCGATGTATCTGGTGTGCGATCATTTTTGGGGGCTATCAACTACTACGGCAAGTTTGTTCCCAATATGCGCAAGTTACGATATCCGCTGGACAACCTTCTCAAGGACGATGCGAAGTTCCAGTGGACTGATGAGTGCCAGAGAGCGTTCGAGCACTTCAAACAAAAACTCTCCTCGGATCTACTTCTCACACATTATGATCCGAAGCGGGAGATCATTGTCTCTGCCGACGCTTCTTCCGTTGGGCTCGGGGCAACGATTAGCCACAAGTTCCCCGACGGCACAATCAAAGTCGTCCAACATGCTTCCAGAGCACTCACAAAAGCTGAACAAGGCTACAGCCAACCGGATCGTGAAGGTTTAGCTATCGTCTTCGCCGTCACGAAGTTTCACAAAATGCTCTTCGGACGGCACTTTCGTTTGAAAACCGACCACCAGCCTTTGCTCCGTATCTTTGGTTCTAAAAAGGGAATACCGGTCTACACAGCCAACCGCCTCCAACGATTTGACCTCAATCTACTGCTCTACGATTTTGACATCGAGTACGTGCCCACCCACAAGTTCGGCGACGCAGACTTACTCTCGAGGTTGATCAACCAGCACGTCAAACCCGATAAAGACTATATCATCGCCAGCATCAACCTGGAAGAGGACCTCAGGTCGGTAGTATCTCATACAGTTAAAGCTTTGCCTCTCAATTTCAGAGCCGTCGCACAAAGCACCCAAGCAGATCCACTGCTCCGAAAAGTCTACCATCACATTCAGCACGGTTGGCCGCAATCTGAACATTCAGAATCCGACATCCAGCGATTCCATGCCAGACAGGAATCACTCTCCGTGGTAGATGGGTGCATCATGTTTGCCGAACGGCTCGTCATCCCGTCGCTCCATCGCAAGCGATGCCTCGAACAGCTCCATTGTGGCCATCCTGGTATGCAGCGTATGAAGGCCCTCGCTCGAAGCTACGTGTATTGGCCCAGTTTGGATGCTGACATCGTCAACTTCGTCAAGGCATGCCAACACTGTGCGGCCGTAGCCAGGTCACCTCCTCACTCTTCACCGGTGCCGTGGCCTAAGCAGACCGCTCCGTGGCAGCGCGTCCACGTGGATTACGCCGGTCCAATCGAAGGCGAATATTACCTGATCGCCGTCGACTCCTTCTCCAAGTGGCCAGAAATCATTCAAACGTCCCGTATAACCTCGGCGGCAACCATCAGCATTCTCGGTGGGTTGTTTGCTCGGTTGGGTATGCCTGTTACACTAGTCAGCGACAACGGAACCCAATTCACGAGCGCTGAATTCGCAGATTTCTGCGCCTCAAACGGCATCGAACACCTCACAACTGCTCCGTTTCATCCACAATCAAATGGCCAAGCTGAACGATTTGTTGACACGTTCAAAAGGGCTGTTACAAAAATTCGAGAGGGGAGAGGATCGATACAGCAAGCGTTAGACATATTCCTGTTAACGTACCGAAGTACACCCAACCGGGCACTGCCAGACCAAAAGTCGCCGTCCGAGGTCATGTTTGGTCGCAAAATACGCACCTGTCTCGAGCTACTACGTCCCCCAACGGTACGAACTCCAGTGGCACCGTCGGACGATCACACAAAACCGAGGTTCTTCAGCCGGAACGATCCGGTTTACGCTAAGCTTTATGGCCGTAACGGTTGGAAGTGGGCTCCTGGAACAATCATCGAAAAAATAGGAGACGTGATGTATAACGTATGGGTCGATGATCGCCGAATGCTGCGTTCCCATATCAACCAACTCCGGAGTCGCCTAGCTGTCGACTTGATACCAAAGCAACCTGCCATTCAAGCCACCTCTCGTCAGTATTCGTTACCGCTCGACATCCTGTTGGGTGCCTGGAATCTACCAAATCAATCTTCTGGCACGCCAGCACCGTCCCTTGTTGCGAGCGGATCTGAATTATCACCTGTCTCCAGTCCCGAACATACCTTGCTAGGTTCAGTGCCGGCGCTTGCGTCGTCTACACCACAGCAGGAAGTCTCGGCTTTCCCATCAACGTCATCGACATCAACAACATCAACATCAACTGAATTCGAATCCGCCATCGAAGTCGAATCCGTGGTAAATCTACCTAGACGTTCTTCACGAACCCGAAGACCGCCGAACAGGTTTGATCCGTACCACCTTTATTAAGAGGGGAGATGTTGAGGACAACCCTATCGCGGTGTATTAATTAGTACCCCGTTCAGCGCTAGGCTCTAACTCGGCAGCATAGCTGTCAATGTGTGATGCCTGATAAGCGCATCAATGAAATGTTTTTGTGGTTGTCAGTTTCAGTTTGTTTACGTCCTGTATAAAGTTGTACCGTGCTTTTAATGTGTTCGATAAAATATAGTTTGTTTTAATTGTTATCGTTCGCGTTTTATTCCCCTGATATAGAGACGATCCGTAAGCAAGTGTCGGGGACTTACACGGTACAAAAGGTTGGTAATGTATATGACATAACAGGGGTGTCATAGCATAAATTGACATAATTTCAACGATTGTTCCTATATGAATGAAATGACAAATTTTCAGGTTAACACGGCAATAACTTTGCAATTTATAGAACAATTTAATATTTTTAGTTATCATATAATAACTGTCATCTCTTCCAAACAACCCTCTGCTGTCAACCACGTGGTTTTGCTGCGTTAAGGAGAATCATTGTAAAATGTCCAATACACGATTTTATGTTGTTACCTCCACTAAAACCACTTTAAAACACTCCCACCTATCATACAAGTACATTGTCTGCTTGTTGAAATCGTATGAAATTATTGACCTGTATTCAATGCGGAGAACTCGGTAATAAAATTGTTTTACTGAATTGGCGAATCAAAGCGTGATTGACCCACATATGGCACGTATGTAAAAATGATGATGGGAAATTTGGCATCCGTCAAAATACAGGGAATTTTTTTAGTTTTTAAGAAAATTTCTCTAATATCTTCAAAACGGAACACAAAATGGCAAAACCACATTAGGTAAGTTACAGAAATCTATCAAAGATATAACTGCAAAAATCTTAGGTCACTTGAATAGTTTTAATCGCCGTGTGTTGTTCCCGCGTGTCTGAACTATTTTGGAGCATCCGGAAGTTCTACCACCTTTTTCAAAGTTCCCTCGTCTGGCTATCCAGTGTTTCATAAATGGAAGCAGTTCATGCATTTATCCGGCAAGCGCACCGAAATTATATGTGCGGCTCATTTTACTTCGACGAATATTATTGCAAGTAAGATAAGCTGCGAAAACCGCATTGACGGATGGACGGATTCTCCGACGTAATCTAGGACGTCCACAATAGAAATTTGCACATCATAGTCGGAATCCGGAAAAATTACATAACCTTTCAATTCCTTCATAAAAATTAAAGCACAGAGAACAGACATCCATGATCGAACAAAAATATTTAAAAAACGTGTGTAAACATTTGAATTAATATACGAAAAATACTAGCGCCGCCACACCAACTATCCGTCAAATCGATTCCGGAACCGGTTCGAAATCCTGTATGGATTCAGCATGGAATCTAGCTCAAAGAAAACAACCGATTCCGACTCTATCGGTTGACACATTTGAGCTGGAATTCATGCCGAAAGTCCGAATCGGTTCCGGACAAGTTTGACTGGGTAGAGGAATAACCGCTGTCAATTCTGTCGCACTCAGCTACAAAAAAACATGACGACAGTAGCGCACCTGGTTTAGATATCCAAACTACCTTCGAAACCGTTAGAGATTTTACACAAGTTGAATGCTGAAGATGGACGTCTGTTCTCTGTGATTAAAGTGTCATCCTTTTTTGTAATTGCAGGCCTGACAGACAGATGGCTCACAACACGTTTTAGTTTTGCTTTGATTCTTCAATAGATTAACGAACGGGATCTCCAGGAAAATTTCGCTGAGCCCGGTGAATCGAACTTAATGCGTAAAATTTAGTCATTTGAAAGAGATACAAGCAGAATTTTAAAAATATGATCATCGCGGTGATCCATTTCTGTACGCTTGGTAAAAGATTCCGATGGTTGTTTTGAAAGATTTTAACATTGATATTTCAAAGCAAGAAAATATGAAATTTGTTCATTTCATGAATGAATGTCTCAACGAGCTTAGAATCCAGCGCATCCCCTATCAACGCAGACGCCAACAACAAAGGTTCCTTTCAGAACCACCATAATTATTATAAAGAATAACTTGAAACATTCCCACAGTTTTCATTGAGTATCATTCGATTTGAATTACAAGTCAAACGAATACTCACGACACTTCGGTTATGTCCTAGACATTACCCACCCATCTTTTTTTAATCATTCAGTTACCGATGAATTGCTATTATAATGGATGTTTGCCATATGGTTAAACTAGTGCGCAACACGCTCGGTATGAAACGAGTATGGAAGCTAAATGATTTACAAAACACATGTGGGTACAGCTTTAGTAGACGTTCATTGAACCGTCATATACATTCTCAGAATGAAAAAAAACGTGTATATTTTGCTACCGAACTATTTAGTAATGAAGTTGGTGGCGCCATGATTGATCTCCGAAAGACAAATCCATACCTCGAAAAAGCTGAATGCACTGTTAACTTCACCAGAATCATGAATAATATATTCGACGTTTTTAACAGCAAAAATTTGCACCGAATAGGTTTTAAAGAACCAATGAGGTAAACAAACATGGAACGGAACGAAAAACTATTCAAAGCAACGAAAGAACTATTTACCACAATGAAGATCTTACAGAGAAGACAAGATCAGATGATGTGGAATTAAATATTGACATCGGTAAATAAAACAGGGTTTCCGTTGCCAACTGTAGTTTTAGAGACAGGCTTCACTTAGAAACATTCTTCTCCGCACTACGATCACGTGGAGATATTAACACAGACTAACAGACATAACACTATTAGTGAACACCCTCAAAAAACATCGATCTGGCAATTTGCACTGAACACTAGCTCCACCTTTTATTCACAGTCCCAAACACTCATTTGTTGGTGGGTTACCCCTCAGGTTTAAGAACAATTTTTCACTAGTGGTCTATTCCCCGTACGCTTGCTCATATGTCAATGGCGCCTTAATTGCAAATGTGGCCACAGTCTCAGCTACAAATATATTTAAAATGAGCATTAAAGCGGGCGAAGTATTGTTTTCGAGTGTTATGTCTGTTGGTCTGTGATACAAATCCATTCCAAACTATCCAATGCCAATCTTAACTAATCCCTTAAAAATTAAGAAATAATATGTTCATTTCATGAAGTGTCATTCCCCTCTGTTATTCCACTGTTATGGAAAATGGGCACTTTTCTACGCACTAATGGTTAGTTTCAATTATCAGTGTATAGGTAGTGACGTTGACAGTTCTATATGAAATGCTAACACTGGCCAATAAAAAGTAAACAAAACTTTGCGAGTCTTAAATTGTGATGATTGTTATATAGTAGTTTTAGCTTTCTAGTATAACTGTAAATCAGAGCAACGATTTTTTTGGAATAGTGGTAAATAGCTACATAAGGTAACTTCAAAAACTCAATGTCCCTAATTGATTGATATATGGACATGACCTGTTAAAAGGTATACAAATGTAACAACAACAGGATACTGTGAGCTAATAAATTATAATTACGTGCTCGGTGGGTTCCATAGTTGCATCTGATTAATATATATGTGAACAAAACTAAAAGTCGCAGGAATAAAACATGCTTCGTAAAACCCGCTTTAAATATAGGGGAATGGTACTGATACTATATGATTTTTAGAAGATTTCAAATTATTCTGCTCTTATCTAATACGCGAATTATCAGATATTTAAGCAAAACAATTTTTTTTTCTCAAGAGCACGCTAGCGGATTTAATTTTTTGACATCAGAAAATAACGATTTAAACCTGAAAGCTGTTGATCTCGGAAAATATTTTTAGGTTGACATGATGTACTAGCTACTTAGCACTTAAAAAACAGAACTTTTAATGAGGCGTTCATGATTCAGGAACATTTTTAAAATGGCATGGTGGGAAAAGATGGACACTAGGATGGACATATTCATTACGTGAATACAAACCAGAATGCCGTCAAATTGTATACCCTTGGACTATTTTCTTATTATCGCTAGATAGTGATGTACCGACAGAAAACAAAATTTATTGATCGATAAGCGTCTCATTCTTCCCTTGTCCTATGTTCATCGTTACCAATGCCGTATGTCCATATTACTCATGCCAGGTGTTCGTCTTTCCCATCCCAGTTTTGAAATACCTATTTAGTGCATCTTTTTCACAACCATTTTCTGTTTTAAATTTTATTAGTATAGGTTACTATATTGATAGAATATGATCTCAAATTGCGGTTTGCGTGCAAAGCATCAATCGATGAGTCGAATTCGCTATTTAACCTTAAGGTGTTCGTCTTGGGCACAGTTATCCTATTAGAACGTAAAAATCGGATGTACACTTAAAGTTCAAAAATTCTTCTATGTAAGAGTCGTTTAAAAAATCTCCAGTATAAAAAATGGAAAAATATATTCGGTGCATTTAATGTTTTCTTCAGTCAACTTTTATTTCAAATGTAACGGTATACGGATTTCCCTGTGAAATGATTTAATTTTTTATTTAATTTTGTGTTTTGTGTCTAATTACATATTATACATGATAAGTGATCAGCATCTTAGCTATCCATTTTTCTTCCCTTTTAATTTGTTACAATAGTTGCTATTTGGTAGTTTTTGTGACTTGTTCCTTGTTTTGCCTTTTAAGCATGATGGTAATTCAATTATTTAAAAAAATACTACCCAGCGATTCTTATGTTGTAGGATCCTAGTCTGAAATTTTTATCCCATTTTTGCATGCGAATATATATTTATTGTTGATTTTAGGAAGTACATACGCTTCTTGCGACTTATTCTCGATCGCAATATGCTAACTAAAATCCGCTGAGATGCTTCAAAAATGAAATAATGCATTGTCCGGCATCAAAATTGTTCAATGCCTAAATTTTAATTACCACCGCACTAATAGAACATCTAGCGTACAGGTATTCAACTCATTGAAATTTTCAGGCATCCAGCTACATCATCGCCATGGATCAACAAAAACAAAAATATGATGAGAGCGAAACAGGAGAACCTGCTAAATTCAATCCCTCTGTTCAGATAAAGATGGAAGAAATCGAAATAATAAATGTAAAGGTTAAAATAGAACCTGAACAGCAGACAGACATAAGGCTATTAAAAGGGAATTTTTGCAGCAAGTTGAATGAAAGTCCTTATAAATGTGAAACGTGTGGAAAACACTTTCCTAGGCGCAATCGGCTCAACGAACATATGAAAAGTCACAATGCTAGAACTCACAAATGTGACGTGTGTGAGAAAGCATTTCATAGACTCAGCCAGCTTAATGTACACAAAAAAACTCACTCGGATGAAAAACCATACAAATGTGAATTCTGTGGAAAGAGACTTCGTACGCGCAGCAAGCTGAAAATACACACGGATACTCACTCAGACAAGAAATACTACTGTGAAGTGTGTGGGAAAGCTTATTCTACACCCAGCAATCTCGTGACTCACAAGGAAATCCACATGAAGGAAATTTCCTACCACTGTGATGTATGTGGAAAAGAAGTTTCCTCACGCAGCAAACTTGTATACCATAGGCAAATTCACACAACCGGAAAACCCTACAAATGTGACATCTGTAGGAAAGACTTTCGTCTGCCCGGTCAGCTTAGAGCACATTCACTTTCTCACACAGATAATAAAAATCACAGCTGTGAAGTGTGTGGAAAGGAATTCAAATTTCGCGGTGGCTTAGAACGTCATTTGCGAATTCACACAAATGAAAAACCGTACAAATGTGAACTTTGTGGTAGACAATTTCGTCAAAGCAGCATCCTCAACATCCATATGTATATTCACACCGGTGAGAAGCCCTACGGCTGTGATGTGTGCGGAAAAGAATTTCGGTATCGCAATTTACTCGCTCTTCATAGGTCAGATCACACCACATCCCCGAATAGGTATGAATTGAAGGGTGATGAACTAGACGAGCACTAGACGAATAAATATATTTTTGTAAATCTAGGACTTGCGTTTAGACTTCGTCTTATTCGAGAGGAACGTCACATATTTGTTATATTCTCTTCAGTTTTGCCTGGAGTCTCGTTTTTCAGATGATTATAGGACATTTTTACAATTTTGTTTCAAATCGAGTTATTCCTTAGAGCTTTCGAAGCTGTTGGTAATGTTGGTTTTAATTTCATCGAGAACTGAAACTGCCGAAAGGTGCACAGAGAACGTGCATTACTTAGCAGTAAGTAATTTGAAATCTGTGCATTTTACTTCCTCCAACGCAAAACGAGAAAGAGAGAGAGAGAGAGAAGCCGATTTGATCCAAAAATAATGAAATATTCCCCAAAATCGATCAAACTTTTTTCCAATTAATTGAGTAAAAAATCATTCCCTCTATCTTGTCTTCCGGCAGCAAAATAAGAACAGCAGATTAAAATTACCTACTGATCGGTAATGAAATTTAAGTGTGTGACAGTTGGGAATGTAAACACAGACTAACAGACATAACACTATGAGGGAATTCCTCCAAAAAATATCGATCCGCCAATTTTCCCAGAACATTAGCTCAACTTTTTATACCGAAAATTCATTTGCTGGTTGGTTATCCCCCAGGTCTGGGAACAATTTTTCACTAGTGGTCTATCCCCCCGTATGCTTGTTCATATGTCAGTGGCGCCAACATTGCAAATGTGGTCACAATCCCAAATATATTTAAAATGACCGTTAAAGCAGGCAAAGCTTTGTTTTCGAGTGTTATGTATGTTAGGCTGTGATGCAAATTCATTCCAAACTATGCCAATCTTAACCAATCCATTCACAATTAAGAAATAACAATTCCGTTCTATCACAAAATCATTAAGTGTATATGTAAGCCATGCTCAAACGCCTCTTGGCGAAAAATACAGCCAACTCTATAAGTAGCGGTTTACCCTGACCCTGCACGGCAGGGCGGCGAAGGTGCTTCTATAAATAATTTCGGATTTTCGTTAACACAACAAAACAGAGAAAACGAAAAATTTTAAATTGACCAACATTTAGTCTCCTCTCTCGTCGTTGTGTTCTTCTACCTTTGCTGGATGCTGCTAATGGAGAAAATGTATCGTGATGTCTTGCCCTTTCCGACCGGACGTATTCCTCAACGGCTGTTACGGCAGTGATCCTTTGCGTTTAGCTAGGGAGCAAGGCTCTTTTGTTGTAGCCTTCCTAGTTTTTACCCGAGCTAATACTCAGTATAACAAGCTATGTATTCTTCAAGTCTTCACTCCATCCAGCCAGACAGCCATTCCACAGAGAAGTATTCCTATCAGAAAGCTGGCCAAAAGCATTAATATAATTTGTTCCATGAAAAAGATACGGCAATTAATGGAAACCAGTGTAATAAGATGTGCCAAGTAATTTTCATATGGAATTATATTGTAATTATGTTTGTATGCATCTTAAAGGGCGGTTTTAACTTCCTGTAACATTGCCCGAATGATTCGAGAGCGTCGTTCCAACAAAACGAGACCGTTTTGCTGCGCGTGATTCGTGTCCCGTCTGTTTCGTTCAAAACGCTGTACCGCTTACAATATTTGGAATAAAATGCTCAAATTTTGCACAAATATTCCCTAAAAGTAGATTAAATAAATTGAAAAAACAGTCAATTCTAAAATTGTGTGAATAAATGGTATGAAACTGAATAATACATCGTTTTGTAAAATTCCCATTAAACACAAAATGGCAGAAATTGGCAGCAGTTTTACTTTTGATTTGCTTACTGGGACACTGATTTATCAAATTATATTGACATTTAAGGTGAGAAATGGTGAGAACATAAATAAATATCACTTTTTAATACCAAAATATTTGAAAAATATCGTACAATATATTCAGCTGGATTATAACTGTCATATTCATTGAAATATGTGGTTAATTTCGATTTTCGAATATGCATACTAGACTGCCCAGAAAAATGATGAATTTTTGAAAACTCAATCGGCCCACCCCTGAGTCGATTCCTAGTCCCACCAGGAGTACTTGTACCAAATTTGAAGCAAATCGGACAAGTCTACCGGACCAACGGGCCTGAAGTTTATATGGGATTTTTCAACAATTTACATGGAGAAAACTCACTAGTTCGTATTCTCGCCGCTAGGTGGCACTGTATATATCGTATTATCACTGTAAGTTAAAATAAGAAAGATATTTTAATTGTCTACAACTTTGTCGAAGACTGCTAGTAAATTCGGCTATGTTAAAAGAAGTTATTAAGCTTTTAACGAAGTGATGTCTGCATCAGTTTTGCATGGGGCCTAGCAGTGCATGGTTGTGTATCAGTACTCGAGTCCCGCGAACTATATATTTTTGTGAAATAATGATTAGATTTAGCTGAATAGTATGTTTACAAGAATAGTGATCTTTAATTTGGAAAAATTGTGCCAGTTTTTCATATGTATTGGTAGCGGATGTCCTTACGAGTACACTCATATCATTCTTAAACCTTAATTATTCTTTTATGATTTTTAAATTTAAAAAAACCAAATGAAATTCAACCAGCAAACTGACAGTTGTCCTACTAAATGACGTATCTGCAAATATCTCGTGCGCCTCATTGTTAACCGGGACAGCACCCCACACAGCATGATCTGGTACTTTGTCAATCCGCTAGCAGCCTGCCATCCCAAGTTTCATCTGCAAACTACGGTAGATCTGATAAGACAACCTATAGAGTCGTGCAAGTTGCATGGGTTTGGATGTGTTATTGTCCCAAAAGGAAACAAACTAAAAAATGTTTTTTTCAATAGTGTCGGGCAAAAATATTGAAAAAGGACTGAGATATTAACTCACGGTACTAATCTGCATCAGAATATGCCTTAACCCGCACACCCCTAAAGATCCCTATTATAGTAAATAATACGAGTTATGTTTTGGTTAGAAAATTTTAGTTCCACCTTTTCATTTACAACAAGCTCTCTTATTTCTGAAATCGATATGAGTTTTGAGTCAAAAATAACCCGAACGTACTTAATTTGATCTGCGATAATAATTTCAGAGTATATGGTATAACAGATACTTGTAGTGCTGCGATCGAGAATACCCAACAAACAATTTGGCTGGATAATGGCTTAAACAGTTCTTGTTCAGCTTATTCTCGCTGGTTAAAGGCTTGTTCAGCTTTCGTTGTCTGTTGGGTGGTTAGAGTAGCACATATCAATCCTCAACATATTTGTGTTTGGTCTTAGGTAGCCCTTTTCCAGACACCTCAAAAACCCGTAGCAGGCCCATCTACCTAAAATGTACACAAGCAGGCCAAAGGCCACCAGAGCAATACATATGAGCTCTGGCACAAAAGTACAATGTATACTAATCTCCAACACAGGCTACACGGAATATATTGGAAATTGTAACTAAAATGGGTATGGTAGTAAAATAGTTGAATTTTGAAGCTGGAACATGTTAGTAGTATTATTATCCCAATATGGTATTATATGAATAGTTTGGAAATGGTTCCAAAGATTTGTGGAATGGTATTTATTCATACGTATACACGAATAGAAATATGCCGTAACAAAACCATGATTTTCACTGTGACAACACAGTAATTATACAATAATTTATGGTAAATTTTAGTGTTATGCTACAATACAAAAACAATAAACTTTAACGTTTCTACAGTAAATTTCAATGTAAAATCGACTTTTACAGTAAAAAAGAGGGGTGATTATGATTCTCGAAAACAGTAAAATTTAATATGAATTTACAGTATCAGTTTTTTTTCTAAACAGTAACATTGATTGTTGCATGAAATTTTGTTGTAAATCTACTGCAATAACTCAGCGTCGAACAATGTAAAAACAGTAATAACTATAATATTTATCGTTTTATGATTGTTTGTAGTGTAAATGCTATTGTAAGATTCTATTCGGGTAAGTAACCTCTAAAATCCAGTTTTCGAGTAAATTGGGTCATTAAATGAGAAAAAAATAAATCTTTACATACATCGATAAAGCTGATTTTCGTGATTACAACAATGTTTTTTTCCAACTCAGAAAACGTGAAAATAAAATTTAAATTTAAAATAAAGAAATATGTTCACGGTCTTGATTTGACACTATCAGAACCATTTGACATATCGAATTTCACGACAAATGATGCCCTTTCAGAAAAAATGAATACATGTTTTCCCGATTTTCCCGCAGGGTTATTTTTATTTAACATAAACTCCATTCAATGTATATAGTTTTTTTTATTTTGGCTGTTGTCTTGATAGACGACCGCAGTTTTCCTATCAATGGTTGTCTATATTTACATAAGATTTATTGAAACAAAAAAATAAAAAAAAATCGTTTTTACGTATTACGATTTTTTTTTAAAGTAATGTTATATTATGTATATTGGACCTAAAATTTATCGAATGGAACGGAAAACTATATATATTCTGGTTGCAGTTGAAAATCGAAATAGTGAACTTGCGCCTTTCTATTTTTCTCCTATTTTCAGCGTGCGGAATTAAAGCGCAACTGGTGTAGATAATGCGCAAGTTGATTCTCTAACATGTACACAAGATGCGCTTTAGTTGCCCACTCTGCAAATAGGGAAAAAACGAAAGGGGCGAGTCAATTCTTCGATTTTCAACTGCAACCAGAATAGCTTAATGACCCAATTAACAACCCTAATAAACGTCTTATGATCCAAGAGCCTAACGACCTGTTCAGGGTGTAATCCAAACAATATGTGGTCGGTGTTAAGTCAGACCGGACTAAGTCGCAAAACATCAAAAAATGAGATAATGATAGCACTGGATGAATAACTTCTTCATCTACATTAAACTTTTGCCAGATTTGAAATATGTGACAGTAAGCAGGAGTTATGGCGAAAATTAATTTCCGATTATAATGTAAAGGATGCTGCGATTCAAACTTTAAACTCGTTTTTCTCGAAATCAATAAATTGTTACTTAGTCCGGTCTGACTTAACACCGACCATGTGAAATCGTTGGATTATATGTGTTAAAGTTCGTGTATAATTTTTTTATTGGGGAATACAGATTGTCTTACGCCTGGTTAAAATGGTATTCTAGAAATGTTCCTACACACTTAAAATTCATTACCTACCAGTAGGTAATTTTAATTTGCTGTCCTTATTTCACTGCCGGAAAACAAGGGAGAGGGAATGATTTTTTTTACTCAAAATTAATGGGATGAAGTTTAGTCGGCTTTGGGGAATATCCAAGGGAATATCTCATTATTTTTGGGTAAATTTGGACTCCCTCTCTTTCGTTTTTCGTTGGAGGAAGTAGGATGCACAGATTTAAAATTACCTACTGCTAGGTAATGCAAGTTTTCTGTGTACCTTCCTATTGCCATCTTGTAATCAGACGTTTTGACATTTCAGGAAAACATCGCAATGCAAGGTAAACAATGCAGTTTGTTGTTTTTTTGTGTTGTCCTTAGACGGCTAAGACCGATCACGGTCCATCTCGCCAATTTGTTGTTTCATTCGTTTACGATATTCTGCATCGTTATCGTTTGTAATTGTAATTTATTAATTAATCGCACGGTAACCTGTTGGTTTTACCATTACTCAGGTCAAGGATAGTCTCGATATATTATTTTATGTTATAAATAGCCTACTAAATAACGACGTGAGTGTCGCAGTGTAATTTAAAAATTGCTTATGCGAAAATTTCAGGTGAATAAAAAAGTGCAAATTCAGGTTCTTAACACCTATAGTTGTAAAAATAAATCAGCAAGAATAAAGGCCTGGAACATACTAAAGTTTGGATGTTTTAGGTGTCCAACAGAAGCGTAAACATGGAGCTGCAAAATCCAAAATCTAATGAGGACAATGACGAAGGATGCATTGAATTCAACGCCTCTTTGCAGATAAAGGCTGAAGAAATTGAAATAATAGATGCACCGCTTGAAATGGAATCTGGACCTCCGACTGAAAATGATGTCAGCTGTTTATCATTTCACTGTGACATTTGTGGCAACACTTTCGGTTTGAAATCCACGCTAAAAGAGCACCGCTTGATTCACATGAAAGGGAATTCTCTCAAATGCGAATCTTCTGAGACAAAATTTTCTACGTTCGCATCGCACTGGAATGAACAACCTTCCAACAGTGATCTGTGTGAAAAAGAAAATTCTTCAAATAGCGAACTTGAATCTCAGGAGCTAATTAGCAACGTTGAAAAACCTTATAAATGTAACATATGCGGAAAAGGCTATACTACGTTCGGTCGCCTTAATGCACACCTTAAAACTCACAATGAAAAATCTCACAAATGTGCAATGTGTGAGAAAGTATTTTCCACAATGACCCAACTCAAAGCACATATGAGGATTCACACGGATGAAAAACAATACCAATGTGAATTGTGTGCAAAAAGATTTCGTTTGCCCGCCCAGCTCAAGGTACACACGTATATTCACTCCGATGCTCAACGATTCAGCTGTGATGTGTGTGGGAAAGGATTTTCTATGCCCAGCAAACTTGAAACTCATAAGCTAAACCACACCAACGAAAGGCCCTTTAAATGCGATATTTGTTCGAAAGGCTTTCGCCTGCGTTGTCAGCTCACAATACATGCATTTGTTCACACAGATATTCAAAAATGCAACTCGGTTGGGAAACTTTACAAATGTGATGTGTGTGAGAAAGCATTTCGTAGAATCGGTTATCTCAATGTACATAAGAAAATCCACTCGGATGAAAAACCACACATGTGTGAAGTGTGTGGAAAAGGATTTCGTACGCGCTGTGGGATGCAAACACACATGTATTCTCACTCAGCCACGAAATTGTACGGCTGTGATGTGTGCGGGAAACGATATACTACGCCCAGCAACCTCAAATGGCACAAGAAAAAACATAAAAGCAAGAACGCACGAACTCTCAACAGTGATTTAAGTGGAAAGGACGATTCTTCGTGCAACAAACTTGAATCGCGCAAGCTAAATCGCAATGTAAAACCTCACAAATGTGACATCTGTTCAAAACACTTCCGCCTACACAATCAGCTCAGAGCACACGCATTGGTTCATACAGAGCAGAAAAATTACAGCTGTGAAATATGTGCGAAAGAATTCAAATTTCCCGGTAGCCTGAACCGCCATTTTAGAATTCACACAAAGGAAACGCCGTTCAAATGTGAAATATGTGGTAACGAATTTCGAGAAAACGACATGCTACAAAAGCATATGTTTGTGCACACCGATGCGAAACCATACAGTTGTGAGGTGTGTGGGAAAAGATTCCGTTTTCGCTATATCCTCGCCAATCACATGTTGTCAATTCACTCAAACGAAAAAATAAAAAAATGTGACACGTGTGATCAACGATTTATGTATCAAAAACCCTTCAATAGACACAAATTAAAGTGTGGAGTACAAGATAGAACTGAAGTGATGTAGAATACGTAATACTAATAAATTAACTAATTTGTGTAAATCAGATGTATTCAAAACTTCCTTTTACCAAATACAAAGATTAGATCGCGAAAAATTTATAATTTGGCAAGATAACTGTTCCTGTAGCAAGAAAACCAGCGTTTTTCGTGACAGATAACACTACTGTTGGGGCGACTTACGTGGGGTTCCGTATTCAGAGGATTTTCTTCCGTCTATCTCTTGGGACGGCCCAGGGTGATCATCGGTGAGCACCGAATTCTTCCGCAATCACTACACTACCAAGGTCCCCTTTTTAACTGTTCATCGATTGGGTATGCCGACTTGCAACCCTTTCTTTGCTTCACTGGGGCTTGCCTTATTTTACTTGACTTGCTACTGCTCGAGATTTATCGTTTACATACGGCTCACAAAACGTATAAACTGTACTACACTTCAAGTTTCCCGGGAATCGGTAGGTTTGTTCCAGTATACGGAAGTCACTCCGGAGTAAACAGGAGCAAAAAATCTTTGCTCCTTTTTACTCCGGTTTGCTACCAGAAGAAGAAAGAGAAGAAGAGAGTGCAGGAACGATATTCTCCGGAGTACTTCCAGTTTCTCCTGGTACTGGAACAGACCTGGTGTAATAAATATACCATACATAACTAGACTCACTGTTCTCCATTCACCCACAGGACCAGCTAAGTAGCAGCTCATGTAAACAAAAATATAATCCTGTTAAAAATAAGTGTAGCTTAGAAATGAGACGATGTTTGATGGTCATATTCGAAGCAAAAACAAATTTTTATTTGAAAAACTTTTCAAAACGGCAAACCCGCTTCAAGTTACAATTGCACCTTACTGTACACTCCAAAGGAACCGGTTCCACTTTTACAAAGCTGCCCCAACATCAATCGCGATGAGGGTGAATCCAAATGATCATCGTTACTTTTGAGTGCGGCCGCCCGTAAGAACTGTATCGATGATTCGAACGAAATCTGCTGCAACGGGGATACACTGTTCTCCATTCCCTTTCGGCTCATCGATTTAAACGTACCGTCGGCGGTCATGTAGTCGGCCACCAGCAGCAAGTGACGCGGATTAATTGTGATTCCGTACACTTTGAACACATTTTGGACCTCTTTGACGATAACGCGGGAAGCCGCCTCAATGCCGTACGTTTGCGCGATAGCGTAAATGTCGTTCGAGTAGAGACGATTTAGATCCAGGATTTTGTTGTACTTTGTCATCGCAAAAATGTTAATTCCATCCGTTTTGAGGTACATTTGGTCATTCTGGACGTACGTGATGGCACGACGAATGTTGGGAACCTGCGCATATAATAAAGTTAGTCTCATTACAAATCATTTGAAGTTGTAAATTTACCTCCCAAACAACAGTCCTTTCAGCGATTTCCCGTAGGATTTTGGTGAAGTCGGTATCCTTATACTTCATTCGCATATGGAAAGTCACGATACACCACCTATGGTCTTTCTTATCGTACACATAATCACTGATCAGTTCGCTCTGTCTCGTTACCAGCATCTTTTCCGTTTCCTCCACCAGCTTAGTATCGGACACATTCAGCGCTTCCCCGTCAATCATCTCTTCGCCGTTGTCGTCGAGCTTCTTCTCCACTGCACTATCATTTTCCGGTTTGTCCTCGGCCGTATTTAGCAATTCATCATCGTCATCGCCGTCCTCCTCCCCTACCTCATCGTCAGTATCGTAACCCACATCGTCACTTTTCTTTCCCTTCAATCGTGATTCCGTGGCATCGGCATCCCCTTCGTTTACACCAGCTTCTTCGTCTGAGCTGACTCCACCGTCGTCCTCCAATCGAGACATATCCGGTACCCGACTGTCCGCCAGCTCGTCGTTTTCGTTGGGTGAAACGCTCTTTTTAGCTGATGAATCTTGTTCGATGTCGATTCTAAAGAGAAAAGGTAATGCAGCAGAAACAACATTAATTGTGGCAGCCGAATTTTGAGTAGTTGTTGATATACTAAGTTCTATTTTAGATGAGATTACGTCTTTTCTATAGCGGAGTAGATAGGGTAGACGTGCCCTTATTCATCTCATTAGTCACGATGTCACACTATTTCGCTGATAACTCAGCCCTCATTGGTTGGATTGCTCTTAAATAGGCATCAACATCTTTGCTTCGTTCTTAAGAAGCAGATCAGTAAAAAATCTGGCTTGGAAAATGTAAAATACTCGCGTTACAGCGAAGCGAAAAGTCGAGTACAACGCACCTTTTTTCATCCTACCATTTGAGCTAATGCGTTGAATAGAGATAGCAGACACTGCTCTAACTAATGTGTTCAAATGGGTGGGATGAATAGAGGTGCTAAGATGAATTGGGGCACAGTAACCCTATTTAACAGGTCGAGTTACGAATTCGATCCACAAGTACGCCGATACCCAGTGATCTGTACGAGACTTTGTATTCACGAACCTCATACGTGATTGATACGATACACTACGCCACCCCCATTCCCATCGCGCTCACCAACCGAGCTGAATAGTAGGTATTCTGCCGAACAGTTCCTTTACCCCTTAACGAACGACCTTCGCAAACCAATCCGTTCAACAAATGTAATGCTTCGACCCCAAGCTGGAGCAACCCACAGGCGGCCAAAAGAGAGGTCATCCTTCACCCAATACTCAGTAGGATACATAGGATCATCTGCAGTTCTGAAGAAACAAAACTATTAGAAGAGTTAGACACGTGCTCATTTTACCACTAATTTCCTTATACAGCTGGACCGTGTGGGGCTTACATGTTTTGGATTTTCAATGTTTTTTGGATTCATTCTGATTACGATGTACTCAGATAGTCCCCGGCGGCGAACTCACCCTACTCCGACTGAGAGCTCCATGACGGAGGAATTTCTCCCGATATCGAGACCCGCTTTCTTGAGCTATTAAGCTTTATCGAGATCTACTCGGATACTATCCGGCGGTGAAACTACCCTACTCCGACTGAGAGTTCTCAGACGAAGGAATTTCACTCGACACCGGTGTCTATGTCGTGAGCCAATTAGCTCCCAGCCAATTAGAATCTACCCTACTGTGAATCCCTCGGTGGTAGATTTCTCCTGATACCGATGTTCGTTTCCGTGAGCCATTTAGCTCCCACTTCGACCCGATCTACTGGATCTAGTCCCCGGCGGTGGACCTAGCCTACTGAACGGGCCAGCCAGTAGGTGCTGAGGTCTGTCCAGCGATTCCGGATGGAGCGTAGCTTCCGGTTCACTGGTGCCCCAAGACCCATTGTTAGCTATTCGACGCGTTTTACTCGCTCTAATCCTCGGCCGTGGATCTAGGTCACTCACGAGCTACCCAGTAGGATGCCGAGTTCGGTCTGACGATACCGGCGAAGCCTGACGTCCAGTTCACTGGCGCCCCGATGACCCGAACCCGGTGCTATCTCACGCACTACTTAATTGGTCCCCGACGGTGGACCGTATCTAGGGCCCTATTCTCACAGTCACCTCGCCTAGTGACTAGAGAAAAATTTCCTTCTAGTCACCAAGTGACGTGAGGATAGCGCCCCTATACTAACGGTGCAATTTCTCCCGAGACCAGATTTGTAGTTTAACGGTGGATTTCTAGCCGGTAGTGCTACTTTGTTGGTCCCTTCGCCACTTACTCTGCAGGTCAGAGAGTACACTCGTAACTACTCTGTTGACGTCATCTCAAATATGCTCGTGGTGTCATATCTCTTCGATGATAGTTTCAACTATCACACCAGAACTTCATTGAACTTAGGCCATTCGAAGACGACATTCCCCGGTGTCTCTTGCACGTCCATGTCCGGGCAAAGGGGCGACGAAGCTTCTCCAAACCGATGCAGGTACTTCTGGGACGATCCATGACAGGAAAAAACTGCATCAAATGGAAGTTCACCTCTCCATGCTTCCTATGCACCCCAGAAGACACATTTGTCTCACTCTTGGTGCTACTTAGCCAACGAATCAGCTCGCACCAGTCTCCTTGTAATACGTGCATTTCTCCGCTGGTAGCATTCCACGTCCTCAGCCAGGGTAATGCAGATGGGAATCATCTCAGCATTGTGATTAGGCGAAATGTGCTTGTCTGGTTCCACTTTGAGTTCAGTGCAGCAGCCCAAACCAGTACTCCATACCTCAGTCTTGGGGATGACACACGCCTGGAGACGTTTCGTGCTTCTCCGTTATTCAGCATGATCCTTGCCAGTCCGTTAGACGTCCTCGCAGCCTTCTAACATACATAGTCGGCATGGCTGTTGTAATTTAACCGATCGTTGAACATCACACTCAGTTGCTTCAGCACACGCAGCGATGAGTTGGATTGTCCCCTGACGCTGACCACGACACGCTGAATTCTGTTACGGTTGCTGACCAGCACTATCTCCGTTTTGCGGTGAGCTAGCTGTAACTTGACGTCATCCATCCAGGTTTCAACTCTGCCTATTGTCTCTGCCGTCAACAACTCCATTTACTCGAGGGTCTCGCCGGTTATCGCCAGGAAAACATTATCTGCAAAGCCGACGATCCCAACTGCCCCTGTCCAGTTCCAGTATTAACGCTCCGTCGTACAATACATTCCAGAGCGTTGGGCTCAGTATGGAGATCTGAGATATTCCCGCCGTGATCCTAAACTACCTCTCCCCCTGTTCGTTTCGTAGACCAGTACTCGGTTCTGAAAGTAACTTTTCAGAACTTTGCAAAGATACTCCGGAACCTGCATTCTGTGCAGCGCAATGGCGATCACCACCCAGCTAGCACTGTTGAACGCGTTCTTCACGTCGATCGTTACCACGGTGCAGTAGCGATTACCCCTTCTCTTTCGCTTTGATGCTTTCTCCGCGCTCGCGATGACTGTGCGGATGGCGTCCACCGTCGAGATCACTTTCCGGAATCCGAGCTGCTGGTGCAATAGCCCGTTCTCACTTTTAGCGTGGGTCGTCAGCCTATTGAGCATGGTCCTTTCCAGGAGCTTACTAAGAGTATCCAGAAGGCATATAGGCCGATACGATGCTGGATCTCCTGGTGGTTTCCCTGATTTTGGAAGTAATACGAGCTTCTGGATCTTCCGGGAAGTAGCATTCATCCAGGCATTTCTGTAGAACTGTCTCGAACATGCCCGGAAACGTCAGGATCACGGTCTTCAGTGCCACGTCCACTTCTCTGCACAGCTCCTTGTACCATGTGGACTTACTAAGCACTATCTCGTGTTTAAAAGCGGTTCTAGCCGGCCGGAATGTCACCTTACACTCTCCTCCGACTGCTTCAGATCTTGCCCCCCGAACGCGTCTTCCGGCTTTCAGGCAGGCAGTACGGAGGATGCCGAGCCTTTCGTTCCACCAATACGCCAGACGCCGGCAGTTCCTCGGCTCCATTTCCTTCGGCATTGATACGTCACACACCCTCTCTAATGTTTCCGACAGCTCATCGGCATTCGAAATTGGAGAGAGGCTGTCAGCAAGTAGTGCTTCCACGAAAAAGTCCTGGTAGAACCCCTTGATTTTCCTCTTCCGCTCGCGAGTCCTAACTCTCCGCCTAACAATGTAATTCCACCGACCAATGGTATAGTGGATCGCCTGGTAATCGTCATGTACTGCTCACTAACTCTACTGGATTCCCAGTCATCTTTACGGGATGTGGTAGCGGAACCTTCATTGCACAGCTTTATATTCAGCTTCGCCAGGGTTTTTAACAGGCTGTAACCTCTTGTGTTGGTCAGCTTGCTACCCCACTCCACGGCTCAATCGTTAAAGTGTCCTATAACAACTGGCCTTCATCCGACTAACAAGTCGGTTAGTGCGTCCAGTTTTCACGCCTTCGTGTGTGCTATCCACCACTTCTTAGACAGGGAAACTGCCCATCACTTGGATTACCGCCATCCCTGCACTATCCACCACCTAGTTACCGTTATCGGGAGGAATACGATACGGTTTTGCAATAATTGCAACGTCGCGTTTCTGTTGTTGACTGCCGCAACAGTTGCTGTGCAATGTCGCAATGATTGAGATTATGCTGGCTTATCTCCATCATCATTGGTCTGCCTTCGCCTTTTTGTATTTTGGGTATAAGATGCCTCCCGACATGTGGTCTTTTCCGCCCTAATTTGTGCAGAGCAAGCACTTCGGTTGCTTTGTGCAGTCTCTCGTAACATTTTCTGCACAGATCGGAGCTGTCCGGGCCTCTATAGTTTCTTGCCTGACGGCCGAACCCCAGGACCATGAAACACCTCTCCGTTTGTTTAGTGATTTTGATCTTATCGGTCGACATAAGCTGGTTGACTGTGTGCTACTGTACGCCTATACCTCTTCGGCCGCACAGTGGCTGGAGGCTGGCCAAAACCTCAAAAATTTATTTCTGAAATATTGTTATTTTATATTTTTCCTGAATTTCTCATGTATTGAATGACGTATATTCAAAATTTTATGATCATTTGGATAAGAACACAATTTTTAACATGAGTGTTAACGTAGCAAAGTCCAGACTTTTTAATGATTTTCATTTCCGAAACCACCATTGCTCTGCTCACTTTGGTCCGATTTTAGCACAACTAGTTTCATTGTGTAGAGGAACGAAAGAACTTGATTAGTTGATAAATTAAGTTTGGTAAATTTGCTTGGAACTATGACTTTTTAGTTCAAACAAATACAAATTAAATACGCCAAGGTCTCATACAAACGGGTCATCATTTTTTGGCACACCGAAAAAACAAATTATAGTACCCAATTGCTCGGTTTCGTAGTGACAGGTTAGAAATGTCGAAATAAATTGAAACTGGCAACGCTACATGATCGAAGTATGCTGTTTTTTCATCATAACAAACTCTGACAAGATGAAACCAAAAAGTTTCACCATTTACTGCAGTTCTCGCCATTTTCTTGCAACCGTGCCGAATTATAAAAGGATAGCATTACGTGAACTGGAAAACTTTTTATATATCAAGTAGGTGTTTAGTTGCCAAAATGTACCTAAATGCTTTTAATTCATAAATTCTAAGTCGACAGTGTAGCAAAAATACAGATGCCGGAATTATAACAATCACTAAAGATAAACAAAAAATGATCACATCTCGTTGAGAACTATGGTTCACAAGGCTGGTAAGTCGTCTCATGGAAGTGTGTGGAGATGCAATAGATTTGTTCCCAGGTTTGTCCTAGTATACACTTCTTGATCCTAGTTTCTTCGGAGTAAACAAGAGCGAAACGAATACTCCTTTTCATTCCAGTTTGCTGCCGTTTACCCAAAGAACTCGTACCATGTTCAGCCAACGGACCAACAACATGCTCAATGAAAATATACGCCTCAAGTTACCTTAGTTGTGAATGACCCATTACTCTATGCGTATGAATTTAACAGGAATTCGTGTTGAGCACACAAAAAAATACAAAAAACACCTTGAATTCTGTGTGAAGATAAGCACAGAGCGTAAGGAAAATCCAGAGTGAAAGTTGATTCCTGGAATATCAACGTGTTTCCGATCGATGATTACGCACAGTGAAACTTAAGTATATGCCGAATTTATCTGTTTGTATTATTTCAAAGAGGTAGGTGCGTTGGCTCAATGTTTCATCAACTAACAAGTTTTTTTTGTAGCTTTAAATTCAAAACAGATGTAAACTGCGTTGACACCAGATGGCATGCGAAGGTGTAGAAGAACTGCTTAGGCATGGCTCTTGGTCACTAGCAGCAACATTTTAGACTAACATCAATTAGAAATGAATTGAAGACAAATGGCCAATTGAGGTATTAAGGCTTCGGATCTGATCAGCAAACGGGTGACGTTTCCGTGATTCGCCTGATCCCGGAGATTGTGTGTGTACATACTGTGTTGCTACATACGACTATTGATTCTGTACCTTGCTGGAAGAAGCTCAACCTCGTGTTGAAGTAAAAGGCATTAGGTTTGTTCTAGTACACGGATGTTGTCCCGGGAAGAAAAAATGAACCCCATCGGCATAAAATACGGTATACGGGCAATCTGGAATCATTATCAAAATTTTCGTCGTTTTAATATTATACAAAGCAATGTTCTTGCTAAATATTACAAAAATGGTACACCAGTCTAGCTGACACCCTTGACAGTCCCATCCGATGTACACATAAACTCAGTAATCGTGATGAGAAGCGTTTTAACCCGTACAAACGAATAGTCATACACTCAACAGCAGAACTTGTGCTGCGTTGACGTTTAGTGTGAAGAAACATCCACGACTTTTATAGAGTTCCAGCACAATTACACCAACGAGAAGCCCGAACGAACGATTCCGAGTAGCATCCACAGCTAGTACTGTAACCTTCCTCCAGTGGGCAAATCACAAACAGTACAATGCACAGTGGTCCAGATCGCTAATTTAGGAGGAATTTTTACTTTCTGACAAACCTGTATAATTTAGCCGTATCATGTCTTAGGATGAATTTGTGTACTTTAGAAGATGCTTCTTTTTATTGGAATAGTTATTAGGGTGGTTCTAATTTATCTAAAATACGAAAATAAACTTTTTACTGATGAAAGATAGAGCTCCACAGTCTTCCACAAAGTTGTAAAGTAACTTATTTTGAATAAATTTGTTGAACATATTAAAGCTCTATCTCTTTTAGTTTTTGTTATACAAGAAATTTAAAAAAAAAGATTAGGGTGTTCCTGAAAAAAACGTTTTTTTAGTATAACTTTCGTATCTTTTACTTTTTGTTAACACAACCTTTGAACAGCTTATTGAAAACTTCAAGCCGAGTATTTTTCTCCAAGACACCGAAGGTCTAACTTTTTTCTTTAAAAAGTTATGGACACTTTTCGTTAAAAAAATAGCCTATTTCAAGGCTCAATATCGCTGATGCGGGCACCTAAAATTGAATTCTGTTTCCACCACATGAAAGACCATACTTATTAGTATATTTGAGCAAAAATTGGCGAATACGATATTTTTTTAAAATTTGCAATTTAGATTTAAAGTTTGTAGTTTTGCAGGTTCAACGCATTAAAGCATTTACACACATATCGTTGTATTATGAAAAAAGCCACTTTCAAATATCATTCTCTCATCGCAGCAAACTTTGCATAAGTGAAACGACTGTCAAAAAAGGTTTCTGATTTTATTCGTTTTAAATAAAACTAGTAAATATGGATATTAGTCGAAGAGAGTTGGCGAATTTGCTTATTGCTGGTAAAAAGACAGATGAACTGCTTAAGTTCATTACAAGTAGTAATCCAAATGTAAAATTGAGACTTGTTAATGTTCGAAAGAAATTTTATATTTTGTTAAAACAACCTTTGAACAGCTTTTAGAAAACTTCAATCCACGTTTTTTCATAACTCTGAAAGTCTAACTTTATACTTTCAAAAGTTATGGAAACTTTTCGCTCATAAATAGCCCTTTTTCAAATGTCATTATCTCTGATTGGGGCAAATAAAAGTAAGTTCGGATTGAACCATAGAAAAGAACATACTTTTAAGTATATTTGAGCAAAAATTGGAAAATATTATTTTTTTAAGCATGTAATTTTAAATTTACTAACCAAAGTTTTAAATTTTATCGCATAGCGACATAAAAGAAATTGCCTAAAGCCTTTGTATTTCCTTTTCTGTTTTGCTTACATATCAACAATACAGAATGTGTTCATTAAAAATAATTTGGCTATGACAACAATTTATGATTTATATAAGGAGAATTTATTCAATGCCAATTAATTCAAAAGTAGATGCATTGCATTTTCAGGTATATCCAGCGGTGCTCGTTGAATTCGACGTTTACATTTAAGAGAAATTATAGGATCTGATGAAACAAGAAGTCTCTTGAAAACGTTATCAAGATTGACGAGTCGATCGAATTTGCGTGCGTGGAATTCTCGGAATCTGCGAATACTTTTATTCCTGGTTTCTTGAACTTCTTCACTGCACATACCTACTGGCAGCATATTATGTTGAATAATGCTTGTAATTGTTGTCATAGCCAAATTATTTTTAATGAACACATTCAGTATTGTTGATATGTAAGCAAAACAGAAAAGGAAATACAAAGGCTTTAGGCAATTTCTTTTATGTCGCTATGCGATAAAATTTAAAACTTTGGTTAGTAAATTTAAAATTACATGCTTAAAAAAAATAATATTTTCCAATTTTTGCTCAAATATACTTAAAAGTATGTTCTTTTCTATGGTTCAATCCGAACTTACTTTTATTTGCCCCAATCAGAGATAATGACATTTGAAAAAGGGCTATTTATGAGCGAAAAGTTTCCATAACTTTTGAAAGTATAAAGTTAGACTTTCAGAGTTATGAAAAAACGTGGATTGAAGTTTTCTAAAAGCTGTTCAAAGGTTGTTTTAACAAAATATAAAATTTCTTTCGAACATTAACAAGTCTCAATTTTACATTTGGATTACTACTTGTAATGAACTTAAGCAGTTCATCTGTCTTTTTACCAGCAATAAGCAAATTCGCCAACTCTCTTCGACTAATATCCATATTTACTAGTTTTATTTAAAACGAATAAAATCAGAAACCTTTTTTGACAGTCGTTTCACTTATGCAAAGTTTGCTGCGATGAGAGAATGATATTTGAAAGTGGCTTTTTTCATAATACAACGATATGTGTGTAAATGCTTTAATGCGTTGAACCTGCAAAACTACAAACTTTAAATCTAAATTGCAAATTTTAAAAAAATATCGCATTCGCCAATTTTTGCTCAAATATACTAATAAGTATGGTCTTTCATGTGGTGGAAACAGAATTCAATTTTAGGTGCCCGCATCAGCGATATTGAGCCTTGAAATAGGCTATTTTTTTAACGAAAAGTGTCCATAACTTTTTAAAGAAAAAAGTTAGACCTTCGGTGTCTTGGAGAAAAATACTCGGCTTGAAGTTTTCAATAAGCTGTTCAAAGGTTGTGTTAACAAAAAGTAAAAGATACGAAAGTTATACTAAAAAAACGTTTTTTTCAGGAACACCCTAATCTTTTTTTTTAAATTTCTTGTATAACAAAAACTAAAAGAGATAGAGCTTTAATATGTTCAACAAATTTATTCAAAATAAGTTACTTTACAACTTTGTGGAAGACTGTGGAGCTCTATCTTTCATCAGTAAAAAGTTTATTTTCGTATTTTAGATAAATTAGAACCACCCTAATAACTATTCCAATAAAAAGAAGCATCTTCTAAAGTACACAAATTCATCCTAAGACATGATACGGCTAAATTATACAGGTTTGTCAGAAAGTAAAAATTCCTCCTAAATTAGCGATCTGGACCACTGTGCAATGTGATACCATCGTCGACGAACTAGCACTAGAATAGTGAACTCGCCAGAATCTTGTCGTTTTTCATTGAAATACACTGGGGCGGTGAATTGCACTGGTTTTGCACATTCTAGCAGAAGTGGGAATGAAACACGTCTATTGGCCTGCTCTTCAGCTAGAAAAAGCAACATCAGTGCAATCCACTGCTCCGGGGTTTTTCATTGAAAAATCCCATTAGCATCATTAACCCTCCGGCACTCGCGCGAATGGCTCCCCGAATGAGCAGCCGCTGGTGCTGAAAGAAGATTTCGCTAGTTTTGGAAGGTATTGCACAAAATACAACGGCGCGAGTGCCGGAGGGTTAAGGCTAGTATTGTAGCGAATAATTCGAAAGCAGCAGCACTGCTAACAGAACACAAGAAAAACCATTTAATTGATTAGAATCAGAAAATTTTGTTTATTACGATCATTTCTCACTTTCTAGCAAAACCCCCATTCAACAAAAAGAAAAAATATCAATAAAGCAGCTATATTTTCTAATAGCATTTTCGATTGATGTCTACCGGTGTAGTGGAGTGCACTGATTTTGCACTTTCTAGCGGAACGCCAATAGAACATACCCAATTTTCTAAACTTCTGCTAGAAAGTGAAAAAATTGTGCAAAACCAGTGCACTCCACTACATTAGTGTCAATCAACCCATAAATGATTTCTGGCGCTATAGGTTCTAGGACGAAATTCTGCCGGCATCGGTTGTTGCACTTGAGCCGGTATGCTGGCTGGAACTAGCCGGAATTCTAATTCGAATTCTGGCAGATTTTTTTTTCATTTAGTCGGAATCCGATTCCATTCTAGCCGGATTGATTTGATTGAGGAATTAGTTGCGTAAACTATTATTTGGCATGATTTTCTTATCCCCACACATATTGCTTTCGTTATACATAACTACGCTGAATCCCTCTGAATATTCAGTAATTCAGCGTCTTTAGTTATACATACTGAGATTAATCCTAGTTTCAATGATGTGTAATTTAAGCAGGTCTGATTGACAGTTAAAACTGAAGCGGAGGAGTTATTTTGCTAAATAAACCGTTTTGAATATACCCAGGTAACCAATAAGCATGCTGAATGCATCTTAACGGCTGCTTGATAAGCGCTTAAGTCATATTAAATGCTATTTAAAAGTCGTTTTTGGTAAAATATACGGCCAAGTTACTGCTGTGCCATCAAAATGCTTTTTTACTACTGTTGTGCATTCAGAATGCTGCTTACTGGCAGTTGGGTAATTTTCATTATTTACTAACACTTTATACTGTTATTACAATCAATGAGTATCTTTTTGGAAGTTCTAGTAATGATTGGTAAGATGCACAATCCTTTTCGATATCTTTCAAATTGGATTTTGTAGTCCTTGTTTCGGTACTAGGCAGAATGTTTTCGCCCGTTATTACCTGGGGATACTACCCACATTGATTAACCCTCCGGAAGTCGCGCATATGGCCCACTGAACGAACAGCAGCTGATGCCCTAAGACGATTTCGTTAGTTGTACAGAGCAGCGTGCACTCAGTGTACTAGCGCGACTGCCGGAAGATTAAATAATTATGCGTAGCTTTTAATCAAGACTTGCTGACAGTGCTCGCGAGCAATACCAATGCATCGTTGTCGTCAGCCCTATATGACCGCGACGTATAGCAAGCCTTCTATTAGACCGACCGGAGTTTGGTCTATAATTGATTTGAAAATTTTATACCCTCACCAAGCCGGTTGAACACCCGACCTAATGGTGAAATGTTTTCGCATTCTTAGGGCAAAATTGATACAGTATAGGCCTCCAAATTATCCGTGCGAAGGCCATGATATCCAGACCCGTGGGGGCAGCAATGTTTTGGATACAATTTCCTCTCAAAAACAAATTGAATATCCTTCTTCTGTCGATGATTGTATATGGAAGCGGATCCGTCCTTTGCTGCATTGTCTAATTATTTTTCACAAAAAGTACCTAAGCAAAGCGAAGTTAGACATTTCCGCAACGCAGTCCAGGCCTTATTACTTGGAGCAAATGTAAGTTATTAGTTATTGTCACATTTTCGCTCGGATTCGGTTTATTTAGGATAAAATACACCGTTTTGGCAAAAAACCGTATTAAAATTGTACTTCTATCACTAAAGTCTCTAAACTAGACAATTACCGACCGTACAACTGGTATCCAAAATATTAATTCCTGGTCCGACGATTTAGACGAAATCAAAAACGCAATCGAAATTAAATGTCATTAATTTTCAAACATAACAACAAAGCAAAAGCTGTGTTGCTAGTTTGGCACTATTTCATCAAAGTATGCTGTCAATTTGACAGTGTACCTTTATCGATGTACCTGGGTTATAAAATGTGTCCATGAAAAATCATCAGAGCATTCCGTATTAACATATTTGTATTTGGTTCAAATATGTTTGAGGTGGTCAGATCACAAATACTTTTTTCACTAATGTATTCTGTACAAATTTCGGAATCATTTCAGAACGGTCACATAGAATACATTCTATGGGAAATAACCTCTACTTTTCGAATATCATGGTCTCGTTCTGCGCCTAGGTGCGTAAAAAGGTTTAAGGAGATTTTGAAACTTTGTTGCTGATATGGAGGTGCATGGTGTTTTGTGTAAAATAGTTAAACAATCTACAGTAAACCAACATGTTATACAATGGGTTTAAATTAGTGTTCTTCATTTTTTATGATATTGTTGTCACTGGTGAACAGTAACGGAAAATCTATCATGAAAACGGGATCATAGTTATAAGAAAGGTTCAATGACACTGTATGGAAAAATACATTTAATATTTTTCGACTTTTGGCATCAAAAATGAGCTCAGCACCTCAAAATTAGCTTAAATTGTGATTTTCAGCCAAATTAGGTAACATTTGAGGTTTTGTCCGACTTTTGTTTGAAGACCCGCCACTGTGGGCCGCGGCAGAAGGTCCACTTCTTTACGTCCTTTTGTTTCTGTTTTTCCTCCTCTTTTCTACGGTTCGCCATCTCCATTGGCCGGCTGTTTCGTTGTCTTCTTCGACCTTCTTGGGCTTGTTCGGTTCCTCCTCCTCTCCTTGTGTTTCTCTTACTAGAGATGGTCGGTTTCAATTTTTTCGAACCCGACCCGAACCCGAGAGCATGAAAATTTAACAACCCGAACCCGACTCGAGCCCGAAATTATAAAATTTGAAAAGCCCGAACCCGACCCGAGCCCGAAAATTTTAAAACTTAAAAACCCGAACCCAACCCGTACCCGAAAATGAAAATTTTGTAAATCCCGAACCCGACCCGAACCCGAAAATTTAAAATTTGAGAAGCCCGATCCGAATCCAACTTGCTAATATGGAAAATCAACCAAAGATCTCGAAGATTTTTAATTCCAGGCACCCGAGCTGGACCCTAGGCTCATCTAAGAATAGTAGAATCATTCGAATCTGAAGTAGCACCATACATATTGAGTTATATCTGCATATGACAAAACAAATCACTGCCGAGTAGAATCCGGTTTTATATTTACTATTATTGAACGTCGAATTTGTAATGTTCTGAGAAACTTATAAATTGTCGATATCTTGACCGGAAATAAAGTTAAATCGGCGGCTAACTCATGGAGAAACAGAAGGCTTAATGGTCACAGTTTCCAACAACCTTGCCCGTCGTAATTAACCGAAATTTCTATCAGAAACCATTCCTGCAAGGCAGTTTCATATAATTTGTTACATGTATTAAATTAAGCTATGGCAATTGGCAATTCGTATCCGACAGTTTACATGACGACACCCACGTTACTGGTTGGAACGATCAAACCTGTATCGAAGGGTATCAATCAAGATTTTCTGAAGTGTTCTTGATGTCCCATCATCATCGTTGGGACGATCTATGATTGGGTATCTAAGTTATTTTATTACACGGTAAGCGCGCCAATAGAGATGCTTCGACATCTTTAATGGAGCTCTCGGAACGACTTCAAACTTTTAAAAATTCGTTAATGGCTTCAACAGAACACACAAAATTTTTGCAATCAATTCCTTAAGTTTGTGGAAATTCATGTATTTTCATGAAGGAATCCGGATCATGCAACATCTCAGCTCGGGAAAAATCTGACTGAAAGTGCTTGTTTCATATATGTACCACTGATTTGATAACGGTGCTATTATACCATCACCATATGAGTGTCATGAACAACGAAACCTGGCGGAAATGAAGCTAGGTTTAGGTCTGATGGAACAAAAACAATCTATAGAGAATAAATTTGTCCTAAACTACCTGTTTAAAAAAAAAAAATAATGTGCCCTTTTTAAATTTGAGCCGCCATAATGACACCAAAGTACCACCAAATTTGTGAGTTCAAATCCTTGTTTTCCGTTACAGTTTATTTTAATTGCAAGCAATCTTTATCATAAACCAATTTGATTATTAAACTTCCGTTAAAGAAGGTACAACCTATTTGTTTCATTTGACCAACTTAACAGTGCTCACTTAAAGTTTGTTTGGGGTATAAATGTACCCCAAAAAACCGTTTGCGTTAGTCTTTTGTCATGTGTACATAATTTAAAAAATTTTTTTTTCTTTTTTTAAAGCAAAATATCGATACATAGTAAGCGAGAAACTTGTGTAAAATTGTATTAGTACAATGCACCGGCTCTACCTGTTCCTTCGACGCCTTCCTGTTTCATCTCCGTTACTGCATATTGCTGTATTTTTGACGTTTGTATTGGCGTTTGGTTTTCAAAAAAGCATTGGAATAAATATACTTTTTGACCGGTTTTTGGAAAAAAAATGTTCAAAAGGTAATTTAATAAGCTTTACAACGACGTATAAATGGTCAAAATCGATTTGAAACTACCGGAGTTATAACAATATGAAGAAAAAAAAATATTGACGTATTTTAAAGGCTTGTTGTATAAAAAATGAAATATTACATAATTAAATAGTAAAAATACGAATATTTTTAAACAGGTTACTTTTCGAATGATTTTAGAATAAAACTATCTAATTTACTTATAAATTTAATAAAAATTAGACATATTAGAGCGATTTTAGTTCTGGGGTACGAATGTACCCCATAAATCCGTTTACGTAGAGAAAAAGTCGCCGCGGCCTAAGTATCGGTTTTAAAGTACCTGTCGAAATTTATATTCCATTATAGAAAGTTGAACCGATATTTTCCGATAAATTCCTCTTGACTTGGTTTATTACTAATTATCATGAAAAATAAATCGCAAAGAGATTTTAGATGTGAAACACGTGTTGTTGAATGCTCTCTCATGAATGTTCCTTTAATAAATTAAATAATTCAGGCAGCTTGCGAATCTGAAGAAACGAAATTTTATGCAAGAATGAAAAAATACAATATTTGAGCACCAGAAAATACGACGAATTCTAGCAATTCAGAGGTGCTAACATTTTGTACGGTTATATGTGTCATCCATTCGTATCATGAAGTATAATTCACTACTACAAAAATGTTTTGTGTATAGACGCAAACAGTGTCGTGAAATGGCTGGGTTTTGTTCAAAACCCGACACTGACCCGACCCCAATAATTTGAAATTTAAAAAACCCGAACCCGACCCGAGCCCGAAAGTTCAAAATTTCAAAAACCCGGACCCGACCCGAACCCGAGAATTTCAAATTTGAAAACCCGGAACCCAAACCGAACCCGAGAAACTTAAATTTACAGAACCCGAACCCGACCCGAAACCCGTCGGGTTCGAGTCGGGTCCGGGTTTCGGGCCCAAAAACCCGAACCCCGGGAATTCCAGTGTCTTTTCGACGTTTGCAGCTCTCGCCACTAACACCAGCTATTCTATTTTTTGCCTCAGCTTCGTCACTTTAGAGCAGCTCAGACTGCTAGGCTTCTTTGGTAATGTTTGGTTGGGCGTGCCCACTGAAACCCTAGGTTTTCCATTGTTTTGTCGCCATTCGTGCTCACAATGGCTTCCTTCGGTTGCTTTCACTGCTGCTGCTGTTGTGGTTGCATTTGCTGTTGCTTTTGGTTGTTTTGCTGATCGGGGACTTCGCTGTCCCACCTTTGGCGATCGGGTTCACCACACTTGCTCCGTTAGAATTTTTGTTTATTGTTGTCTTTTTCCGTACTTTTAGGATCCTAACTTCAAGCTAACGTAATAAGTAGTCGCCTCTATATGATCCCATGGTAACCTTTGCAACCATTGAGGTAGCATGCGAGGGTTGACGAGGGCCTCTATGGGGTACCGTGCTCCGAGCCGTATCGGCGCTAGTCTGCCTCTTGTTGTAGTATGGTCATGACAGCTCGCAACCATATTTTCTTCCACTCAAATCAATAAGATCACTCAATGGATTGCTTCGTTTAGTTGCTTACTCTCGATCTTTAGAGAAATTCGACCAAATTCCATCCTTTCCAACTGACTTGCAGTTGTTCAGCCTTTCGTACTTCGTCTAGCGCCGGTGGTCTACAGCTTGTTTATCAAAGTCCATGTCGCTAGCCCTAAACAAGAAACACTACTTGTGAACACACTAAACGACTCCCAACTTACGATGTCTCATAAGGGAAGAAGTTCAGTTTGCTGATGAGACATCGATCGAAATTCGTTTTAAATTACATTAAAATTACGTAAGTCCAGGAGTTTGATCAATCAATTTCACTATTTATACTATGATTTTAACGGAAAAAAGTAATACTTACAGCACGTTCATGCTCTTAGCCGATCGGAAGATATATTGAAACATCTTTTTGAAAAATTGTCTCGACATGCAGTGCAGAATTTCCTTCGGACTAACCCGATAATCGTGCGAGTAGGCGTCCTGGGATAGAAAGTTGAACCGCACCACGTGTTGCATTCCACGAGAAGGTTTCAACACCAGACGGGATTTAACTTTGATATCTGCGGAAAAAGCAATTTCAGTTAGACTTTATTTTAGGTAGACTCGCAAACAGAAAGTAGTTACCTTCCAGCACGTCCGCCACCGTTACCCGATTCAGCGTCTGCCGCATCCTCTCGGCGATAGCTTCCAGCTTCCGGGCACTTCGATGCGGCCGGAACGGGATCTCCATCGAAGGGGTCTTGATGCGTTGTGATGCAAGCATAAGAATCTCGCGAAGACGAGGAATACCAAGTGTGACGTTCATTTCACCTCGACCGGCAAAATGAAACGTGTTCAGTGTCATCTGCGTCGAAGGTTCACCGATGGATTGTGCCGCCAGGATACCGACCGGTTCACCGGGGGCAGCGAGAGCGTTACTGTTTTTTATTTTAACCAGTTCGCTCATGTCGTGAATGGGTTTCTGGGATGTGGCGTACGCTTTGACTAGATCTTCCAGGTGTTCGGTAAGGGCCCCGAAACAACTGTCCGGTCGGAAGACAGAGTATGTTGGATCTGGACAGGGAGCATAGCTGCGGTGGTATTTTGATTTCTCTTCCGGATCGGTTTTTGTCCATTTTTTGATGATTTTTTCGGTGAGTCGAAGACGACCAGTTTTGGGCTTCAGTTGGTCAGGGTTGGACGTTTTAGCATATACCGCTTCCTTGACATCCGAAGAAAATTTGCTGAATGCGGACACTCGTCGTTTCTGAAGCTTGGGTCCATTCCTTTTGCACCAAGTTTTCATCCTTTTGACGTGAGCTTTGATCCGGTCGTTCAACTCGTCATCATTTGCCAACATTTCCACCAGTTCCGGTTGGACGATGACATCCCGATTGAGGTCCAAGAAATTAAGTTGCTTGGAATTTTCAATAAACTGAGCCTTGGAAATGTCCATCCCGTCCTCACCGTACATGAACTGCACCACACTGTTGTCACTGTCCCGAACGGTCATGTCGTAATTCACATTGAGTCCCTCCAAATGTTTCACCAGGCAGCGCTGAAGATAACCGGAGCGACTGGTTTTGACAGCCGTATCGATGAGACCTTCACGTCCGGCCATACAGTGGAAGAAAAAATCCTGTGGCTGAATTCCCGTCATGAACCGTCCATCGATGAAGCCGCCTGATTTGGGAGAAGTTTCAAAACTAGCAAAACTTGGCAATGACTTCCCGGAGATCATCAATGGAGGTCGCTTTCCTTCCAGTTCGATCTGTCCAAGCAAGCAGGAAATCTGCATGGTGTTGACCGTGGAACCTTTCGCTCCCGACTGAACCATCAATTGTAGGTTATTATCGGGGAATTTGGTGATCAATCCTCCGGGCACACAAGCCTCATTGATCTGGTTGGTGTAGGTGTCCAGTGCAGATTTGTACTTGCGATCGAGAATCGCACGAAACTTGGGATTTCTGGCGTATGCTTCGGTCATTTTGGCATTTAGTTCTTCTTCGGATACATCCGGTGGAAGATCTAGAGCGGAAGCAGCGGTAGCGTGCCCAACAGTTCGACAGTTTTTAATGATTTTGGCTCTCTTCTTGTCCGCCTGTTTCTGAACTAGAATATCTTGAACGCCTAGGGTGAAACCTTCCCACTGAAGATAGTATGTGAATAATCGGGACAGCGAGGAGAGAAGCAAGGTAGAGCAGTTCCCTCCATACAGTTCATACATGCAGTGAATTAAACCGTATGGCGTTGCACCGAAGTGGTTCTTATCCAGGATTCCAACCAGTAGTTCCCCGTTACGGATAAAAACCTCCGTCTCAGACATCTCGTTCCCAACGATAGGACTTCCACCGGCAAGCCATTCCCGTGCTGGTTGTGTCTGCCAATGTTTGCAACCGAGTTTGGCCGTTCCTATCATATTGATATGGGGCATATTTTTCGGTATGATGTTCTTAACGATAGTGGAAATAATCTGCTTTCCAGACCAGAGAATCGCTGGCTTCAGGATTGTTGGCGGAAGTAAATCAATATCGCCCCGGTGACTACTCAATGCCTGGAACACCAACTGTTGGTAATCGTATCGGTTGAAAAACTTTCCTCTAATGAACAATTTCACGGCAGAAACAATATGATCCTGGATCAACCCTCCAAGTGGAGTACCATCCTTTGGAACCAGATATTGGTGCGGTACGGCTACAATGTTGTATGCCTCGCTGCGCGATAATTCATCCTGTGGAAAATGGGCGTTCATTTCATCACCATCGAAATCAGCGTTGTAGGATTTACAGTTCGAATAATGCAGTCGAAAGATCTTCTCGCCACTCAAGATTTTAGCTTTATGTGCCATGATACTCGGACGATGCAGTGTTGGTTGCCGGTTCAGCAACAAAACATCTCCATTCAGCAAGTGACGATGGACTATCTTAACACCCTGCTGGTTTGAGCTGTGCGGTGTCAGCAAAGTCTTCGCCATCGACTGTCTCTGAGTGACGTTGATCGAGGAGATTTTACTAATTTGACCGTTTGAATCTTCGATCATGTTTGCCCCCGGATATACATCCGGCCCATTCAGTACCATCTTCCGCAGTTCGGTTACGTTCCACGATGTCACCGGCACCGGATAGGTTAGCTTCTGCGCAAAAGTTACCGGGATTCCAAGCTCATCAACACCAATATTCGGATCTGGTGTAATGACCGTTCGTGCTGCATAATTTACTCGTTTACCCATCATATGCATCCGCACGAGACCTTCCTTCTTTTCGATAATTTGCTTCAAACCACAACCACGAGCTTTTCCCTTTTCCTGTGCCATGTTGATATCCAAAGATTGGTCTACAAATCCTTGGAGTTCAATCCAAGCATGGTACAACTTATCGAACGCACTATCGCCTTTAGCCGCATCGTAAACCTTCTTCATCTCAACTTCGATCGCGGTTTTGCCTACCTCATCACTATCTTCCTGTTTGGTTAGAACCAGAATCGCCCTAAGCGCAGAGTTTGCCATCAGAATATTCCTTAGGATCGAGGTCTGCGGGTGTTCCAGGATTTCCATACCTTCGACCCGTCTTACCGGTCTTACCAAGGGCGGCTGCACCGGAATCACATCCATAAAGAACAAATCGACCGGATGTTTCATCGAGTGGGAACCATTAGCGAGAATCGGAAACAGAAGCTTCAGTAGCGGGCCGTCGTTTTGGTACAGCTGGTAGAAGTACTTCTGGCACTCTTCAGCGAAGATGATTCGATTGGTGGCACGCAGTTTTGCGTCACTGATGTCGCGGATGCCCTGTTTTTCGCTGAAAAAGACATGAATGTTAGAACGATGATTGTCCATTTTTTCGGTTATATTCCGTACTAGAATGCTTTCATTTCGACCCTGTTCATACTGAACACCAGTCGCTTGTTCGACACACGAACTTTCCGAACAGCTTGCTTGCAGTGAATACAAATTTGTTTTACTGATTCCTTCAAGGTCGAGTTAACGATGGCATTTCGAATGGCTTCCGAGTTTTTTGTATTTCCCAACTTACTGTAAGGTTCTAAAAAATAAAAAAAGGCGTCAATAAATTAATGACACTTAGCATCACCCTACTACTGATACGTACGATTCATCAGCAACTCCATGTAGTAGCCTACCCCTTCCGGGAGCCCTCTGGATGGATCCGCAGCAACTTTTTGCTTGAACATCTCTATCTCCTCTGCCTCGACAATGTAGCCAGCATCCGCGAGCTGCAGTTGCAGTTCCAGTAAACTTTTCATTGAATCGTGTAACTGCAACCGGAAGCAGCTAGTGCAGCAAAGTCTCAGCAAATTGTAAACCGTTTTAACGAAGAATGGATTGAACACCGGTAGACAGATTTCAATATGTCCGAAATGTCCCTCGCACTGAGCAATATCCTTGACACAGGTGGCACATACTTCACCCCTTCCGGTGGGACCTTAAATCAAATGAGTTGTAAAAAATCCGTCATATCACAGTACGGCACAA